>NW_027327524.1:0-300000 GCF_047675955.1 Chlorocebus sabaeus
CTATGGTGAAAAAGGAAATATCTTCCGTTCAAAACTGGAAAGAAGCTTTCTGAGAAACTGCTCTGTGTTCTGTTAATTCATCTCACAGAGTTACATCTTTCCCTTCAAGAAGCCTTTCGCTAAGGCTGTTCTTGTGGAATTGGCAAAGGGATATTTGGAAGCCCTTAGAGGGGTATGGTGAAAAAGGAAATATCTTCCGTTGAAAACTGGAAAGAAGCTTTCTGAGAAACTGCTCTGTGTTGTGTTAATTCATCTCACAGAGTTACATCTTTCCATTCAAGAAGCCTTTCGCTAAGGCTGTTATTGTGCAATTGGCAAAGGGATATTTGGAAGCCCATAGAGGGCTATGGTGAAAAAGGAAATATCTTCCGTTCAAAACTGGAAAGAAGCTTTCTGAGAAACTGCTCTGTGTTCTGTTAATTCATCTCACAGAGTTACATCTTTCCCTTCAAGAAGCCTTTCGCTAAGGCTGTTCTTGTGGAATTGGCAAAGGGATATTTGGAAGCCCATAGAGGGCTATGGTGAAAAAGGAAATATCTTCCGTTCAAAACTGGAAAGAAGCTTTCTGAGAAACTGCTCTGTGGTCTGTTAATTCATCTCACAGAGTTACATCTTTCCCTTGAAGAAGCCTTTCGCTAAGGCTGTTCTTGTGGAATTGGCAAAGGGATATTTGGAAGCCCATAGAGGGCTATGGTGAAAAAGGTAATATCTTCCGTTCAAAACTGGAAAGAAGCTTTCTGAGAAACTGCTCTGTGTTCTGTTAATTCATCTCACAGAGTTACATCTTTCCCTTGAAGAAACCTTTCTCTAAGGCTGTTCTTGTGGAATTGGCAAAGGGATATTTGGAACCCCTATGGGGCTATGGTGAAAAAGGAAATATCTTCCGTTCAAAACTGGAAAGAAGCTTTCTGAGAAACAGCTCTGTGTTCTGTTAGTTCATCTCACAGAGTTACATCTTTCCCTTCAAGAAGCCTTTCGCTAAGGCTGTTCTTGTGGAATTGGAAAAGGGATATTTGGAAGCCCATAGAGGGCTATCGTGAAAAAGGAAATATCTTCCGTTCAAAACTGGAAAGAAGCTTCCTGAGAAACTGCTCTGTGTTCTCTTAATTCATCTCACAGAGTTACATCTTTCCCTTCAAGAAGCCTTTCGCTAAGGCTGTTCTTGTGGAATTGGCAAAGGATATATGGAAGCCCATAGAGGGCTATGGTGAAAAAGGCAATACCTTCCGTTCAAAACTGGAAAGAAGCTTCTGAGAAACTGCTCTGTGTTCTGTTTAATTCATCTCACAGAGTTACATCTTTCCCTTCAAGAAGCCTTTCGCTAAGGCTGTTCTTGGGGAATTGGCAAAGGGATATTTGGAAGCCCATAGAGGGCTATGGTGAAAGAGGAAATATCTTCCCTTCAAAACTGGAAAGAAGCTTTCTGAGAAACTGCTCTGTGTTCTGTTAATTCATCTCACAGAGTTACATCTTTCCCTTCAAGAAGCCTTTCGCTAAGGCTGTTCTTGTGGAATTGGCAAAGGTATATTTGGAAGCCCATAGAGGGCTATGGTGAAAAAGGAAATATCTTCCGTTCAAAACTGGAAAGAAGCTTTCTGAGAAACTGCTCTGTGTTCTGTTAATTCATCTCACAGAGTTACATCTTTCCTTCAAGAAGCCTTTCGCTAAGGCTGTTCTTGTGGAATTGGCAAAGGGATATTTGGAATCCCGTAGAGGGCTATGGTGAAAAAGGTAATATCTTCCGTTCAAAACTGGAAAGAAGCTTTCTGAGAAACTGCTCTGTGTTCTGTTAATTCATCTCACAGAGTTACATCTTTCGCTTGAAGAAGCCTTTCGCTAAGGCTGTTCTTGTGGAATTGGCAAAGGGATATTTGGAACCCCTTAGAGGGCTATGGTGAAAAAGGAAATATCTTCCGTTCAAAACTGGAAAGAAGCTTTCTGAGAAACTGCTCTGTGTTCTGTTAATTCATCTCACAGAGTTACATCTTTCCCTTCAAGAAGCCTTTCGCTAAGGCTGTTCTTGTGGAATTGGCAAAGGGATATTTGGAAGCCCATAGACGGCTATGGTGAAAAAGGAAATATCTTCCGTTCAAAACTGGAAAGAAGCTTTCTGAGAAACTGCTCTGTGTTCTGTTAATTCATCTCACAGAGTTACATCTTTCCCTTCAAGAAGCCTTTCGCTAAGGCTGTTCTTGTGGAATTGGCAAAGGGATATTTGGAAGCCAATAGAGGGCTATGGTCAAAAAGGAAATATCTTCCGTTCAAAACTGGAAAGAAGCTTTCTGAGAAACTGCTCTGTGTTCTGTTAGTTCATCTCACAGAGTTACATCTTTCCCTTCAAGAAGCCTTTCGCTAAGGCTGTTCTTGTGGAATTGGCAAAAGGGATATTTGGAAAGCCCACAGATTGCTATGGTGAAAAAGGAAATATCTTCCGTTCAAAACTGGAAAGAAGCTTTCTGAGAAACTCCACTGTGTTCTGTTAATTCATCTCACAGAGTTACATCTTTCCCTTCAAGAAGCCTTTCGCTAAGGCTGTTCTTGTGGAATTGGCAAAGGGATATTTGGAAGCCCATAGAGGGCTATGGTGAAAAAGGAAATATCTTCCGTTCAAAACTGGAAAGAAACTTTCTGAGAAACTGCTCTGTGTTCTGTTAATTCATCTCACAGAGTTACATCTTTCCCTTCAAGAAGCCTTTCGCTAAGGCTGTTCTTGTGGAATTGGCCAAAGGGATATTTGGAAGGCCATAGAGGGCTATGGTGAAAAAGGAAATATCTTCCGTTCAAAACTGGAAAGAAGCGTTCTGAGAAACTGCTCTGTGTTCTGTTAATTCATCTCACAGAGTTACATCTTTCCCTTCAAGAAGCCTTTCGCTAAGGCTGTTCTTGTGTAATTGGCAAAGGGATATTTGGAAGCCCATGGAGGGCTATGGTGAAAAAGGAAATATCTTCCGTTCAAAACTGGAAATAAGCTTTCTGAGAAACTGCTCTGTGTTCTGTTAATTCATCTCACAGAGTTACATCTTTCCCTTCAAGAAGCCTTTCGCTAAGGCTGTTCTTGTGGAATTGGCAAAGGGATATTTGGAAGCCCATAGAGGGCTATGGTGAAAAAGGAAATATCTTCCGTTCAAAACTGGAAAGAAGCTTTCTGAGAACTGCTCTGTGTTCTGTTAATTCATCTCACAGAGTTACATCTTTCCCTTCAAGAAGCCTTTCGCTAAGTCTGTTCTTGTGCAATTGGCAAAGGGATATTTGGAAGCCCATAGAGGGCTATGGTGAAAAAGGAAATATCTTCCGTTCAAAACTGGAAAGAAGCTTTCTGAGAAACTGTTCTGTGTTCTGTTAATTTATCTCACAGAGTTACATCTTTCCCTTCAAGAAGCCTTTCGCTAAGGCTGTTCTTGTGGAATTGGCAAAGGGATATTTGGAAGCCCATAGAGGGCTATGGTGAAAAAGGAAATATCTTCCGTTCAAAACTGCTAAGAAACTTTATGAGAAACTGCTCTGTGTTCTGTTAATTCATCTCACAGAGTTACATCTTTCCCTTCAAGAAGCCTTTCGCTAAGGCTGTTCTTGTGGAATTGGCAAAGGGATATTTGGAAGCCCATAGAGGGCTATGGTGAAAAAGGAAATATTTTCCGTTCAAAATTGGAAAGAAGCTTTCTGAGAAACTGCTCTGTGTTCTGTTAATTCATCTCACAGAGTTACATCTTTCCCTTCAAGAAGCCTTTCGCTAAGGCTGTTCTTGGGGAATTGGCAAAGGGATATTTGGAAGCCCATAGAGGGCTATGGTGAAAAGGAAATATCTTCCGTTCAAAACTGGAAAGAAGCTTTCTGAGAAACTGCTCTGTGTTCTGTTAATTCATCTCACAGAGTTACATCTTTCCCTTGAAGAAACCTTTCGCTAAGGCTGTTCTTGTGGAATTGGCAAAGGGATATTTGGAAGCCCATAGAGGGCAATGGTGAAAAAGGAAATATCTTCCGTTCAAAATTGGAAAGAAGCTTTCTGAGAAACTGCTCTGTGTTCTGTTAATTCATCTCACAGAGTTACATCTTTCCCTTCAAGAAGCCTTTCGCTAAGGCTGTTCTTGTGGAATTGGCAAAGGGATATTTGGAAGCCCATAGAGGGCTATGGTGAAAAAGGAAATATCTTCCGTTCAAAACTGGAAAGAAGCTTTCTGAGAAACTGCTCTGTGTTCTGTTCATTCATCTCACAGAGTTACATCTTTCCCTTCAAGAAGCCTTTCGCTAAGGCTGTTCTTGTGGAATTGGCAAAGGGATATTTGGAAGCCCTTAGAGGGCTACGGTGAAAAAGGAAATATCTGCCGTTCAAAACTGGAAAGAAGCTTTCTGAGAAACTGCTCTGTGTTCTGTTAATTCATCTCACAGAGTTACATCTTTCCGTTCAAGAAGCCTTTCGCTAAGGCTGTTCTTGTGGAATTGGAAAAGGGATATTTGGAAGCCCATAGGGGGCTATGGTGAAAAAGGAAATATCTTCCGTTCAAAACTGGAAAGAAGCTTTCTGAGAAACTGCTCTGTGTTCTGTTAATTCATCTCACAGAGTTACATCTTTCCCTTCAAGAAGCCTTTCGCTAAGGCTGTTCTTGGGGAATTGGCAAAGGGATATTTGGAAGCCCATAGAGGGCTATGGTGAAAAGGAAATATCTTCCGTTCAAAACTGGAAAGAAGCTTTCTGAGAAACTGCTCTGTGTTCTGTTAATTCATCTCACAGAGTTACATCTTTCCCTTGAAGAAACCTTTCGCTAAGGCTGTTCTTGTGGAATTGGCAAAGGGATATTTGGAAGCCCATAGAGGGCAATGGTGAAAAAGGAAATATCTTCCGTTCAAAACTGGAAAGAAGCTTTCTGAGAAACTGCTCTGTGTTCTGTTAATTCATCTCACAGAGTTACATCTTTCCCTTCAAGAAGCCTTTCGCTAAGGCTGTTCTTGTGGAATTGGCAAAGGGATATTTGGAAGCCCATAGAGGGCTATGGTGAAAAAGGAAATATCTTCCGTTCAAAACTGGAAAGAAGCTTTCTGAGAAACTGCTCTGTGTTCTGTTCATTCATCTCACAGAGTTACATCTTTCCCTTCAAGAAGCCTTTCGCTAAGGCTGTTCTTGTGGAATTGGCAAAGGGATATTTGGAAGCCCTTAGAGGGCTACGGTGAAAAAGGAAATATCTGCCGTTCAAAACTGGAAAGAAGCTTTCTGAGAAACTGCTCTGTGTTCTGTTAATTCATCTCACAGAGTTACATCTTTCCGTTCAAGAAGCCTTTCGCTAAGGCTGTTCTTGTGGAATTGGAAAAGGGATATTTGGAAGCCCATAGAGGGCTATGGTGAAAAAGGAAATATCTTCCGTTCAAAACTGGAAAGAAGCTTTCTGAGAAACTGCTCTGTGTTCTGTTAATTCATCTCACAGAGTTACATCTTTCCCTTCAAGAAGCCTATCGCTAAGGCTGTTCTTGTGGAATTGGCAAAGGGATATTTGGAAGCCCATAGTGGGCTATGGTTAAAAAAGGAAATATCTTCCGTTCAAAACTGGAAAGAAGCTTTCTGTGAAACTGCTCTGTGTTCTGTAAATTCATCTCACAGAGTTACATCTTTCCATTCAAGAAGCCTTTCGCTAAGGCTGTTCTTGTGCAATTGGCAAAGGGATATTTGGAAGCCCATAGAGGGCTATGGTGAAAAAGGAAATATCTTCCGTTCAAAACTGGAAAGAAGCTTTCTGAGAAACTGCTCTGTGTTCTGTTAGTTCATCTCACAGTGTTTCATCTTTCCCTTCAAGAAGTCTTTCGCTAAGGCTGTTCTTGTGTAATTGGCAAAGGGATATTTGGAAGCCCATAGAGGGCTATGGTGAAAAAGGAAATATCTTCCGTTCAAAACTGGAAAGAAGCTTTCTGAGAAACTGCTCTGTGTTCTGTTAATTCATCTCACCGAGTTACATCTTTCCCTTCATCAAGCCTTTCGCTAAGGCTGTTCTTGTGGAATTGGCAAAGGGATATTTGGAAGCCCATAGAGGGCTATGGTGAAAAATGAAATATCTTCCGTTCAAAACTGGAAAGAAGCTTTCTGAGAAACTGCTCTGTGTTCTGTTAATTCATCTCACAGAGTTACATCTTTCCCTTCAAGAAGCCTTTCGCTAAGGCTGTTCTTGTGGAATTGGCAAAGGGATATTTCGAAGCCCCTAGAGGGCTATGGTGAAAAAGGAAATATCTTCCGTTCAAAACTGGAAAGAAGCTTTCTGAGAAACTGCTCTGTGTTCTGTTAATTCATCTCACAGAGTTACATCTTTCCCTTGAAGAAACCTTTCACTAAGGCTGTTCTTGTGGAATTGGCAAAGGGATATTTGGAAGCCCATAGAGGGCAATGGTGAAAAAGGAAATATCTTCCGTTCAAAACTGGAAAGAAGCTTTCTGAGAAACTGCTCTGTGTTCTGTTAATTCATCTCACAGAGTTACATCTTTCCCTTCAAGAAGCCTTTCGCTAAGGCTGTTCTTGTGGAATTGGCAAAGGGATATTTGGAAGCCCATAGAGGGCTATGGTGAAAAAGGAAATATCTTCCGTTCAAAACTGGAAAGAAGCTTTCTGAGAAACTGCTCTGTGTTCTGTTAATTCATCTCACAGAGTTACATCTTTCCCTTCAAGAAGCCTTTCGCTAAGGCTGTTCTTGTGGAATTGGCAAAGGGATATTTGGAAGCCCTTAGAGGGGTATGGTGAAAAAGGAAATATCTTCCGTTGAAAACTGGAAAGAAGCTTTCTGAGAAACTGCTCTGTGTTGTGTTAATTCATCTCACAGAGTTACATCTTTCCATTCAAGAAGCCTTTCGCTAAGGCTGTTATTGTGCAATTGGCAAAGGGATATTTGGAAGCCCATAGAGGGCTATGGTGAAAAAGGAAATATCTTCCGTTCAAAACTGGAAAGAAGCTTTCTGAGAAACTGCTCTGTGTTCTGTTAATTCATCTCACAGAGTTACATCTTTCCCTTCAAGAAGCCTTTCGCTAAGGCTGTTCTTGTGGAATTGGCAAAGGGATATTTGGAAGCCCATAGAGGGCTATGGTGAAAAAGGAAATATCTTCCGTTCAAAACTGGAAAGAAGCTTTCTGAGAAACTGCTCTGTGGTCTGTTAATTCATCTCACAGAGTTACATCTTTCCCTTGAAGAAGCCTTTCGCTAAGGCTGTTCTTGTGGAATTGGCAAAGGGATATTTGGAAGCCCATAGAGGGCTATGGTGAAAAAGGTAATATCTTCCGTTCAAAACTGGAAAGAAGCTTTCTGAGAAACTGCTCTGTGTTCTGTTAATTCATCTCACAGAGTTACATCTTTCCCTTGAAGAAACCTTTCTCTAAGGCTGTTCTTGTGGAATTGGAAAAGGGATATTTGGAACCCCTATGGGGCTATGGTGAAAAAGGAAATATCTTCCGTTCAAAACTGGAAAGAAGCTTTCTGAGAAACAGCTCTGTGTTCTGTTAGTTCATCTCACAGAGTTACATCTTTCCCTTCAAGAAGCCTTTCGCTAAGGCTGTTCTTGTGGAATTGGAAAAGGGATATTTGGAAGCCCATAGAGGGCTATCGTGAAAAAGGAAATATCTTCCGTTCAAAACTGGAAAGAAGCTTCCTGAGAAACTGCTCTGTGTTCTCTTAATTCATCTCACAGAGTTACATCTTTCCCTTCAAGAAGCCTTTCGCTAAGGCTGTTCTTGTGGAATTGGCAAAGGATATATGGAAGCCCATAGAGGGCTATGGTGAAAAAGGCAATACCTTCCGTTCAAAACTGGAAAGAAGCTTTCTGAGAAACTGCTCTGTGTTCTGTTAATTCATCTCACAGAGTTACATCTTTCCCTTCAAGAAGCCTTTCGCTAAGGCTGTTCTTGGGGAATTGGCAAAGGGATATTTGGAAGCCCATAGAGGGCTATGGTGAAAGAGGAAATATCTTCCCTTCAAAACTGGAAAGAAGCTTTCTGAGAAACTGCTCTGTGTTCTGTTAATTCATCTCACAGAGTTACATCTTTCCCTTCAAGAAGCCTTTCGCTAAGGCTGTTCTTGTGGAATTGGCAAAGGTATATTTGGAAGCCCATAGAGGGCTATGGTGAAAAAGGAAATATCTTCCGTTCAAAACTGGAAAGAAGCTTTCTGAGAAACTGCTCTGTGTTCTGTTAATTCATCTCACAGAGTTACATCTTTCCCTTCAAGAAGCCTTTCGCTAAGGCTGTTCTTGTGGAATTGGCAAAGGGATATTTGGAATCCCGTAGAGGGCTATGGTGAAAAAGGTAATATCTTCCGTTCAAAACTGGAAAGAAGCTTTCTGAGAAACTGCTCTGTGTTCTGTTAATTCATCTCACAGAGTTACATCTTTCGCTTGAAGAAGCCTTTCGCTAAGGCTGTTCTTGTGGAATTGGCAAAGGGATATTTGGAACCCCTTAGAGGGCTATGGTGAAAAAGGAAATATCTTCCGTTCAAAACTGGAAAGAAGCTTTCTGAGAAACTGCTCTGTGTTCTGTTAATTCATCTCACAGAGTTACATCTTTCCCTTCAAGAAGCCTTTCGCTAAGGCTGTTCTTGTGGAATTGGCAAAGGGATATTTGGAAGCCCATAGACGGCTATGGTGAAAAAGGAAATATCTTCCGTTCAAAACTGGAAAGAAGCTTTCTGAGAAACTGCTCTGTGTTCTGTTAATTCATCTCACAGAGTTACATCTTTCCCTTCAAGAAGCCTTTCGCTAAGGCTGTTCTTGTGGAATTGGCAAAGGGATATTTGGAAGCCAATAGAGGGCTATGGTCAAAAAGGAAATATCTTCCGTTCAAAACTGGAAAGAAGCTTTCTGAGAAACTGCTCTGTGTTCTGTTAGTTCATCTCACAGAGTTACATCTTTCCCTTCAAGAAGCCTTTCGCTAAGGCTGTTCTTGTGGAATTGGCAAAGGGATATTTGGAAGCCCACAGATTGCTATGGTGAAAAAGGAAATATCTTCCGTTCAAAACTGGAAAGAAGCTTTCTGAGAAACTCCACTGTGTTCTGTTAATTCATCTCACAGAGTTACATCTTTCCCTTCAAGAAGCCTTTCGCTAAGGCTGTTCTTGTGGAATTGGCAAAGGGATATTTGGAAGCCCATAGAGGGCTATGGTGAAAAAGGAAATATCTTCCGTTCAAAACTGGAAAGAAACTTTCTGAGAAACTGCTCTGTGTTCTGTTAATTCATCTCACAGAGTTACATCTTTCCCTTCAAGAAGCCTTTCGCTAAGGCTGTTCTTGTGGAATTGGCAAAGGGATATTTGGAAGGCCATAGAGGGCTATGGTGAAAAAGGAAATATCTTCCGTTCAAAACTGGAAAGAAGCGTTCTGAGAAACTGCTCTGTGTTCTGTTAATTCATCTCACAGAGTTACATCTTTCCCTTCAAGAAGCCTTTCGCTAAGGCTGTTCTTGTGGAATTGGCAAAGTCATATTTGGAAGCCCATAGAGGGCTATTGTGAAAAAGGAAATATCTTCCCTTCAAAACTGGAAAGAAGCTTTCTGAGAAACTGCTCTGTGTTCTGTTAATTCATCTCAGTGAGTTACATCTTTCCCTTCAGGAAGCCTTTCGCTAAGGCTGTTCTTGTGGAATTGGCAAAGGGATATTTGGAAGCCCATAGAGGGCTATGGTGAAAAAGGAAATATCTTCCGTTCAAAACTGGAAAGAAGCTTTCAGAGAAACTGCTCTGTGTTCTGTAAATTCATCTCACAGAGTTACATCTTTCCCTTCAAGAAGCCTTTCGCTAAGGCTGTTCTTGTGTAATTGGCAAAGGGATATTTGGAAGCCCATGGAGGGCTATGGTGAAAAAGGAAATATCTTCCGTTCAAAACTGGAAATAAGCTTTCTGAGAAACTGCTCTGTGTTCTGTTAATTCATCTCACAGAGTTACATCTTTCCCTTCAAGAAGCCTTTCGCTAAGGCTGTTCTTGTGGAATTGGCAAAGGGATATTTGGAAGCCCATAGAGGGCTATGGTGAAAAAGGAAATATCTTCCGTTCAAAACTGGAAAGAAGCTTTCTGAGAAACTGCTCTGTGTTCTGTTAATTCATCTCACAGAGTTACATCTTTCCCTTCAAGAAGCCTTTCGCTAAGTCTGTTCTTGTGCAATTGGCAAAGGGATATTTGGAAGCCCATAGAGGGCTATGGTGAAAAAGGAAATATCTTCCGTTCAAAACTGGAAAGAAGCTTTCTGAGAAACTGTTCTGTGTTCTGTTAATTTATCTCACAGAGTTACATCTTTCCCTTCAAGAACCTTTCGCTAAGGCGGTTCTTGTGGAATTGGCAAAGGGATATTTGGAAGCCCATAGAGGGCTATGGTGAAAAAGGAAATATCTTCCGTTCAAAACTGGAAAGAAGCTTTCTGAGAAACTGCTCTGTGTTCTGTTAATTCATCTCACAAAGTTACATCTTTCCCTTCAAGAAGCCTTCGCTAAAGTTGTTCTTTTGGAACTGGCAAAGGGATATTTGGAAGCCCATAGAGGGCTATGGTGAAAAAGGAAATATCTTCCGTTCAAAACTGGAAAGAAGCTTTCTGAGAAACTGCTCTG
The DNA here is from genome assembly GCF_047675955.1 of Chlorocebus sabaeus. Classification (NCBI taxonomy): domain Eukaryota; kingdom Metazoa; phylum Chordata; class Mammalia; order Primates; family Cercopithecidae; genus Chlorocebus; species Chlorocebus sabaeus. The sequence goes on from NW_027327524.1 coordinate 10,552, forward strand.
TGTTCTGTTAATTCATCTCACAGAGTTACATCTTTCCCTTCAAGAAGCCTTTCGCTAAGGCTGTTCTTGTGGAATTGGCAAAGGGATATTTCGAAGCCCATAGAGGGCTATGGTGAAAAAGGAAATATCTTCCGTTCAAAACTGGAAAGAAGCTTTCTGAGAAACTGCTCTGTGTTCTGTTAATTCATCTCACAGAGTTACATCTTTCCCTTCAAGAAGCCTTTCGCTAAGGCTGTTCTTGTGGAATTGGCAAAGGGATATTTGGAAGCCCATAGAGGGCTATGGTGAAAAAGGAAATATCTTCCTTTCAAAACTAGAAAGAAGCTTTCTGAGAAACTGCTCTGTGTTCTGTAAATTCATTTCACGGAGTTACATCTTTGCCTTCAAGAAGCCTTTCGCTAAGGCTCTTCTTGTGGAATTGGCAAAGGGATATTTGGAAGCCCATAGAGGGCTATGGTGAAAAAGGAAATATCTTCCGTTCAAAACTGGAAAGAAGTTTTCTGAGAATCTGCTCTGTGTTCTGTTAGTTCATCTCACAGAGTTACATCTTTCCCTTCAAGAAGCCTTTCGCTAAGGCTGTTCTTGTGGAATTGGCAAAGGGATATTTGGAAGCCCATAGAGGGCTATGGTGAAAAAGGAAATATCTTCCGTTCAAAACTGGAAAGAAGCTTTCCGAGAAACTGCTCTGTGTTCTGTTAATTCATCTCACAGAGTTACATCTTTCCCTTGAAGAAGCCTTTCGCTAAGGCTGTTCTTGTGGAATTGGCAAAGGGATATTTGGAAGCCCGTAGAGGGCAATGGTGAAAAAGGAAATATCTTCCGTTCAAAACTGGAAAGAAGCTTTCTGAGAAACTGCTCTGTGTTCTGTTAATTCATCTCACAGAGTTACATCTTTCCCTTCAAGAAGCCTTTCGCTAAGGCTGTTCTTGTGCAATTGGCAAAGGGATATTTGGAAGCCCATAGAGGGCTATGGTGAAAAAGGAAATATCTTCCGTTCAAAACTGGAAACAAGTTTTCTGAGAAACTACTCTGTGTTCTGTTAGTTCATCTCACAGAGTTTCATCTTTCCCTTCAAGAAGCCTTTCGCTAAGGCTGTTCTTGTGGAATTGGCAAAGGGATATTTGGAAGCCCATAGAGGGCTATGTTGAAAAAGGAAATATCTTCCCTTCAAAACTAGAAAGAAGCTTTCTGAGAAACTGCTCTGTGTTCTGTTAATTCATCTCACAGAGTTACATCTTTCCCTTCAAGAAGCCTTTCGCTAAGGCTGTTCTTGTGGAATTGGCAAAGGGATATTTGGAAGCCCATAGAGGGCTATGGTGAAAAAGGAAATATCTTCCGTTCAAAACTGGAAAGAAGCTTTCTGAGAAACTGCTCTGTGTTCTGTTAGTTCATCTCACAGAGTTACATCTTTCCCTTCAAGAAGCCTTTCGCTAAGGCTGTTCTTGTGGAATCGGCAAAGGGATATTTGGAAGCCCATAGAGGGCTATGGTGAAAAAAGAAATATCTTCCGTTCAAAACTGGAAAGAAGCTTTCTGAGAAACTGCTCTGTGTTCTGTTAATTCATCTCACAGAGTTACATCTTTCCCTTCAAGAAGCCTTTCGCTAAGGCTCTTCTTGTGGAACTGGCAAAGGGATATTTGGAAGCCCATAGAGGGCTATGGTGAAAAAGGAAATATCTTCCGTTCAAAACTGGAAAGAAGCTTTCTGAGAAACTGCTCTGTGTTCTGTTAATTCATCTCACAGAGTTACATCTTTCCCTTCAAGAAGCCTTCGCTAAGGCTGTACTTGTGGAATTGGCAAAGGGATATTTCGAAGCCCATAGAGGGCAATGGTGAAAAAGGAAATATCTTCCGTTCAAAACTGGAAAGAAGCTTTCTGAGAAACTCCACTGTGTTCTGTTAGTTCATCTCACAGAGTTTCATCTTTCCCTTCAAGAAGCCTTTCGCTAAGGCTGTTCTTGTGGAATTGGCAAAGGGATATTTGGAAGCCCATAGACGGCTATGGTGAAAAAGGAAATATCTTCCGTTCAAAACTGGAAAGAAGCTTTCTGAGAAACTGCTCTGTGTTCTGTTAATTCATCTCACAGAGTTACATCTTTCCCTTGAAGAAGCCTTTCGCTAAGGCTGTTCTTGTGGAATTGGCAAAGGGATATTTGGAAGACCATAGAGGGCTATGGTGAAAAAGGAAATATCTTCCGTTCAAAACTGGAAAGAAGCTTTGTGAGAAACTGCTCTGTGTTCTGTTAATTCATCTCACAGAGTTACATCTTTCCCTTCAAGAAGCCTTTCGCTAAGGCTGTTCTTGTGGAATTGGCAAAGGGATATTTGGAAGCCCATAGAGGGCTATGGTGAAAAAGGAAATATCTTCCGTTCAAAACTGGAAAGAAGCTTTCTGAGAAACTGCTCTGTGTTCTGTTAATTCATCTCACAGAGTTACATCTTTCCCTTCAAGAAGCCTTTCGCTAAGGCTGTTCTTGGGGAAGTGGCAAAGGGATATTTGGAAGCCCATAGAGGGCTATGGTGAAAAGGAAATATCTTCCGTTCAAAACTGGAAAGAAGCTTTCTGAGAAACTGCTCTGTGTTCTGTTAATTCATCTCACAGAGTTACATCTTTCCCTTGAAGAAACCTTTCGCTAAGGCTGTTCTTGTGGAATTGGCAAAGGGATATTTGGAAGCCCATAGAGGGCAATGGTGAAAAAGGAAATATCTTCCGTTCAAAACTGGAAAGAAGCTTTCTGAGAAACTGCTCTGTGTTCTGTTAATTCATCTCACAGAGCTACATCTTTCCCTTCAAGAAGCCTTTCGCTAAGGCTGTTCTTGTGGAATTGGCAAAGGGATATTTGGAAGCCCATAGAGGGCAATGGTGAAAAAGGAAATATCTGCCGTTCAAAACTGGAAAGAAGCTTTCTGAGAAACTGCTCTGTGTTCTGTTAATTCATCTCACAGAGCTACATCTTTCCCTTCAAGAAGCCTTTCGCTAAGGCTGTTCTTGTGGAATTGGAAAAGGGATATTTGGAAGCCCATAGAGGGCTATGGTGAAAAAGGAAATATCTTCCGTTCAAAACTGGAAAGAAGCTTTCTGAGAAACTGCTCTGTGTTCTGTTAATTCATCTCACAGAGTTACATCTTTCCCTTCAAGAAGCCTATCGCTAAGGCTGTTCTTGTGGAATTGGCAAAGGGATATTTGGAAGCCCATAGTGGGCTATGGTTAAAAAAGGAAATATCTTCCGTTCAAAACTGGAAAGAAGCTTTCTGTGAAACTGCTCTGTGTTCTGTAAATTCATCTCACAGAGTTACATCTTTCCATTCAAGAAGCCTTTCGCTAAGGCTGTTCTTGTGCAATTGGCAAAGGGATATTTGGAAGCCCATAGAGGGCTATGGTGAAAAAGGAAATATCTTCCGTTCAAAACTGGAAAGAAGCTTTCTGAGAAACTGCTCTGTGTTCTGTTAGTTCATCTCACAGTGTTTCATCTTTCCCTTCAAGAAGTCTTTCGCTAAGGCTGTTCTTGTGTAATTGGCAAAGGGATATTTGGAAGCCCATAGAGGGCTATGGTGAAAAAGGAAATATCTTCCGTTCAAAACTGGAAAGAAGCTTTCTGAGAAACTGCTCTGTGTTCTGTTAATTCATCTCACCGAGTTACATCTTTCCCTTCATCAAGCCTTTCGCTAAGGCTGTTCTTGTGGAATTGGCAAAGGGATATTTGGAAGCCCATAGAGGGCTATGGTGAAAAATGAAATATCTTCCGTTCAAAACTGGAAAGAAGCTTTCTGAGAAACTGCTCTGTGTTCTGTTAATTCATCTCACAGAGTTACATCTTTCCCTTGAAGAAACCTTTCGCTAAGGCTGTTCTTGTGGAATTGGCAAGGGGATATTTGGAAGCCCATAGAGGGCAATGGTGAAAAAGGAAATATCTTCCGTTCAAAACTGGAAAGAAGCTTTCTGAGAAACTGCTCTGTGTTCTGTTAATTCATCTCACAGAGTTACATCTTTCCCTTCAAGAAGCCTTTCGCTAAGGCTGTTCTTCTGGAATTGGCAAAGGGATATTTGGAAGCCCATAGAGGGCTATGGTGAAAAAGGAAATATCTTCCGTTCAAAACTGGAAAGAAGCTTTCTGAGAAACTGCTCTGTGTTCTGTTAATTCATCTCACAGAGTTACATCTTTCCCTTCAAGAAGCCTTTCGCTAAGGCTGTTCTTGTGGAATTGGCAAAGGGATATTTGGAAGCCCTTAGAGGGCTATGGTGAAAAAGGAAATATCTTCCGTTCAAAACTGGAAAGAAGCTTTCTGCGAAACTGCTCTGTGTTCTGTTAATTCATCTCACAGAGTTACATCTTTCCATTCAAGAAGCCTTTCGCTAAGGCTGTTCTTGTGCAATTGGCAAAGGGATATTTGGAAGCCCATAGAGGGCTATGGTGAAAAAGGAAATATCTTCCGTTCAAAACTGGAAAGAAGCTTTCTGAGAAACTGCTCTGTGTTCTGTTAGTTCATCTCACAGTGTTTCATCTTTCCCTTCAAGAAGCCTTTCGCTAAGGCTGTTCTTGTGGAATTGGCAAAGGGATATTTGGAAGCCCATAGAGGGCTATGGTGAAAAGGAAATATCTTCCGTTGAAAACTGGAAAGAAGCTTTCTGAGAAACTGCTCTGTGTTCTGTTAATTCATCTCACAGAGTTACATCTTTCACTTGAAGAAGCCTTTCGCTAAGGCTGTTCTTGTGGAATTGGCAAAGGGATATTTTGAAGCCCATAGAGGGCTATGGTGAAAAAGGAAATATCTTCCGTTCAAAACTGGAAAGAAGCTTTCTGAGAAACTGCTCTGTGTTCTGTTAATTCATCTCACAGAGTTACATCTTTCCCTTCAAGAAGCCTTTCGCTAAGGCTGTTCTTGTGGAATTGGCAAAGGGATATTTGGAAGCCCATAGAGGGCTATGGTGAAAAAGGAAATATCTTCCGTTCAAAACTGGAAAGAAGCTTTCTGAGAAACTGCTCTGTGTTCTGTTAATTCATCTCACAGAGTTACATCTTTCCCTTCAAGAAGCCTTTCGCTAAGGCTGTTCTTGTGGAATTGGCAAAGGGATATTTGGAAGCCCATAGAGGGCTATGGTGAAAAAGGAAATATCTTCCGTTCAAAACTGGAAAGAAGCTTTCTGAGAAACTGCTCTGTGTTCTGTTAATTCATCTCACAGAGTTACATCTTTCCCTTCAAGAAGCCTTTCGCTAAGGCTGTTCTTGTGGAATTGGCAAAGGGATATTTGGAAGCCCTTAGAGGGCTATGGTGAAAAAGGAAATATCTTCCGTTCAAAACTGGAAAGAAGCTTTCTGAGAAACTGCTCTGTGTCCTGTTAATTCATCTCACAGAGTTACATCTTTCCATTCAAGAAGCCTTTCGCTAAGGCTGTTCTTGTGCAATTGGCAAAGGGATATTTGGAAGCCCATAGAGGGCTATGGTGAAAAAGGAAATATCTTCCGTTCAAAACTGGAAAGAAGCTTTCTGAGAAACTGCTCTGTGTTCTGTTAATTCATCTCACAGAGTTACATCTTTCCCTTGAAGAAACCTTTCTCTAAGGCTGTTCTTGTGGAATTGGCAAAGGGATATTTGGAACCCCTATGGGGCTATGGTGAAAAAGGAAATATCTTCCGTTCAAAACTGGAAAGAAGCTTTCTGAGAAACTGCTCTGTGTTCTGTTAGTTCATCTCACAGAGTTACATCTTTCCCTTCAAGAAGCCTTTCGCTAAGGCTGTTCTTGTGGAATTGGAAAAGGGATATTTGGAAGCCCATAGAGGGCTATCGTGAAAAAGGAAATATCTTCCGTTCAAAACTGGAAAGAAGCTTCCTGAGAAACTGCTCTGTGTTCTGTTAATTCATCTCACAGAGTTACATCTTTCCCTTCAAGAAGCCTTTCGCTAAGGCTGTTCTTGTGGAATTGGCAAAGGGATATATGGAAGCCCATAGAGGGCTATGGTGAAAAAGGCAATATCTTCCGTTCAAAACTGGAAAGAAGCTTTCTGAGAAACTGCTCTGTGTTCTGTTAATTCATCTCACTGAGTTACATCTTTCCCTTCAAGAAGCCTTTCGCTAAGGCTGTTCTTGGGGAATTGGCAAAGGGATATTTGGAAGCCCATAGAGGGCTATGGTGAAAGAGGAAATATCTTCCCGTCAAAACTGGAAAGAGGCTTTCTGAGAAACTGCTCTGTGTTCTGTTAATTCATCTCACAGAGTTACATCTTTCCCTTCAAGAAGCCTTTCGCTAAGGCTGTTCTTGTGGAATTGGCAAAGGTATATTTGGAAGCCCATAGAGGGCTATGGTGAAAAAGGAAATATCTTCCGTTCAAAACTGGAAAGAAGCTTTCTGAGAAACTGCTCTGTGTTCTGTTAATTCATCTCACAGAGTTACATCTTTCCCTTCAAGAAGCCTTTCGCTAAGGCTGTTCTTGTGGAATTGGCAAAGGGATATTTGGAATCCCGTAGAGGGCTATGGTGAAAAAGGAAATATCTTCCGTTCAAAACTGGAAAGAAGCTTTCTGAGAAACTGCTCTGTGTTCTGTTAATTCATCTCACAGAGTTACATCTTTCGCTTGAAGAAGCCTTTCGCTAAGGCTGTTCTTGTGGAATTGGCAAAGGGATATTTGGAACCCCATAGAGGGCTATGGTGAAAAAGGAAATATCTTCCGTTCAAAACTGGAAAGAAGCTTTCTGAGAAACTGCTCTGTGTTCTGTTAATTCATCTCACAGAGTTACATCTTTCCCTTCAAGAAGCCTTTCGCTAAGGCTGTTCTTGTGGAATTGGCAAAGGGATATTTGGAAGCCCATAGACGGCTATGGTGAAAAAGGAAATATCTTCCGTTCAAAACTGGAAAGAAGCGTTCTGAGAAACTGCTCTGTGTTCTGTTAATTCATCTCACAGAGTTACATCTTTCCCTTCAAGAAGCCTTTCGCTAAGGCTGTTCTTGTGGAATTGGCAAAGTCATATTTGGAAGCCCATAGAGGGCTATTGTGAAAAAGGAAATATCTTCCCTTCACAACTGGAAAGAAGCTTTCTGAGAAACTGCTCTGTGTTCTGTTAATTCATCTCAGTGAGTTACATCTTTCCCTTCAGGAAGCCTTTCGCTAAGGCTGTTCTTGTGGAATTGGCAAAGGGATATTTGGAAGCCCATAGAGGGCTATGGTGAAAAAGGAAATATCTTCCGTTCAAAACTGGAAAGAAGCTTTCTGAGAAACTGCTCTGTGTTCTGTAAATTCATCTCACAGAGTTACATCTTTCCCTTCAAGAAGCCTTTCGCTAAGGCTGTTCTTGTGTAATTGGCAAAGGGATATTTGGAAGCCCATGGAGGGCTATGGTGAAAAAGGAAATATCTTCCGTTCAAAACTGGAAATAAGCTTTCTGAGAAACTGCTCTGTGTTCTGTTAATTCATCTCACAGAGTTACATCTTTCCCTTCAAGAAGCCTTTCGCTAAGGCTGTTCTTGTGGAATTGGCAAAGGGATATTTGGAAGCCCATAGAGGGCTATGGTGAAAAAGGAAATATCTTCCGTTCAAAACTGGAAAGAAGCTTTCTGAGAAACTGCTCTGTGTTCTGTTAATTCATCTCACAGAGTTACATCTTTCCCTTCAAGAAGCCTTTCGCTAAGTCTGTTATTGTGCAATTGGCAAAGGGATATTTGGAAGCCCATAGAGGGCTATGGTGAAAAAGGAAATATCTTCCGTTCAAAACTGGAAAGAAGCTTTCTGAGAAACTGTTCTGTGTTCTGTTAATTCATCTCACAGAGTTATATCTTTCCCTTCAAGAAGCCTTTCGCTAAGGCTGTTCTTGTGGAATTGGCAAAGGGATATTTGGAAGCCCATAGAGGTCTATGGTGAAAAAGGAAATATCTTCCGTTCAAAACTGGTAAGAAACTTTATGAGAAACTGCTCTGTGTTCTGTTAATTCATCTCACAGAGTTACATCTTTCGCTTCAAGAAGCCTTTCGCTAAGGCTGTTCTTGTGGAATTGGCAAAGGGATATTTGGAAGCCCATAGAGGGCTATGGTGAAAAAGGAAATATTTTCCGTTCAAAATTGGAAAGAAGCTTTCTGAGAAACTGCTCTGTGTTCTGTTAATTCATCTCACAGAGTTACATCTTTCCCTTCAAGAAGCCTTTCGCTAAGGCGGTTCTTGTGGAATTGGCAAAGGGATATTTGGAAGCCCATAGAGGGCTATGGTGAAAAAGGAAATATCTTCCGTTCAAAACTGGAAAGAAGCTTTCTGAGAAACTGCTCTGTGTTCTGTTAATTCATCTCACAAAGTTACATCTTTCCCTTCAAGAAGCCTTTCGCTAAAGTTGTTCTTTTGGAACTGGCAAAGGGATATTTGGAAGCCCATAGAGGGCTATGGTGAAAAAGGAAATATCTTCCGTTCAAAACTGGAAAGAAGCTTTCTGAGAAACTGCTCTGTGTTCTGTTAATTCATCTCACAGAGTTACATCTTTCCCTTCAAGAAGCCTTTCGCTAAGGCTGTTCTTGTGGAATTGGCAAAGGGATATTTGGAAGCCCATAGAGGGCTATGGTGAAAAAGGAAATATCTTCCTTTCAAAACTAGAAAGAAGCTTTCTGAGAAACTGCTCTGTGTTCTGTAAATTCATTTCACAGAGTTACATCTTTGCTTTCAAGAAGCCTTTCGCTAAGGCTGTTCTTGTGGAATTGGCAAAGGGATATTTGGAAGCCCATATAGGGCTATGGTGAAAAAGGAAATATCTTCCGTTCAAAACTGGAAAGAAGTTTTCTGAGAAACTGCTCTGTGTTCTGTTAGTTCATCTCACAGAGTTACATCTTTCCCTTCAAGAAGCCTTTCGCTAAGGCTGTTCTTGTGGAATTGGCAAAGGGATATTTGGAAGCCCATAGAGGGCTATGGTGAAAAAGGAAATATCTTCCGTTCAAAACTGGAAAGAAGCTTTCTGAGAAACTGCTCTCTGTTCTGTTAATTCATCTCACAGAGTTACATCTTTCCCTTCAAGAAGCCTTTCGCTAAGGCTGTTCTTGTGGATTTGGCAAAGGGATATTTGGAAGCCCATAGAGGGCTATGGTGAAAAAGGAAATATCTTCCGTTCAAAACTGGAAAGAAGCTTTCTGAGAAACTGCTCTGTGTTCTGTTAGTTCATCTCACAGAGTTACATCTGTCCCTTCAAGAAGCCTTTCGCTAAGGCTGTTCTTGTGGAATTGGCAAAGGGATATTTGGAAGCCCATAGCGGGCTATGGTGAAAAAGGAAATATCTTCCGATCAAAACTGGAAAGAAGCTTTCTGAGAAACTGTTCTGTGTTCTGTTAATTCATCTCACAGAGTTACATCTTTCCCTTCAAGAAGCCTTTCGCTAAGGCTGTTCTTGTGGAATTGGCAAAGGGATATTTTGAAGCCCATAGAGGGCTATGGTGAAAAAGGAAATATCTTCCGTTCAAAACTGGAAAGAAGCTTTCTGAGAAACTGCTCTGTGTTCTGTTAATTCATCTCACAGAGTTACATCTTTCCCTTCAAGAAGCCTTTCGCTAAGGCTGTTCTTGTGGAATTGGCAAAGGGATATTTGGAAGCCCATAGAGGGCTATGGTGAAAAAGGAAATATCTTCCGTTCAAAACTGGAAAGAAGCTTTCTGAGAAACTGCTCTGTGTTCTGTTAGTTCATCTCACAGAGTTTCATCTTTCCCTTCAAGAAGCCTTTCGCTAAGGCTGTTCTTGTGGAATTGGCAAAGGGATATTTGGAAGCCCATAGAGGGCTATGTTGAAAAAGGAAATATCTTCCGTTCAAAACTGGAAAGAAGCTTTCTGAGTAACTGCTCTGTGTTCTGTTAATTCATCTCACAGAGTTACATCTTTCCCTTGAAGAAGCCTTTCGCTAAGGCTGTTCTTGTGGAATTGGCAAAGGGATATTTGGAAGCCCGTAGAGGTCAATGGTGAAAAAGGAAATATCTTCCGTTCAAAACTGGAAAGAAGCTTTCTGAGAAACTGCTCTGTGTTCTGTTAGTTCATCTCACAGAGTTACATCTTTCCCTTCAAGAAGCCTTTCGCTAAGGCTGTTCTTGTGGAATTGGCAAAGGGATATTTGGAAGCCCATAGAGGGCTATGGTGAAAAAGGAACTATCTTCCGTTCAAAACTGGAAAGAAGCTTTCTGAGAAACTGCTCTGTGTTCTGTTAATTCATCTCACAGAGTTACATCTTTCCCTTCAAGAAGCCTTTCGCTAAGGCTGTTCTTGTGGAATTGGCAAAGGGATATTTGGAAGCCCATAGAGGGCTATGGTGAAAAAGGAAATATCTTCCGTTCAAAACTGAAAAGAAGCTTTCTGAGAAACTGCTCTGTGTTCTGTTAATTCATCTCACAGAGTTACATCTTTCCCTTCAAGAAGCCTTTCGCTAAGGCTGTTCTTGTGGAATTGGCAAAGGGATATTTGGAAGCCCATAGAGGGCTATGGTGAAAAAGGAAATATTTTCCGTTCAAAATTGGAAAGAAGCTTTCTGAGAAACTGCTCTGTGTTCTGTTAATTCATCTCACAGAGTTACATCTTTCCCTTCAAGAAGCCTTTCGCTAAGGCTGTTCTTGTGGAATTGGCAAAGGGATATTTGGAAGCCCATAGAGGGCTATGGTGAAAAAGGAAATATCTTCCGTTCAAAACTGGAAAGAAGCTTTCTGAGAAACTGCTCTGTGTTCTGTTAATTCATCTCACAAAGTTACATCTTTCCCTTCAAGAAGCCTTTCGCTAAAGTTGTTCTTTTGGAACTGGCAAAGGGATATTTGGAAGCCCATAGAGGGCTATGGTGAAAAAGGAAATATCTTCCGTTCAAAACTGGAAAGAAGCTTTCTGAGAAACTGCTCTGTGTTCTGTTAATTCATCTCACAGAGTTACATCTTTCCCTTCAAGAAGCCTTTCGCTAAGGCTGTTCTTGTGGAATTGGCAAAGGGATATTTCGAAGCCCATAGAGGGCTGTGGTGAAAAAGGAAATATCTTCCGGTCAAAACTGGAAAGAAGCTTTCTGAGAAACTGCTCTGTGTTCTGTTAATTCATCTCACAGAGTTACATCTTTCCCTTCAAGAAGCCTTTCGCTAAGGCTGTTCTTGTGGAATTGGTAAAGGGATATTTGGAAGCCCATAGAGGGCTATGGTGAAAAAGGAAATATCTTCCGTTCAAAACTGGAAAGAAGCTTTCTGAGAAACTGCTCTGTGTTCTGTTAATTCATCTCACAGAGTTACATCTTTCCCTTCAAGAAGCCTTTCGCTAAGGCTGTTCTTGTGGAATTGGCAAAGGGATATTTGGAAGCCCATAGAGGGCTATGGTGAAAAAGGAAATATCTTCCGTTCAAAACTGGAAAGAAGCTTTCCGAGAAACTGCTCTGTGTTCTGTTAATTCATCTCACAGAGTTACATCTTTCCCTTGAAGAAGCCTTTCGCTAAGGCTCTTCTTTTGGAATTGGCAAAGGGATATTTGGAAGCCCGTAGAGGGCAATGGTGAAAAAGGAAATATCTTCCGTTCAAAACTGGAAAGAAGCTTTCTGAGAAACTGCTCTGTGTTCTGTTAATTCATCTCACAGAGTTACATCTTTCCCTTCAAGAAGCCTTTCGCTAAGGCTGTTCTTGTGGAATTGGCAAAGGGATATTTGGAAGCCCATAGAGGGCTATGGTGAAAAAGGAAATATCTTCCCTTCAAAACTGGAAACAAGTTTTCTGAGAAACTACTCTGTGTTCTGTTAGTTCATCTCACAGAGTTTCATCTTTCCCTTCAAGAAGCCTTTCGCTAAGGCTGTTCTTGTGGAATTGGCAAAGGGATATTTTGAAGCCCATAGAGGGCTATGTTGAAAAAGGAAATATCTTCCCTTCAAAACTAGAAAGAAGCTTTCTGAGAAACTGCTCTGTGTTCTGTTAATTCATCTCACAGAGTTACATCTTTCCCTTCAAGAAGCCTTTCGCTAAGGCTGTTCTTGTGGAATTGGCAAAGGGATATTTGGAAGCCCATAGAGGGCTATGGTGAAAAAGGAAATATCTTCCGTTCAAAACTGGAAAGAAGCTTTCTGAGAAACTGCTCTGTGTTCTGTTAGTTCATCTCACAGAGTTACATCTGTCCCTTCAAGAAGCCTTTCGCTAAGGCTGTTCTTGTGGAATTGGCAAAGGGATATTTGGAAGCCCATAGCGGGCTATGGTGAAAAAGGAAATATCTTCCGATCAAAACTGGAAAGAAGCTTTCTGAGAAACTGTTCTGTGTTCTGTTAATTCATCTCACAGAGTTACATCTTTCCCTTCAAGAAGCCTTTCGCTAAGGCTGTTCTTGTGGAATTGGCAAAGGGATATTTGGAAGCCCATAGAGGGCTATGGTGAAAAAGGAAATATCTTCCGTTCAAAACTGGAAAGAAGCTTTCTGAGAAACTGCTCTGTGTTCTGTTAATTCATCTCACAGAGTTACATCTTTCCCTTCAAGAAGCCTTTCGCTAAGGCTGTTCTTGTGGAATTGGCAAAGGGATATTTGGAAGCCCATAGAGGGCTATGGTGAAAAAGGAAATATCTTCCGTTCAAAACTGGAAAGAAGCTTTCTGAGAAACTGCTCTGTGTTCTGTTAATTCATCTCACAGAGTTACATCTTTCCCTTCAAGAAGCCTTTCGCTAAGGCTGTTCTTGTGGAATTGGCAAAGGGATATTTGGAAGCCCATAGAGGGCTATGGTGAAAAAGGAAATATTTTCCGTTCAAAATTGGAAAGAAGCTTTCTGAGAAACTGCTCTGTGTTCTGTTAATTCATCTCACAGAGTTACATCTTTCCCTTTAAGAAGCCTTTCGCTAAGGCGGTTCTTGTGGAATTGGCAAAGGGATATTTGGAAGCCCATAGAGGGCTATGGTGAAAAAGGAAATATCTTCCGTTCAAAACTGGAAAGAAGCTTTCTGAGAAACTGCTCTGTGTTCTGTTAATTCATCTCACAAAGTTACATCTTTCCCTTCAAGAAGCCTTTCGCTAAAGTTGTTCTTTTGGAACTGGCAAAGGGATATTTGGAAGCCCATAGAGGGCTATGGTGAAAAAGGAAATATCTTCCGTTCAAAACTGGAAAGAAGCTTTCTGAGAAACTGCTCTGTGTTCTGTTAATTCATCTCACAGAGTTACATCTTTCCCTTCAAGAAGCCTTTCGCTAAGGCTGTTCTTGTGGAACTGGCAAAGGGATATTTCGAAGCCCATAGAGGGCTATGGTGAAAAAGGAAATATCTTCCGTTCAAAACTGGAAAGAAGCTTTCTGAGAAACTGCTCTGTGTTCTGTTAATTCATCTCACAGAGTTACATCTTTCCCTTCAAGAAGCCTTTCGCTAAGGCTGTTCTTGTGGAATTGGCAAAGGGATATTTGGAAGCCCATAGAGGGCTATGGTGAAAAAGGAAATATCTTCCTTTCAAAACTAGAAAGAAGCTTTCTGAGAAACTGCTCTGTGTTCTGTAAATTCATTTCACAGAGTTACATCTTTCCCTTCAAGAAGCCTTTCGCTAAGGCTCTTCTTGTGGAATTGGCAAAGGGATATTTGGAAGCCCATAGAGGGCTATGGTGAAAAAGGAAATATCTTCCGTTCAAAACTGGAAAGAAGCTTTCTGAGAAACTGCTCTGTGTTCTGTTCATTCATCTCACAGAGTTACATCTTTCCCTTCAAGAAGCCTTTCGCTAAGGCTGTTCTTGTGGAATTGGCAAAGGGATATTTGGAAGCCCTTAGAGGGCTACGGTGAAAAAGGAAATATCTGCCGTTCAAAACTGGAAAGAAGCTTTCTGAGAAACTGCTCTGTGTTCTGTTAATTCATCTCACAGAGTTACATCTTTCCGTTCAAGAAGCCTTTCGCTAAGGCTGTTCTTGTGGAATTGGAAAAGGGATATTTGGAAGCCCATAGAGGGCTATGGTGAAAAAGGAAAATCCTCCGTTCAAAACTGGAAAGAAGCTTTCTGAGAAACTGCTCTGTGTTCTGTTAATTCATCTCACAGAGTTACATCTTTCCCTTCAAGAAGCCTTTCGCTAAGGCTGTTCTTGGGGAATTGGCAAAGGGATATTTGGAAGCCCATAGAGGGCTATGGTGAAAAGGAAATATCTTCCGTTCAAAACTGGAAAGAAGCTTTCTGAGAAACTGCTCTGTGTTCTGTTAATTCATCTCACAGAGTTACATCTTTCCCTTGAAGAAACCTTTCGCTAAGGCTGTTCTTGTGGAATTGGCAAAGGGATATTTGGAAGCCCATAGAGGGCAATGGTGAAAAAGGAAATATCTTCCGTTCAAAACTGGAAAGAAGCTTTCTGAGAAACTGTTCTGTGTTCTGTTAATTCATCTCACAGAGTTACATCTTTCCCTTCAAGAAGCCTTTCGCTAAGGCTGTTCTTGTGGAATTGGCAAAGGGATATTTGGAAGCCCTTAGAGGGCTACGGTGAAAAAGGAAATATCTGCCGTTCAAAACTGGAAAGAAGCTTTCTGAGAAACTGCTCTGTGTTCTGTTAATTCATCTCACAGAGTTACATCTTTCCGTTCAAGAAGCCTTTCGCTAAGGCTGTTCTTGTGGAATTGGAAAAGGGATATTTGGAAGCCCATAGAGGGCTATGGTGAAAAAGGAAATATCTTCCGTTCAAAACTGGAAAGAAGCTTTCTGAGAAACTGCTCTGTGTTCTGTTAATTCATCTCACAGAGTTACATCTTTCCCTTCAAGAAGCCTATCGCTAAGTCTGTTCTTGTGGAATTGGCAAAGGGATATTTGGAAGCCCTTAGTGGGCTATGGTTAAAAAAGGAAATATCTTCCGTTCAAAACTGGAAAGAAGCTTTCTGTGAAACTGCTCTGTGTTCTGTAAATTCATGTCACAGAGTTACATCTTTCCATTCAAGAAGCCTTTCGCTAAGGCTGTTCTTGTGCAATTGGCAAAGGGATATTTGGAAGCCCATAGAGGGCTATGGTGAAAAAGGAAATATCTTCCGTTCAAAACTGGAAAGAAGCTTTCTGAGAAACTGCTCTGTGTTCTGTTAGTTCATCTCACAGTGTTTCATCTTTCCCTTCAAGAAGTCTTTCGCTAAGGCTGTTCTTGTGTAATTGGCAAAGGGATATTTGGAAGCCCATAGAGGGCTATGGTGAAAAAGGAAATATCTTCCGTTCAAAACTGGAAAGAAGCTTTCTGAGAAACTGCTCTGTGTTCTGTTAATTCATCTCACCGAGTTACATCTTTCCCTTCATCAAGCCTTTCGCTAAGGCTGTTCTTGTGGAATTGGCAAAGGGATAATTGGAAGCCCATAGAGGGCTATGGTGAAAAATGAAATATCTTCCGTTCAAAACTGGAAAGAAGCTTTCTGAGAAACTGCTCTGTGTTCTGTTAATTCATCTCACAGAGTTACATCTTTCCCTTCAAGAAGCCTTTCGCTAAGGCTGTTCTTGTGGAATTGGCAAAGGGATATTTCGAAGCCCCTAGAGGGCTATGGTGAAAAAGGAAATATCTTCCGTTCAAAACTGGAAAGAAGCTTTCTGAGAAACTGCTCTGTGTTCTGTTAATTCATCTCACAGAGTTACATCTTTCCCTCGAAGAAACCTTTCTCTAAGGCTGTTCTTGTGGAATTGGCAAAGGGATATTTGGAAGCCCATAGAGGGCAATGGTGAAAAAGGAAATATCTTCCGTTCAAAACTGGAAAGAAGCTTTCTGAGAAACTGCTCTGTGTTCTGTTAATTCATCTCACAGAGTTACATCTTTCCCTTCAAGAAGCCTTTCGCTAAGGCTGTTCTTGTGGAATTGGCAAAGGGATATTTGGAAGCCCATAGGGGGCTATGGTGAAAAAGGAAATATCTTCCGTTCAAAACTGGAAAGAAGCTTTCTGAGAAACTGCTCTGTGTTCTGTTAATTCATCTCACAGAGTTACATCTTTCCCTTCAAGAAGCCTTTCGCTAAGGCTGTTCTTGTGGAATTGGCAAAGGGATATTTGGAAGCCCTTAGAGGGCTATGGTGAAAAAGGAAATATCTTCCGTTGAAAACTGGAAAGAAGCTTTCTGAGAAACTGCTCTGTGTTCTGTTAATTCATCTCACAGAGTTACATCTTTCCATTCAAGAAGCCTTTCGCTAAGGCTGTTATTGTGCAATTGGCAAAGGGATATTTGGAAGCCCATAGAGGGCTATGGTGAAAAAGGAAATATCTTCCGTTCAAAACTGGAAAGAAGCTTTCTGAGAAACTGCTCTGTGTTCTGTTAATTCATCTCACAGAGTTACATCTTTCCCTTCAAGAAGCCTTTCGCTAAGGCTGTTCTTGTGGAATTGGCAAAGGGATATTTGGAAGCCCATAGAGGGCTATGGTGAAAAAGGAAATATCTTCCGTTCAAAACTGGAAAGAAGCTTTCTGAGAAACTGCTCTGTGTTCTGTTAATTCATCTCACAGAGTTACATCTTTCCCTTGAAGAAGCCTTTCGCTAAGGCTGTTCTTGTGGAATTGGCAAAGGGATATTTGGAACCCCTATGGGGCTATGGTGAAAAAGGAAATATCTTCCGTTCAAAACTGGAAAGAAGCTTTCTGAGAAACAGCTCTGTGTTCTGTTAGTTCATCTCACAGAGTTACATCTTTCCCTTCAAGAAGCCTTTCGCTAAGGCTGTTCTTGTGGAATTGGAAAAGGGATATTTGGAAGCCCATAGAGGGCTATCGTGAAAAAGGAAATATCTTCCGTTCAAAACTGGAAAGAAGCTTCCTGAGAAACTGCTCTGTGTTCTGTTAATTCATCTCACAGAGTTACATCTTTCCCTTCAAGAAGCCTTTCGCTAAGGCTGTTCTTGTGGAATTGGCAAAGGGATATATGGAAGCCCATAGAGGGCTATGGTGAAAAAGGCAATATCTTCCGTTCAAAACTGGAAAGAAGCTTTCTGAGAAACTGCTCTGTGTTCTGTTAATTCATCTCACAGAGTTACATCTTTCCCTTCAAGAAGCCTTTCGCTAAGGCTGTTCTTGGGGAATTGGCAAAGGGATATTTGGAAGCCCATAGAGGGCTATGGTGAAAGAGGAAATATCTTCCCTTCAAAACTGGAAAGAAGCTTTCTGAGAAACTGCTCTGTGTTCTGTTAATTCATCTCACAGAGTTACATCTTTCCCTTCAAGAAGCCTTTCGCTAAGGCTGTTCTTGTGGAATTGGCAAAGGTATATTTGGAAGCCCATAGAGGGCTATGGTGAAAAAGGAAATATCTTCCGTTCAAAACTGGAAAGAAGCTTTCTGAGAAACTGCTCTGTGTTCTGTTAATTCATCTCACAGAGTTACATCTTTCCCTTCAAGAAGCCTTTCGCTAAGGCTGTTCTTGTGGAATTGGCAAAGGGATATTTGGAATCCCGTAGAGGGCTATGGTGAAAAAGGAAATATCTTCCGTTCAAAACTGGAAAGAAGCTTTCTGAGAAACTGCTCTGTGTTCTGTTAATTCATCTCACAGAGTTACATCTTTCGCTTGAAGAAGCCTTTCGCTAAGGCTGTTCTTGTGGAATTGGCAAAGGGATATTTGGAACCCCATAGAGGGCTATGGTGAAAAAGGAAATATCTTCCGTTCAAAACTGGAAAGAAGCTTTCTGAGAAACTGCTCTGTGTTCTGTTAATTCATCTCACAGAGTTACATCTTTCCCTTCAAGAAGCCTTTCGCTAAGGCTGTTCTTGTGGAATTGGCAAAGGGATATTTGGAAGCCCCTAGACGGCTATGGTGAAAAAGGAAATATCTTCCGTTCAAAACTGGAAAGAAGCTTTCTGAGAAACTGCTCTGTGTTCTGTTAATTCATCTCACAGAGTTACATCTTTCCCTTCAAGAAGCCTTTCGCTAAGGCTGTTCTTGTGGAATTGGCAAAGGGATATTTGGAAGCCAATAGAGGGCTATGGTGAAAAAGGAAATATCTTCCGTTCAAAACTGGAAAGAAGCTTTCTGAGAAACTGCTCTGTGTTCTGTTAGTTCATCTCACAGAGTTACATCTTTCCCTTCAAGAAGCCTTTCGCTAAGGCTGTTCTTGTGGAATTGGCAAAGGGATATTTGGAAGCCCACAGATTGCTATGGTGAAAAAGGAAATATCTTCCGTTCAAAACTGGAAAGAAGCTTTCTGAGAAACTGTTCTGTGTTCTGTTAATTCATCTCACAGAGTTACATCTTTCCCTTCAGGAAACCTTTCGCTAAGGCTGTTCTTGTGGAATTGGCCAAGGGATATTTGGAAGCCCATAGAGGGCTATGGTGAAAAAGGAAATATCTTCCGTTCAAAACTGGAAAGAAACTTTCTGAGAAACTGCTCTGTGTTCTGTTAATTCATCTCACAGAGTTACATCTTTCCCTTCAAGAAGCCTTTCGCTAAGGCTGTTCTTGTGGAATTGGCAAAGGGATATTTGGAAGGCCATAGAGGGCTATGGTGAAAAAGGAAATATCTTCCGTTCAAAACTGGAAAGAAGCGTTCTGAGAAACTGCTCTGTGTTCTGTTAATTCATCTCACAGAGTTACATCTTTCCCTTCCAGAAGCCTTTCGCTAAGGCTGTTCTTGTGGAATTGGCAATGTCATATTTGGAAGCCCATAGAGGGCTATTGTGAAAAAGGAAATATCTTCCCTTCAAAACTGGAAAGAAGCTTTCTGAGAAACTGCTCTGTGTACTGTTAATTCATCTCAGTGAGTTACATCTTTCCCTTCAGGAAGCCTTTCGCTAAGGCTGTTCTTGTGGAATTGGCAAAGGGATATTTGGAAGCCCATAGAGGGCTATGGTGAAAAAGGAAATATCTTCCGTTCAAAACTGGAAAGAAGCTTTCTGAGAAACTGCTCTGTGTTCTGTAAATTCATCTCACAGAGTTACATCTTTCCCTTCAAGAAGCCTTTCGCTAAGGCTGTTCTTGTGTAATTGGCAAAGGGATATTTGGAAGCCCATGGAGGGCTATGGTGAAAAGGAAATATCTTCCGTTCAAAACTGGAAATAAGCTTTCTGAGAAACTGCTCTGTGTTCTGTTAATTCATCTCACAGAGTTACATCTTTCCCTTCAAGAAGCCTTTCGCTAAGGCTGTTCTTGTGGAATTGGCAAAGGGATATTTGGAAGCCCATAGAGGGCTATGGTGAAAAAGGAAATATCTTCCGTTCAAAACTGGAAAGAAGCTTTCTGAGAAACTGCTCTGTGTTCTGTTAATTCATCTCACAGAGTTACATCTTTCCCTTCAAGAAGCCTTGCGCTAAGTCTGTTCTTGTGCAATTGGCAAAGGGATATTTGGAAGCCCATAGAGGGCAATGGTGAAAAAGGAAATATCTTCCGTTCAAAACTGGAAAGAAGCTTTCTGAGAAACTGTTCTGTGTTCTGTTAATTTATCTCACAGAGTTACATCTTTCCCTTCAAGAAGCCTTTCGCTAAGGCTGTTCTTGTGGAATTGGCAAAGGGATATTTGGAAGCCCATAGAGGGCTATGGTGAAAAAGGAAATATCTTCCGTTCAAAACTGCTAAGAAACTTTATGAGAAACTGCTCTGTGTTCTGTTAATTCATCTCACAGAGTTACATCTTTCCCTTCAAGAAGCCTTTCGCTAAGGCTGTTCTTGTGGAATTGGCAAAGGGATATTTGGAAGCCCATAGAGGGCTATGGTGAAAAAGGAAATATTTTCCGTTCAAAATTGGAAAGAAGCTTTCTGAGAAACTGCTCTGTGTTCTGTTAATTCATCTCACAGAGTTACATCTTTCCCTTCAAGAAGCCTTTCGCTAAGGCTGTTCTTGTGGAATTGGCAAAGGGATATTTGGAAGCCCATAGAGGGCTATGGTGAAAAGGAAATATCTTCCGTTCAAAACTGGAAAGAAGCTTTCTGAGAAACTGCTCTGTGTTCTGTTAATTCATCTCACAGAGTTACATCTTTCCCTTGAAGAAACCTTTCGCTAAGGCTGTTCTTGTGGAATTGGCAAAGGGATATTTGGAAGCCCATAGAGGGCAATGGTGAAAAAGGAAATATCTTCCGTTCAAAACTGGAAAGAAGCTTTCTGAGAAACTGCTCTGTGTTCTGTTAATTCATCTCACAGAGTTACATCTTTCCCTTCAAGAAGCCTTTCGCTAAGGCTGTTCTTGTGGAATTGGCAAAGGGATATTTGGAAGCCCATAGAGGGCTATCGTGAAAAAGGAAATATCTTCCGTTCAAAACTGGAAAGAAGCTTTCTGAGAAACTGCTCTGTGTTCTGTTCATTCATCTCACAGAGTTACATCTTTCCCTTCAAGAAGCCTTTCGCTAAGGCTGTTCTTGTGGAATTGGCAAAGGGATATTTGGAAGCCCTTAGAGGGCTACGGTGAAAAAGGAAATATCTGCCGTTCAAAACTGGAAAGAAGCTTTCTGAGAAACTGCTCTGTGTTCTGTTAATTCATCTCACAGAGTTACATCTTTCCGTTCAAGAAGCCTTTCGCTAAGGCTGTTCTTGTGGAATTGGAAAAGGGATATTTGGAAGCCCATAGAGGGCTATGGTGAAAAAGGAAATATCTTCCGTTCAAAACTGGAAAGAAGCTTTCTGAGAAACTGCTCTGTGTTCTGTTAATTCATCTCACAGAGTTACATCTTTCCCTTCAAGAAGCCTTTCGCTAAGGCTGTTCTTGGGGAATTGGCAAAGGGATATTTGGAAGCCCATAGAGGGCTATGGTGAAAAAGGAAATATCTTCCGTTCAAAACTGGAAAGAAGCTTTCTGAGAAACTGCTCTGTGTTCTGTTAATTCATCTCACAGAGTTACATCTTTCCCTTCAAGAAGCCTTTCGCTAAGGCTGTTCTTGTGGAATTGGCAAAGGGATATTTGGAAGCCCATAGAGGGCTATGGTGAAAAAGGAAATATCTTCCGTTCAAAACTGGAAAGAAGCTTTCTGAGAAACTGCTCTGTGTTCTGTTCATTCATCTCACAGAGTTACATCTTTCCCTTCAAGAAGCCTTTCGCTAAGGCTGTTCTTGTGGAATTGGCAAAGGGATATTTGGAAGCCCTTAGAGGGCTACGGTGAAAAAGGAAATATCTGCCGTTCAAAACTGGAAAGAAGCTTTCTGAGAAACTGCTCTGTGTTCTGTTAATTCATCTCACAGAGTTACATCTTTCCGTTCAAGAAGCCTTTCGCTAAGGCTGTTCTTGTGGAATTGGAAAAGGGATATTTGGAAGCCCATAGAGGGCTATGGTGAAAAAGGAAATATCTTCCGTTCAAAACTGGAAAGAAGCTTTCTGAGAAACTGCTCTGTGTTCTGTTAATTCATCTCACAGAGTTACATCTTTCCCTTCAAGAAGCCTATCGCTAAGGCTGTTCTTGTGGAATTGGCAAAGGGATATTTGGAAGCCCATAGTGGGCTATGGTTAAAAAAGGAAATATCTTCCGTTCAAAACTGGAAAGAAGCTTTCTGTGAAACTGCTCTGTGTTCTGTAAATTCATCTCACAGAGTTACATCTTTCCATTCAAGAAGCCTTTCGCTAAGGCTGTTCTTGTGCAATTGGCAAAGGGATATTTGGAAGCCCATAGAGGGCTATGGTGAAAAAGGAAATATCTTCCGTTCAAAACTGGAAAGAAGCTTTCTGAGAAACTGCTCTGTGTTCTGTTAGTTCATCTCACAGTGTTTCATCTTTCCCTTCAAGAAGTCTTTCGCTAAGGCTGTTCTTGTGTAATTGGCAAAGGGATATTTGGAAGCCCATAGAGGGCTATGGTGAAAAAGGAAATATCTTCCGTTCAAAACTGGAAAGAAGCTTTCTGAGAAACTGCTCTGTGTTCTGTTAATTCATCTCACCGAGTTACATCTTTCCCTTCATCAAGCCTTTCGCTAAGGCTGTTCTTGTGGAATTGGCAAAGGGATATTTGGAAGCCCATAGAGGGCTATGGTGAAAAATGAAATATCTTCCGTTCAAAACTGGAAAGAAGCTTTCTGAGAAACTGCTCTGTGTTCTGTTAATTCATCTCACAGAGTTACATCTTTCCCTTCAAGAAGCCTTTCGCTAAGGCTGTTCTTGTGGAATTGGCAAAGGGATATTTGGAAGCCCTTAGAGGGGTATGGTGAAAAAGGAAATATCTTCCGTTGAAAACTGGAAAGAAGCTTTCTGAGAAACTGCTCTGTGTTCTGTTAATTCATCTCACAGAGTTACATCTTTCCATTCAAGAAGCCTTTCGCTAAGGCTGTTATTGTGCAATTGGCAAAGGGATATTTGGAAGCCCATAGAGGGCTATGGTGAAAAAGGAAATATCTTCCGTTCAAAACTGGAAAGAAGCTTTCTGAGAAACTGCTCTGTGTTCTGTTAATTCATCTCACAGAGTTACATCTTTCCCTTCAAGAAGCCTTTCGCTAAGGCTGTTCTTGTGGAATTGGCAAAGGGATATTTGGAAGCCCATAGAGGGCTATGGTGAAAAAGGAAATATCTTCCGTTCAAAACTGGAAAGAAGCTTTCTGAGAAACTGCTCTGTGGTCTGTTAATTCATCTCACAGAGTTACATCTTTCCCTTGAAGAAGCCTTTCGCTAAGGCTGTTCTTGTGGAATTGGCAAAGGGATATTTGGAAGCCCATAGAGGGCTATGGTGAAAAAGGTAATATCTTCCGTTCAAAACTGGAAAGAAGCTTTCTGAGAAACTGCTCTGTGTTCTGTTAATTCATCTCACAGAGTTACATCTTTCCCTTGAAGAAACCTTTCTCTAAGGCTGTTCTTGTGGAATTGGCAAAGGGATATTTGGAACCCCTATGGGGCTATGGTGAAAAAGGAAATATCTTCCGTTCAAAACTGGAAAGAAGCTTTCTGAGAAACAGCTCTGTGTTCTGTTAGTTCATCTCACAGAGTTACATCTTTCCCTTCAAGAAGCCTTTCGCTAAGGCTGTTCTTGTGGAATTGGAAAAGGGATATTTGGAAGCCCATAGAGGGCTATCGTGAAAAAGGAAATATCTTCCGTTCAAAACTGGAAAGAAGCTTCCTGAGAAACTGCTCTGTGTTCTGTTAATTCATCTCACAGAGTTACATCTTTCCCTTCAAGAAGCCTTTCGCTAAGGCTG
Organism: Chlorocebus sabaeus; assembly: GCF_047675955.1. NCBI lineage: Eukaryota > Metazoa > Chordata > Mammalia > Primates > Cercopithecidae > Chlorocebus > Chlorocebus sabaeus. The sequence goes on from NW_027327524.1 coordinate 33,484, forward strand.
TTCTTGTGGAATTGGCAAAGGATATATGGAAGCCCATAGAGGGCTATGGTGAAAAAGGCAATATCTTCCGTTCAAAACTGGAAAGAAGCTTTCTGAGAAACTTCTCTGTGTTCTGTTAATTCATCTCACAGAGTTACATCTTTCCCTTCAAGAAGCCTTTCGCTAAGGCTGTTCTTGGGGAATTGGCAAAGGGATATTTGGAAGCCCATAGAGGGCTATGGTGAAAGAGGAAATATCTTCCCTTCAAAACTGGAAAGAAGCTTTCTGAGAAACTGCTCTGTGTTCTGTTAATTCATCTCACAGAGTTACATCTTTCCCTTCAAGAAGCCTTTCGCTAAGGCTGTTCTTGTGGAATTGGCAAAGGTATATTTGGAAGCCCTTAGAGGGCTATGGTGAAAAAGGAAATATCTTCCGTTCAAAACTGGAAAGAAGCTTTCTGAGAAACTGCTCTGTGTTCTGTTAATTCATCTCACAGAGTTACATCTTTCCCTTCAAGAAGCCTTTCGCTAAGGCTGTTCTTGTGGAATTGACAAAGGGATATTTGGAATCCCGTAGAGGGCTATGGTGAAAAAGGTAATATCTTCCGTTCAAAACTGGAAAGAAGCTTTCTGAGAAACTGCTCTGTGTTCTGTTAATTCATCTCACAGAGTTACATCTTTCGCTTGAAGAAGCCTTTCGCTAAGGCTGTTCTTGTGGAATTGGCAAAGGGATATTTGGAACCCCTTAGAGGGCTATGGTGAAAAAGGAAATATCTTCCGTTCAAAACTGGAAAGAAGCTTTCTGAGAAACTGCTCTGTGTTCTGTTAATTCATCTCACAGAGTTACATCTTTCCCTTCAAGAAGCCTTTCGCTAAGGCTGTTCTTGTGGAATTGGCAAAGGGATATTTGGAAGCCCATAGACGGCTACGGTGAAAAAGGAAATATCTTCCGTTCAAAACTGGAAAGAAGCTTTCTGAGAAACTGCTCTGTGTTCTGTTAATTCATCTCACAGAGTTACATCTTTCCCTTCAAGAAGCCTTTCGCTAAGGCTGTTCTTGTGGAATTGGCAAAGGGATATTTGGAAGCCAATAGAGGGCTATGGTGAAAAAGGAAATATCTTCCGTTCAAAACTGGAAAGAAGCTTTCTGAGAAACTGCTCTGTGTTCTGTTAGTTCATCTCACAGAGTTACATCTTTCCCTTCAAGAAGCCTTTCGCTAAGGCTGTTCTTGTGGAATTGGCAAAGGGATATTTGGAAGCCCACAGATTGCTATGGTGAAAAAGGAAATATCTTCCGTTCAAAACTGGAAAGAAGCTTTCTGAGAAACTGTTCTGTGTTCTGTTAATTCATCTCACAGAGTTACATCTTTCCCTTCAAGAAGCCTTTCGCTAAGGCTGTTCTTGTGGAATTGGCAAAGGGATATTTGGAAGCCCATAGAGGGCTATGGTGAAAAAGGAAATATCTTCCGTTCAAAACTGGAAAGAAACTTTCTGAGAAACTGCTCTGTGTTCTGTTAATTCATCTCATAGAGTTACATCTTTCCCTTCAAGAAGCCTTTCGCTAAGGCTGTTCTTGTGGAATTGGCAAAGGGATATTTGGAAGGCCATAGAGGGCTATGGTGAAAAAGGAAATATCTTCCGTTCAAAACTGGAAAGAAGCGTTCTGAGAAACTGCTCTGTGTTCTGTTAATTCATCTCACAGAGTTACATCTTTCCCTTCAAGAAGCCTTTCGCTAAGGCTGTTCTTGTGGAATTGGCAAAGTCATATTTGGAAGCCCATAGAGGGCTATTGTGAAAAAGGAAATATCTTCCCTTCAAAACTGGAAAGAAGCTTTCTGAGAAACTGCTCTGTGTTCTGTTAATTCATCTCAGTGAGTTACATCTTTCCCTTCAGGAAGCCTTTCGCTAAGGCTGTTCTTGTGGAATTGGCAAAGGGATATTTGGAAGCCCATAGAGGGCTATGGTGAAAAAGGAAATATCTTCCGTTCAAAACTGGAAAGAAGCTTTCTGAGAAACTGCTCTGTGTTCTGTAAATTCATCTCACAGAGTTACATCTTTCCCTTCAAGAAGCCTTTCGCTAAGGCTGTTCTTGTGTAATTGGCAAAGGGATATTTGGAAGCCCATGGAGGGCTATGGTGAAAAAGGAAATATCTTCCGTTCAAAACTGGAAAGAAGCTTTCTGAGAAACTGCTCTGTGTTCTGTTAATTCATCTCACAGAGTTACATCTTTCCCTTCAAGAAGCCTTTCGCTAAGGCTGTTCTTGTGGAATTGGCAAAGGGATATTTGGAAGCCCATAGAGGGCTATGGTGAAAAAGGAAATATCTTCCGTTCAAAACTGGAAAGAAGCTTTCTGAGAAACTGCTCTGTGTTCTGTTAATTCATCTCACAGAGTTACATCTTTCCCTTCAAGAAGCCTTTCGCTAAGTCTGTTCTTGTGCAATTGGCAAAGGGATATTTGGAAGCCCATAGAGGGCTATGGTGAAAAAGGAAATATCTTCCGTTCAAAACTGGAAAGAAGCTTTCTGAGAAACTGTTCTGTGTTCTGTTAATTTATCTCACAGAGTTACATCTTTCCCTTCAAGAACCTTTCGCTAAGGCGGTTCTTGTGGAATTGGCAAAGGGATATTTGGAAGCCCATAGAGGGCTATGGTGAAAAAGGAAATATCTTCCGTTCAAAACTGGAAAGAAGCTTTCTGAGAAACTGCTCTGTGTTCTGTTAATTCATCTCACAAAGTTACATCTTTCCCTTCAAGAAGCCTTTCGCTAAAGTTGTTCTTTTGGAACTGGCAAAGGGATATTTGGAAGCCCATAGAGGGCTATGGTGAAAAAGGAAATATCTTCCGTTCAAAACTGGAAAGAAGCTTTCTGAGAAACTGCTCTGTGTTCTGTTAATTCATCTCACAGAGTTACATCTTTCCCTTCAAGAAGCCTTTCGCTAAGGCTGTTCTTGTGGAATTGGCAAAGGGATATTTCGAAGCCCATAGAGGGCTATGGTGAAAAAGGAAATATCTTCCGTTCAAAACTGGAAAGAAGCTTTCTGAGAAACTGCTCTGTGTTCTGTTAATTCATCTCACAGAGTTACATCTTTCCCTTCAAGAAGCCTTTCGCTAAGGCTGTTCTTGTGGAATTGGCAAAGGGATATTTGGAAGCCCATAGAGGGCTATGGTGAAAAAGGAAATATCTTCCTTTCAAAACTAGAAAGAAGCTTTCTGAGAAACTGCTCTGTGTTCTGTAAATTCATTTCACGGAGTTACATCTTTGCCTTCAAGAAGCCTTTCGCTAAGGCTCTTCTTGTGGAATTGGCAAAGGGATATTTGGAAGCCCATAGAGGGCTATGGTGAAAAAGGAAATATCTTCCGTTCAAAACTGGAAAGAAGTTTTCTGAGAATCTGCTCTGTGTTCTGTTAGTTCATCTCACAGAGTTACATCTTTCCCTTCAAGAAGCCTTTCGCTAAGGCTGTTCTTGTGGAATTGGCAAAGGGATATTTGGAAGCCCATAGAGGGCTATGGTGAAAAAGGAAATATCTTCCGTTCAAAACTGGAAAGAAGCTTTCTGAGAAACTGCTCTGTGTTCTGTCAATTCATCTCACAGAGTTACATCTTTCCCTTCAAGAAGCCTTTCGCTAAGGCTGTTCTTGTGGAATTGGCAAAGGGATATTTGGAAGCCCATAGAGGGCTATGGTGAAAAAGGAAATATCTTCCGTTCAAAACAGGAAAGAAGCTTTCCGAGAAACTGCTCTGTGTTCTGTTAATTCATCTCACAGAGTTACATCTTTCCCTTGAAGAAGCCTTTCGCTAAGGCTGTTCTTGTGGAATTGGCAAAGGGATATTTGGAAGCCCGTAGAGGGCAATGGTGAAAAAGGAAATATCTTCCGTTCAAAACTGGAAAGAAGCTTTCTGAGAAACTGCTCTGTGTTCTGTTAATTCATCTCACAGAGTTACATCTTTCCCTTCAAGAAGCCTTTCGCTAAGGCTGTTCTTGTGCAATTGGCAAAGGGATATTTGGAAGCCCATAGAGGGCTATGGTGAAAAAGGAAATATCTTCCGTTCAAAACTGGAAACAAGTTTTCTGAGAAACTACTCTGTGTTCTGTTAGTTCATCTCACAGAGTTTCATCTTTCCCTTCAAGAAGCCTTTCGCTAAGGCTGTTCTTGTGGAATTGGCAAAGGGATATTTGGAAGCCCATAGAGGGCTATGTTGAAAAAGGAAATATCTTCCCTTCAAAACTAGAAAGAAGCTTTCTGAGAAACTGCTCTGTGTTCTGTTAATTCATCTCACAGAGTTACATCTTTCCCTTCAAGAAGCCTTTCGCTAAGGCTGTTCTTGTGGAATTGGCAAAGGGATATTTGGAAGCCCATAGAGGGCTATGGTGAAAAAGGAAATATCTTCCGTTCAAAACTGGAAAGAAGCTTTCTGAGAAACTGCTCTGTGTTCTGTTAGTTCATCTCACAGAGTTACATCTTTCCCTTCAAGAAGCCTTTCGCTAAGGCTGTTCTTGTGGAATCGGCAAAGGGATATTTGGAAGCCCATAGAGGGCTATGGTGAAAAAAGAAATATCTTCCGTTCAAAACTGGAAAGAAGCTTTCTGAGAAACTGCTCTGTGTTCTGTTAATTCATCTCACAGAGTTACATCTTTCCCTTCAAGAAGCCTTTCGCTAAGGCCCTTCTTGTGGAACTGGCAAAGGGATATTTGGAAGCCCATAGAGGGCTATGGTGAAAAAGGAAATATCTTCCGTTCAAAATTGGAAAGAAGCTTTCTGAGAAACTGCTCTGTGTTCTGTTAATTCATCTCACAGAGTTACATCTTTCCCTTGAAGAAGCCTTTCGCTAAGGCTGTTCTTGTGGAATTGGCAAAGGGATATTTGGAAGACCATAGAGGGCTATGGTGAAAAAGGAAATATCTTCCGTTCAAAACTGGAAAGAAGCTTTGTGAGAAACTGCTCTGTGTTCTGTTAATTCATCTCACAGAGTTACATCTTTCCCTTCAAGAAGCCTTTCGCTAAGGCTGTTCTTGTGGAATTGGCAAAGGGATATTTGGAAGCCCATAGAGGGCTATGGTGAAAAAGGAAATATCTTCCGTTCAAAACTGGAAAGAAGCTTTCTGAGAAACTGCTCTGTGTTCTGTTAATTCATCTCACAGAGTTACATCTTTCCCTTCAAGAAGCCTTTCGCTAAGGCTGTTCTTGGGGAAGTGGCAAAGGGATATTTGGAAGCCCATAGAGGGCTATGGTGAAAAGGAAATATCTTCCGTTCAAAACTGGAAAGAAGCTTTCTGAGAAACTGCTCTGTGTTCTGTTAATTCATCTCACAGAGTTACATCTTTCCCTTGAAGAAACCTTTCGCTAAGGCTGTTCTTGTGGAATTGGCAAAGGGATATTTGGAAGCCCATAGAGGGCAATGGTGAAAAAGGAAATATCTTCCGTTCAAAACTGGAAAGAAGCTTTCTGAGAAACTGCTCTGTGTTCTGTTAATTCATCTCACAGAGTTACATCTTTCCCTTCAAGAAGCCTTTCGCTAAGGCTGTTCTTGTGGAATTGGCAAAGGGATATTTGGAAGCCCATAGAGGGCTATGGTGAAAAAGGAAATATCTTCCGTTCAAAACTGGAAAGAAGCTTTCTGAGAAACTGCTCTGTGTTCTGTTCATTCATCTCACAGAGTTACATCTTTCCCTTCAAGAAGCCTTTCGCTAAGGCTGTTCTTGTGGAATTGGCAAAGGGATATTTGGAAGCCCGTAGAGGGCTACGGTGAAAAAGGAAATATCTGCCGTTCAAAACTGGAAAGAAGCTTTCTGAGAAACTGCTCTGTGTTCTGTTAATTCATCTCACAGAGTTACATCTTTCCCTTCAAGAAGCCTTTCGCTAAGGCTGTTCTTGTGGAATTGGAAAAGGGATATTTGGAAGCCCATAGAGGGCTATGGTGAAAAAGGAAATATCTTCCGTTCAAAACTGGAAAGAAGCTTTCTGAGAAACTGCTCTGTGTTCTGTTAATTCATCTCACAGAGTTACATCTTTCCCTTCAAGAAGCCTATCGCTAAGGCTGTTCTTGTGGAATTGGCAAAGGGATATTTGGAAGCCCATAGTGGGCTATGGTTAAAAAAGGAAATATCTTCCGTTCAAAACTGGAAAGAAGCTTTCTGTGAAACTGCTCTGTGTTCTGTAAATTCATCTCACAGAGTTACATCTTTCCATTCAAGAAGCCTTTCGCTAAGGCTGTTCTTGTGCAATTGGCAAAGGGATATTTGGAAGCCCATAGAGGGCTATGGTGAAAAAGGAAATATCTTCCGTTCAAAACTGGAAAGAATCTTTCTGAGAAACGGCTCTGTGTTCTGTTAGTTCATCTCACAGTGTTTCATCTTTCCCTTCAAGAAGTCTTTCGCTAAGGCTGTTCTTGTGTAATTGGCAAAGGGATATTTGGAAGCCCATAGAGGGCTATGGTGAAAAAGGAAATATCTTCCGTTCAAAACTGGAAAGAAGCTTTCTGAGAAACTGCTCTGTGTTCTGTTAATTCATCTCACCGAGTTACATCTTTCCCTTCATCAAGCCTTTCGCTAAGGCTGTTCTTGTGGAATTGGCAAAGGGATATTTGGAAGCCCATAGAGGGCTATGGTGAAAAATGAAATATCTTCCGTTCAAAACTGGAAAGAAGCTTTCTGAGAAACTGCTCTGTGTTCTGTTAATTCATCTCACAGAGTTACATCTTTCCCTTCAAGAAGCCTTTCGCTAAGGCTGTTCTTGTGGAATTGGCAAAGGGATATTTCGAAGCCCCTAGAGGGCTATGGTGAAAAAGGAAATATCTTCCGTTCAAAACTGGAAAGAAGCTTTCTGAGAAACTGCTCTGTGTTCTGTTAATTCATCTCACAGAGTTACATCTTTCCCTTGAAGAAACCTTTCGCTAAGGCTGTTCTTGTGGAATTGGCAAGGGGATATTTGGAAGCCCATAGAGGGCAATGGTGAAAAAGGAAATATCTTCCGTTCAAAACTGGAAAGAAGCTTTCTGAGAAACTGCTCTGTGTTCTGTTAATTCATCTCACAGAGTTACATCTTTCCCTTCAAGAAGCCTTTCGCTAAGGCTGTTCTTCTGGAATTGGCAAAGGGATATTTGGAAGCCCATAGAGGGCTATGGTGAAAAAGGAAATATCTTCCGTTCAAAACTGGAAAGAAGCTTTCTGAGAAACTGCTCTGTGTTCTGTTAATTCATCTCACAGAGTTACATCTTTCCCTTCAAGAAGCCTTTCGCTAAGGCTGTTCTTGTGGAATTGGCAAAGGGATATTTGGAAGCCCTTAGAGGGCTATGGTGAAAAAGGAAATATCTTCCGTTCAAAACTGGAAAGAAGCTTTCTGAGAAACTGCTCTGTGTTCTGTTAATTCATCTCACAGAGTTACATCTTTCCATTCAAGAAGCCTTTCGCTAAGGCTGTTCTTGTGCAATTGGCAAAGGGATATTTGGAAGCCCATAGAGGGCTATGGTGAAAAAGGAAATATCTTCCGTTCAAAACTGGAAAGAAGCTTTCTGAGAAACTGCTCTGTGTTCTGTTAGTTCATCTCACAGTGTTTCATCTTTCCCTTCAAGAAGCCTTTCGCTAAGGCTGTTCTTGTGGAATTGGCAAAGGGATATTTGGAAGCCCATAGAGGGCTATGGTGAAAAGGAAATATCTTCCGTTGAAAACTGTAAAGAAGCTTTCTGAGAAACTGCTCTGTGTTCTGTTAATTCATCTCACAGAGTTACATCTTTCACTTGAAGAAGCCTTTCGCTAAGGCTGTTCTTGTGGAATTGGCAAAGGGATATTTTGAAGACCATAGAGGGCTATGGTGAAAAAGGAAATATCTTCCGTTCAAAACTGGAAAGAAGCTTTCTGAGAAACTGCTCTGTGTTCTGTTAATTCATCTCACAGAGTTACATCTTTCCCTTCAAGAAGCCTTTCGCTAAGGCTGTTCTTGTGGAATTGGCAAAGGGATATTTGGAAGCCCATAGAGGGCTATGGTGAAAAAGGAAATATCTTCCGTTCAAAACTGGAAAGAAGCTTTCTGAGAAACTGCTCTGTGTTCTGTTAATTCATCTCACAGAGTTACATCTTTCCCTTCAAGAAGCCTTTCGCTAAGGCTGTTCTTGTGGAATTGGCAAAGGGATATTTGGAAGCCCATAGAGGGCTATGGTGAAAAAGGAAATATCTTCCGTTCAAAACTGGAAAGAAGCTTTCTGAGAAACTGCTCTGTGTTCTGTTAATTCATCTCACAGAGTTACATCTTTCCCTTCAAGAAGCCTTTCGCTAAGGCTGTTCTTGTGGAATTGGCAAAGGGATATTTGGAAGCCCTTAGAGGGCTATGGTGAAAAAGGAAATATCTTCCGTTCAAAACTGGAAAGAAGCTTTCTGAGAAACTGCTCTGTGTTCTGTTAATTCATCTCACAGAGTTACATCTTTCCATTCAAGAAGCCTTTCGCTAAGGCTGTTCTTGTGCAATTGGCAAAGGGATATTTGGAAGCCCATAGAGGGCTATGGTGAAAAAGGAAATATCTTCCGTTCAAAACTGGAAAGAAGCTTTCTGAGAAACTGCTCTGTGTTCTGTTAATTCATCTCACAGAGTTACATCTTTCCCTTGAAGAAACCTTTCTCTAAGGCTGTTCTTGTGGAATTGGCAAAGGGATATTTGGAACCCCTATGGGGCTATGGTGAAAAAGGAAATATCTTCCGTTCAAAACTGGAAAGAAGCTTTCTGAGAAACAGCTCTGTGTTCTGTTAGTTCATCTCACAGAGTTACATCTTTCCCTTCAAGAAGCCTTTCGCTAAGGCTGTTCTTGTGGAATTGGAAAAGGGATATTTGGAAGCCCATAGAGGGCTATCGTGAAAAAGGAAATATCTTCCGTTCAAAACTGGAAAGAAGCTTCCTGAGAAACTGCTCTGTGTTCTGTTAATTCATCTCACAGAGTTACATCTTTCCCTTCAAGAAGCCTTTCGCTAAGGCTGTTCTTGTGGAATTGGCAAAGGGATATATGGAAGCCCATAGAGGGCTATGGTGAAAAAGGCAATATCTTCCGTTCAAAACTGGAAAGAAGCTTTCTGAGAAACTGCTCTGTGTTCTGTTAATTCATCTCACAGAGTTACATCTTTCCCTTCAAGAAGCCTTTCGCTAAGGCTGTTCTTGGGGAATTGGCAAAGGGATATTTGGAAGCCCATAGAGGGCTATGGTGAAAGAGGAAATATCTTCCCGTCAAAACTGGAAAGAAGCTTTCTGAGAAACTGCTCTGTGTTCTGTTAATTCATCTCACAGAGTTACATCTTTCCCTTCAAGAAGCCTTTCGCTAAGGCTGTTCTTGTGGAATTGGCAAAGGTATATTTGGAAGCCCATAGAGGGCTATGGTGAAAAAGGAAATATCTTCCGTTCAAAACTGGAAAGAAGCTTTCTGAGAAACTGCTCTGTGTTCTGTTAATTCATCTCACAGAGTTACATCTTTCCCTTCAAGAAGCCTTTCGCTAAGGCTGTTCTTGTGGAATTGGCAAAGGGATATTTGGAATCCCGTAGAGGGCTATGGTGAAAAAGGAAATATCTTCCGTTCAAAACTGGAAAGAAGCTTTCTGAGAAACTGCTCTGTGTTCTGTTAATTCATCTCACAGAGTTACATCTTTCGCTTGAAGAAGCCTTTCGCTAAGGCTGTTCTTGTGGAATTGGCAAAGGGATATTTGGAACCCCATAGAGGGCTATGGTGAAAAAGGAAATATCTTCCGTTCAAAACTGGAAAGAAGCTTTCTGAGAAACTGCTCTGTGTTCTGTTAATTCATCTCACAGAGTTACATCTTTCCCTTCAAGAAGCCTTTCGCTAAGGCTGTTCTTGTGGAATTGGCAAAGGGATATTTGGAAGCCCATAGACGGCTATGGTGAAAAAGGAAATATCTTCCGTTCAAAACTGGAAAGAAGCTTTCTGAGAAACTGCTCTGTGTTCTGTTAATTCATCTCACAGAGTTACATCTTTCCCTTCAAGAAGCCTTTCGCTAAGGCTGTTCTTGTGGAATTGGCAAAGGGATATTTGGAAGCCAATAGAGGGCTATGGTGAAAAAGGAAATATCTTCCGTTCAAAACTGGAAAGAAGCTTTCTGAGAAACTGCTCTGTGTTCTGTTAGTTCATCTCACAGAGTTACATCTTTCCCTTCAAGAAGCCTTTCGCTAAGGCTGTTCTTGTGGAATTGGCAAAGGGATATTTGGAAGCCCACAGATTGCTATGGTGAAAAAGGAAATATCTTCCGTTCAAAACTGGAAAGAAGTTTTCTGAGAATCTGCTCTGTGTTCTGTTAATTCATCTCACAGAGTTACATCTTTCCCTTCAAGAAGCCTTTCGCTAAGGCTGTTCTTGTGGAATTGGCAAAGGGATATTTGGAAGCCCATAGAGGGCTATGGTGAAAAAGGAAATATCTTCCGTTCAAAACTGGAAAGAAGCTTTCTGAGAAACTGCTCTGTGTTCTGTTAATTCATCTCACAGAGTTACATCTTTCCCTTCAAGAAGCCTTTCGCTAAGGCTGTTCTTGTGGAATTGGCAAAGGGATATTTGGAAGGCCATAGAGGGCTATGGTGAAAAAGGAAATATCTTCCGTTCAAAACTGGAAAGAAGCGTTCTGAGAAACTGCTCTGTGTTCTGTTAATTCATCTCACAGAGTTACATCTTTCCCTTGAAGAAGCCTTTCGCTAAGGCTGTTCTTGTGGAATTGGCAAAGGGATATTTGGAAGCCCGTAGAGGGCAATGGTGAAAAAGGAAATATCTTCCGTTCAAAACTGGAAAGAAGCTTTCTGAGAAACTGCTCTGTGTTCTGTTAATTCATCTCACAGAGTTACATCTTTCCCTTCAAGAAGCCTTTCGCTAAGGCTGTTCTTGTGCAATTGGCAAAGGGATATTTGGAAGCCCATAGAGGGCTATGGTGAAAAAGGAAATATCTTCCGTTCAAAACTGGAAACAAGTTTTCTGAGATACTGCTCTGTGTTCTGTTAGTTCATCTCACAGAGTTTCATCTTTCCCTTCAAGAAGCCTTTCGCTAAGGCTGTTCTTGTGGAATTGGCAAAGGGATATTTGGAAGCCCATAGAGGGCTATGTTGAAAAAGGAAATATCTTCCCTTCAAAACTAGAAAGAAGCTTTCTGAGAAACTGCTCTGTGTTCTGTTAATTCATCTCACAGAGTTACATCTTTCCCTTCAAGAAGCCTTTCGCTAAGGCTGTTCTTGTGGAATTGGCAAAGGGATATTTGGAAGCCCATAGAGGGCTATGGTGAAAAAGGAAATATCTTCCGTTCAAAACTGGAAAGAAGCTTTCTGAGAAACTGCTCTGTGTTCTGTTAGTTCATCTCACAGAGTTACATCTTTCCCTTCAAGAAGCCTTTCGCTAAGGCTGTTCTTGTGGAATCGGCAAAGGGATATTTGGAAGCCCATAGAGGGCTATGGTGAAAAAAGAAATATCTTCCGTTCAAAACTGGAAAGAAGCTTTCTGAGAAACTGCTCTGTGTTCTGTTAATTCATCTCACAGAGTTACATCTTTCCCTTCAAGAAGCCTTTCGCTAAGGCTCTTCTTGTGGAACTGGCAAAGGGATATTTGGAAGCCCATAGAGGGCTATGGTGAAAAAGGAAATATCTTCCGTTCAAAACTGGAAAGAAGCTTTCTGAGAAACTGCTCTGTGTTCTGTTAATTCATCTCACAGAGTTACATCTTTCCCTTCAAGAAGCCTTCGCTAAGGCTGTACTTGTGGAATTGGCAAAGGGATATTTCGAAGCCCATAGAGGGCAATGGTGAAAAAGGAAATATCTTCCGTTCAAAACTGGAAAGAAGCTTTCTGAGAAACTCCACTGTGTTCTGTTAGTTCATCTCACAGAGTTTCATCTTTCCCTTCAAGAAGCCTTTCGCTAAGGCTGTTCTTGTGGAATTGGCAAAGGGATATTTGGAAGCCCATAGACGGCTATGGTGAAAAAGGAAATATCTTCCGTTCAAAACTGGAAAGAAGCTTTCTGAGAAACTGCTCTGTGTTCTGTTAATTCATCTCACAGAGTTACATCTTTCCCTTCAAGAAGCCTTTCGCTAAGGCTGTTCTTGTGGAATTGGCAAAGGGATATTTGGAAGACCATAGAGGGCTATGGTGAAAAAGGAAATATCTTCCGTTCAAAACTGGAAAGAAGCTTTCTGAGAAACTGCTCTGTGTTCTGTTAATTCATCTCACAGAGTTACATCTTTCCCTTCAAGAAGCCTTTCGCTAAGGCTGTTCTTGTGGAATTGGCAAAGGGATATTTGGAAGCCCATAGAGGGCTATGGTGAAAAAGGAAATATCTTCCGTTCAAAACTGGAAAGAAGCTTTCTGAGAAACTGCTCTGTGTTCTGTTAATTCATCTCACAGAGTTACATCTTTCCCTTCAAGAAGCCTTTCGCTAAGGCTGTTCTTGGGGAAGTGGCAAAGGGATATTTGGAAGCCCATAGAGGGCTATGGTGAAAAGGAAATATCTTCCGTTCAAAACTGGAAAGAAGCTTTCTGAGAAACTGCTCTGTGTTCTGTTAATTCATCTCACAGAGTTACATCTTTCCCTTGAAGAAACCTTTCGCTAAGGCTGTTCTTGTGGAATTGGCAAAGGGATATTTGGAAGCCCATAGAGGGCAATGGTGAAAAAGGAAATATCTTCCGTTCAAAACTGGAAAGAAGCTTTCTGAGAAACTGCTCTGTGTTCTGTTAATTCATCTCACAGAGTTACATCTTTCCCTTCAAGAAGCCTTTCGCTAAGGCTGTTCTTGTGGAATTGGCAAAGGGATATTTGGAAGCCCATAGAGGGCTATGGTGAAAAAGGAAATATCTTCCGTTCAAAACTGGAAAGAAGCTTTCTGAGAAACTGCTCTGTGTTCTGTTCATTCATCTCACAGAGTTACATCTTTCCCTTCAAGAAGCCTTTCGCTAAGGCTGTTCTTGTGGAATTGGCAAAGGGATATTTGGAAGCCCGTAGAGGGCTACGGTGAAAAAGGAAATATCTGCCGTTCAAAACTGGAAAGAAGCTTTCTGAGAAACTGCTCTGTGTTCTGTTAATTCATCTCACAGAGTTACATCTTTCCCTTCAAGAAGCCTTTCGCTAAGGCTGTTCTTGTGGAATTGGAAAAGGGATATTTGGAAGCCCATAGAGGGCTATGGTGAAAAAGGAAATATCTTCCGTTCAAAACTGGAAAGAAGCTTTCTGAGAAACTGCTCTGTGTTCTGTTAATTCATCTCACAGAGTTACATCTTTCCCTTCAAGAAGCCTATCGCTAAGGCTGTTCTTGTGGAATTGGCAAAGGGATATTTGGAAGCCCATAGTGGGCTATGGTTAAAAAAGGAAATATCTTCCGTTCAAAACTGGAAAGAAGCTTTCTGTGAAACTGCTCTGTGTTCTGTAAATTCATCTCACAGAGTTACATCTTTCCATTCAAGAAGCCTTTCGCTAAGGCTGTTCTTGTGCAATTGGCAAAGGGATATTTGGAAGCCCATAGAGGGCTATGGTGAAAAAGGAAATATCTTCCGTTCAAAACTGGAAAGAAGCTTTCTGAGAAACTGCTCTGTGTTCTGTTAGTTCATCTCACAGTGTTTCATCTTTCCCTTCAAGAAGTCTTTCGCTAAGGCTGTTCTTGTGTAATTGGCAAAGGGATATTTGGAAGCCCATAGAGGGCTATGGTGAAAAAGGAAATATCTTCCGTTCAAAACTGGAAAGAAGCTTTCTGAGAAACTGCTCTGTGTTCTGTTAATTCATCTCACCGAGTTACATCTTTCCCTTCATCAAGCCTTTCGCTAAGGCTGTTCTTGTGGAATTGGCAAAGGGATATTTGGAAGCCCATAGAGGGCTATGGTGAAAAATGAAATATCTTCCGTTCAAAACTGGAAAGAAGCTTTCTGAGAAACTGCTCTGTGTTCTGTTAATTCATCTCACAGAGTTACATCTTTCCCTTCAAGAAGCCTTTCGCTAAGGCTGTTCTTGTGGAATTGGCAAAGGGATATTTCGAAGCCCCTAGAGGGCTATGGTGAAAAAGGAAATATCTTCCGTTCAAAACTGGAAAGAAGCTTTCTGAGAAACTGCTCTGTGTTCTGTTAATTCATCTCACAGAGTTACATCTTTCCCTTCAAGAAGCCTTTCGCTAAGGCTGTTCTTGTGGAATTGGCAAGGGGATATTTGGAAGCCCATAGAGGGCAATGGTGAAAAAGGAAATATCTTCCGTTCAAAACTGGAAAGAAGCTTTCTGAGAAACTGCTCTGTGTTCTGTTAATTCATCTCACAGAGTTACATCTTTCCCTTCAAGAAGCCTTTCGCTAAGGCTGTTCTTCTGGAATTGGCAAAGGGATATTTGGAAGCCCATAGAGGGCTATGGTGAAAAAGGAAATATCTTCCGTTCAAAACTGGAAAGAAGCTTTCTGAGAAACTGCTCTGTGTTCTGTTAATTCATCTCACAGAGTTACATCTTTCCCTTCAAGAAGCCTTTCGCTAAGGCTGTTCTTGTGGAATTGGCAAAGGGATATTTGGAAGCCCTTAGAGGGCTATGGTGAAAAAGGAAATATCTTCCGTTCAAAACTGGAAAGAAGCTTTCTGAGAAACTGCTCTGTGTTCTGTTAATTCATCTCACAGAGTTACATCTTTCCATTCAAGAAGCCTTTCGCTAAGGCTGTTCTTGTGCAATTGGCAAAGGGATATTTGGAAGCCCATAGAGGGCTATGGTGAAAAAGGAAATATCTTCCGTTCAAAACTGGAAAGAAGCTTTCTGAGAAACTGCTCTGTGTTCTGTTAGTTCATCTCACAGTGTTTCATCTTTCCCTTCAAGAAGCCTTTCGCTAAGGCTGTTCTTGTGGAATTGGCAAAGGGATATTTGGAAGCCCATAGAGGGCTATGGTGAAAAGGAAATATCTTCCGTTGAAAACTGGAAAGAAGCTTTCTGAGAAACTGCTCTGTGTTCTGTTAATTCATCTCACAGAGTTACATCTTTCACTTGAAGAAGCCTTTCGCTAAGGCTGTTCTTGTGGAATTGGCAAAGGGATATTTTGAAGCCCATAGAGGGCTATGGTGAAAAAGGAAATATCTTCCGTTCAAAACTGGAAAGAAGCTTTCTGAGAAACTGCTCTGTGTTCTGTTAATTCATCTCACAGAGTTACATCTTTCCCTTCAAGAAGCCTTTCGCTAAGGCTGTTCTTGTGGAATTGGCAAAGGGATATTTGGAAGCCCATAGAGGGCTATGGTGAAAAAGGAAATATCTTCCGTTCAAAACTGGAAAGAAGCTTTCTGAGAAACTGCTCTGTGTTCTGTTAATTCATCTCACAGAGTTACATCTTTCCCTTCAAGAAGCCTTTCGCTAAGGCTGTTCTTGTGGAATTGGCAAAGGGATATTTGGAAGCCCATAGAGGGCTATGGTGAAAAATGAAATATCTTCCGTTCAAAACTGGAAAGAAGCTTTCTGAGAAACTGCTCTGTGTTCTGTTAATTCATCTCACAGAGTTACATCTTTCCCTTCAAGAAGCCTTTCGCTAAGGCTGTTCTTGTGGAATTGGCAAAGGGATATTTCGAAGCCCCTAGAGGGCTATGGTGAAAAAGGAAATATCTTCCGTTCAAAACTGGAAAGAAGCTTTCTGAGAAACTGCTCTGTGTTCTGTTAATTCATCTCACAGAGTTACATCTTTCCCTTGAAGAAACCTTTCGCTAAGGCTGTTCTTGTGGAATTGGCAAAGGGATATTTGGAAGCCCATAGAGGGCAATGGTGAAAAAGGAAATATCTTCCGTTCAAAACTGGAAAGAAGCTTTCTGAGAAACTGCTCTGTGTTCTGTTAATTCATCTCACAGAGTTACATCTTTCCCTTCAAGAAGCCTTTCGCTAAGGCTGTTCTTGTGGAATTGGCAAAGGGATATTTGGAAGCCCATAGGGGGCTATGGTGAAAAAGGAAATATCTTCCGTTCAAAACTGGAAAGAAGCTTTCTGAGAAACTGCTCTGTGTTCTGTTAATTCATCTCACAGAGTTACATCTTTCCCTTCAAGAAGCCTTTCGCTAAGGCTGTTCTTGTGGAATTGGCAAAGGGATATTTGGAAGCCCTTAGAGGGCTATGGTGAAAAAGGAAATATCTTCCGTTGAAAACTGGAAAGAAGCTTTCTGAGAAACTGCTCTGTGTTCTGTTAATTCATCTCACAGAGTTACATCTTTCCATTCAAGAAGCCTTTCGCTAAGGCTGTTATTGTGCAATTGGCAAAGGGATATTTGGAAGCCCATAGAGGGCTATGGTGAAAAAGGAAATATCTTCCGTTCAAAACTGGAAAGAAGCTTTCTGAGAAACTGCTCTGTGTTCTGTTAATTCATCTCACAGAGTTACATCTTTCCCTTCAAGAAGCCTTTCGCTAAGGCTGTTCTTGTGGAATTGGCAAAGGGATATTTGGAAGCCCATAGAGGGCTATGGTGAAAAAGGAAATATCTTCCGTTCAAAACTGGAAAGAAGCTTTCTGAGAAACTGCTCTGTGTTCTGTTAATTCATCTCACAGAGTTACATCTTTCCCTTGAAGAAGCCTTTCGCTAAGGCTGTTGTTGTGGAATTGGCAAAGGGATATTTGGAAGCCCATAGAGGGCTATGGTGAAAAAGGTAATATCTTCCGTTCAAAACTGGAAAGAAGCTTTCTGAGAAACTGCTCTGTGTTCTGTTAATTCATCTCACAGAGTTACATCTTTCCCTTGAAGAAACCTTTCTCTAAGGCTGTTCTTGTGGAATTGGCAAAGGGATATTTGGAACCCCTATGGGGCTATGGTGAAAAAGGAAATATCTTCCGTTCAAAACTGGAAAGAAGCTTTCTGAGAAACAGCTCTGTGTTCTGTTAGTTCATCTCACAGAGTTACATCTTTCCCTTCAAGAAGCCTTTCGCTAAGGCTGTTCTTGTGGAATTGGAAAAGGGATATTTGGAAGCCCATAGAGGGCTATCGTGAAAAAGGAAATATCTTCCGTTCAAAACTGGAAAGAAGCTTCCTGAGAAACTGCTCTGTGTTCTGTTAATTCATCTCACAGAGTTACATCTTTCCCTTCAAGAAGCCTTTCCCTAAGGCTGTTCTTGTGGAATTGGCAAAGGGATATATGGAAGCCCATAGAGGGCTATGGTGAAAAAGGCAATATCTTCCGTTCAAAACTGGAAAGAAGCTTTCTGAGAAACTGCTCTGTGTTCTGTTAATTCATCTCACAGAGTTACATCTTTCCCTTCAAGAAGCCTTTCGCTAAGGCTGTTCTTGGGGAATTGGCAAAGGGATATTTGGAAGCCCATAGAGGGCTATGGTGAAAGAGGAAATATCTTCCCTTCAAAACTGGAAAGAAGCTTTCTGAGAAACTGCTCTGTGTTCTGTTAATTCATCTCACAGAGTTACATCTTTCCCTTCAAGAAGCCTTTCGCTAAGGCTGTTCTTGTGGAATTGGCAAAGGTATATTTGGAAGCCCATAGAGGGCTATGGTGAAAAAGGAAATATCTTCCGTTCAAAACTGGAAAGAAGCTTTCTGAGAAACTGCTCTGTGTTCTGTTAATTCATCTCACAGAGTTACATCTTTCCCTTCAAGAAGCCTTTCGCTAAGGCTGTTCTTGTGGAATTGGCAAAGGGATATTTGGAATCCCGTAGAGGGCTATGGTGAAAAAGGAAATATCTTCCGTTCAAAACTGGAAAGAAGCTTTCTGAGAAACTGCTCTGTGTTCTGTTAATTCATCTCACAGAGTTACATCTTTCGCTTGAAGAAGCCTTTCGCTAAGGCTGTTCTTGTGGAATTGGCAAAGGGATATTTGGAACCCCATAGAGGGCTATGGTGAAAAAGGAAATATCTTCCGTTCAAAACTGGAAAGAAGCTTTCTGAGAAACTGCTCTGTGTTCTGTTAATTCATCTCACAGAGTTACATCTTTCCCTTCAAGAAGCCTTTCGCTAAGGCTGTTCTTGTGGAATTGGCAAAGGGATATTTGGAAGCCCATAGACGGCTATGGTGAAAAAGGAAATATCTTCCGTTCAAAACTGGAAAGAAGCTTTCTGAGAAACTGCTCTGTGTTCTGTTAATTCATCTCACAGAGTTACATCTTTCCCTTCAAGAAGCCTTTCGCTAAGGCTGTTCTTGTGGAATTGGCAAAGGGATATTTGGAAGCCAATAGAGGGCTATGGTGAAAAAGGAAATATCTTCCGTTCAAAACTGGAAAGAAGCTTTCTGAGAAACTGCTCTGTGTTCTGTTAGTTCATCTCACAGAGTTACATCTTTCCCTTCAAGAAGCCTTTCGCTAAGGCTGTTCTTGTGGAATTGGCAAAGGGATATTTGGAAGCCCACAGATTGCTATGGTGAAAAAGGAAATATCTTCCGTTCAAAACTGGAAAGAAGCTTTCTGAGAAACTGTTCTGTGTTCTGTTAATTCATCTCACAGAGTTACATCTTTCCCTTCAAGAAGCCTTTCGCTAAGGCTGTTCTTGTGGAATTGGCCAAGGGATATTTGGAAGCCCATAGAGGGCTATGGTGAAAAAGGAAATATCTTCCGTTCAAAACTGGAAAGAAACTTTCTGAGAAACTGCTCTGTGTTCTGTTAATTCATCTCACAGAGTTACATCTTTCCCTTCAAGAAGCCTTTCGCTAAGGCTGTTCTTGTGGAATTGGCAAAGGGATATTTGGAAGGCCATAGAGGGCTATGGTGAAAAAGGAAATATCTTCCGTTCAAAACTGGAAAGAAGCGTTCTGAGAAACTGCTCTGTGTTCTGTTAATTCATCTCACAGAGTTACATCTTTCCCTTCCAGAAGCCTTTCGCTAAGGCTGTTCTTGTGGAATTGGCAAAGTCATATTTGGAAGCCCATAGAGGGCTATTGTGAAAAAGGAAATATCTTCCCTTCAAAACTGGAAAGAAGCTTTCTGAGAAACTGCTCTGTGTTCTGTTAATTCATCTCAGTGAGTTACATCTTTCCCTTCAGGAAGCCTTTCGCTAAGGCTGTTCTTGTGGAATTGGCAAAGGGATATTTGGAAGCCCATAGAGGGCTATGGTGAAAAAGGAAATATCTTCCGTTCAAAACTGGAAAGAAGCTTTCTGAGAAACTGCTCTGTGTTCTGTAAATTCATCTCACAGAGTTACATCTTTCCCTTCAAGAAGCCTTTCGCTAAGGCTGTTCTTGTGTAATTGGCAAAGGTATATTTGGAAGCCCATGGAGGGCTATGGTGAAAAAGGAAATATCTTCCGTTCAAAACTGGAAATAAGCTTTCTGAGAAACTGTTCTGTGTTCTGTTAATTTATCTCACAGAGTTACATCTTTCCCTTCAAGAAGCCTTTCGCTAAGGCTGTTCTTGTGGAATTGGCAAAGGGATATTTGGAAGCCCATAGAGGGCTATGGTGAAAAAGGAAATATCTTCCGTTCAAAACTGCTAAGAAACTTTATGAGAAACTGCTCTGTGTTCTGTTAATTCATCTCACAGAGTTACATCTTTCCCTTCAAGAAGCCTTTCGCTAAGGCTGTTCTTGTGGAATTGGCAAAGGGATATTTGGAAGCCCATAGAGGGCTATGGTGAAAAAGGAAATATTTTCCGTTCAAAATTGGAAAGAAGCTTTCTGAGAAACTGCTCTGTGTTCTGTTAATTCATCTCACAGAGTTACATCTTTCCCTTCAAGAAGCCTTTCGCTAAGGCTGTTCTTGGGGAATTGGCAAAGGGATATTTGGAAGCCCATAGAGGGCTATGGTGAAAAGGAAATATCTTCCGTTCAAAACTGGAAAGAAGCTTTCTGGGAAACTGCTCTGTGTTCTGTTAATTCATCTCACAGAGTTACATCTTTCCCTTGAAGAAACCTTTCGCTAAGGCTGTTCTTGTGGAATTGGCAAAGGGATATTTGGAAGCCCATAGAGGGCAATGGTGAAAAAGGAAATATCTTCCGTTCAAAACTGGAAAGAAGCTTTCTGAGAAACTGCTCTGTGTTCTGTTAATTCATCTCACAGAGTTACATCTTTCCCTTCAAGAAGCCTTTCGCTAAGGCTGTTCTTGTGGAATTGGCAAAGGGATATTTGGAAGCCCATAGAGGGCTATGGTGAAAAAGGAAATATCTTCCGTTCAAAACTGGAAAGAAGCTTTCTGAGAAACTGCTCTGTGTTCTGTTCATTCATCTCACAGAGTTACATCTTTCCCTTCAAGAAGCCTTTCGCTAAGGCTGTTCTTGTGGAATTGGCAAAGGGATATTTGGAAGCCCTTAGAGGGCTACGGTGAAAAAGGAAATATCTGCCGTTCAAAACTGGAAAGAAGCTTTCTGAGAAACTGCTCTGTGTTCTGTTAATTCATCTCACAGAGTTACATCTTTCCGTTCAAGAAGCCTTTCGCTAAGGCTGTTCTTGTGGAATTGGAAAAGGGATATTTGGAAGCCCATAGAGGGCTATGGTGAAAAAGGAAATATCTTCCGTTCAAAACTGGAAAGAAGCTTTCTGAGAAACTGCTCTGTGTTCTGTTAATTCATCTCACAGAGTTACATCTTTCCCTTCAAGAAGCCTTTCGCTAAGGCTGTTCTTGGGGAATTGGCAAAGGGATATTTGGAAGCCCATAGAGGGCTATGGTGAAAAGGAAATATCTTCCGTTCAAAACTGGAAAGAAGCTTTCTGAGAAACTGCTCTGTGTTCTGTTAATTCATCTCACAGAGTTACATCTTTCCCTTGAAGAAACCTTTCGCTAAGGCTGTTCTTGTGGAATTGGCAAAGGGATATTTGGAAGCCCATAGAGGGCAATGGTGAAAAAGGAAATATCTTCCGTTCAAAACTGGAAAGAAGCTTTCTGAGAATCTGCTCTGTGTTCTGTTAATTCATCTCACAGAGTTACATCTTTCCCTTCAAGAAGCCTTTCGCTAAGGCTGTTCTTGTGGAATTGGCAAAGGGATATTTGGAAGCCCATAGAGGGCTATGGTGAAAAAGGAAATATCTTCCGTTCAAAACTGGAAAGAAGCTTTCTGAGAAACTGCTCTGTGTTCTGTTCATTCATCTCACAGAGTTACATCTTTCCCTTCAAGAAGCCTTTCGCTAAGGCTGTTCTTGTGGAATTGGCAAAGGGATATTTGGAAGCCCTTAGAGGGCTACGGTGAAAAAGGAAATATCTGCCGTTCAAAACTGGAAAGAAGCTTTCTGAGAAACTGCTCTGTGTTCTGTTAATTCATCTCACAGAGTTACATCTTTCCGTTCAAGAAGCCTTTCGCTAAGGCTGTTCTTGTGGAATTGGAAAAGGGATATTTGGAAGCCCATAGAGGGCTATGGTGAAAAAGGAAATATCTTCCGTTCAAAACTGGAAAGAAGCTTTCTGAGAAACTGCTCTGTGTTCTGTTAATTCATCTCACAGAGTTACATCTTTCCCTTCAAGAAGCCTATCGCTAAGGCTGTTCTTGTGGAATTGGCAAAGGGATATTTGGAAGCCCATAGTGGGCTATGGTTAAAAAAGGAAATATCTTCCGTTCAAAACTGGAAAGAAGCTTTCTGTGAAACTGCTCTGTGTTCTCTAAATTCATCTCACAGAGTTACATCTTTCCATTCAAGAAGCCTTTCGCTAAGGCTGTTCTTGTGCAATTGGCAAAGGGATATTTGGAAGCCCATAGAGGGCTATGGTGAAAAAGGAAATATCTTCCGTTCAAAACTGGAAAGAAGCTTTCTGAGAAACTGCTCTGTGTTCTGTTAGTTCATCTCACAGTGTTTCATCTTTCCCTTCAAGAAGTCTTTCGCTAAGGCTGTTCTTGTGTAATTGGCAAAGGGATATTTGGAAGCCCATAGAGGGCTATGGTGAAAAAGGAAATATCTTCCGTTCAAAACTGGAAAGAAGCTTTCTGAGAAACTGCTCTGTGTTCTGTTAATTCATCTCACCGAGTTACATCTTTCCCTTCATCAAGCCTTTCGCTAAGGCTGTTCTTGTGGAATTGGCAAAGGGATATTTGGAAGCCCATAGAGGGCTATGGTGAAAAATGAAATATCTTCCGTTCAAAACTGGAAAGAAGCTTTCTGAGAAACTGCTCTGTGTTCTGTTAATTCATCTCACAGAGTTACATCTTTCCCTTCAAGAAGCCTTTCGCTAAGGCTGTTCTTGTGGAATTGGCAAAGGGATATTTGGAAGCCCTTAGAGGGGTATGGTGAAAAAGGAAATATCTTCCGTTGAAAACTGGAAAGAAGCTTTCTGAGAAACTGCTCTGTGTTCTGTTAATTCATCTCACAGAGTTACATCTTTCCATTCAAGAAGCCTTTCGCTAAGGCTGTTATTGTGCAATTGGCAAAGGGATATTTGGAAGCCCATAGAGGGCTATGGTGAAAAAGGAAATATCTTCCGTTCAAAACTGGAAAGAAGCTTTCTGAGAAACTGCTCTGTGTTCTGTTAATTCATCTCACAGAGTTACATCTTTCCCTTCAAGAAGCCTTTCGCTAAGGCTGTTCTTGTGGAATTGGCAAAGGGATATTTGGAAGCCCATAGAGGGCTATGGTGAAAAAGGAAATATCTTCCGTTCAAAACTGGAAAGAAGCTTTCTGAGAAACTGCTCTGTGGTCTGTTAATTCATCTCACAGAGTTACATCTTTCCCTTGAAGAAGCCTTTCGCTAAGGCTGTTCTTGTGGAATTGGCAAAGGGATATTTGGAAGCCCATAGAGGGCTATGGTGAAAAAGGTAATATCTTCCGTTCAAAACTGGAAAGAAGCTTTCTGAGAAACTGCTCTGTGTTCTGTTAATTCATCTCACAGAGTTACATCTTTCCCTTGAAGAAACCTTTCTCTAAGGCTGTTCTTGTGGAATTGGCAAAGGGATATTTGGAACCCCTATGGGGCTATGGTGAAAAAGGAAATATCTTCCGTTCAAAACTGGAAAGAAGCTTTCTGAGAAACAGCTCTGTGTTCTGTTAGTTCATCTCACAGAGTTACATCTTTCCCTTCAAGAAGCCTTTCGCTAAGGCTGTTCTTGTGGAATTGGAAAAGGGATATTTGGAAGCCCATAGAGGGCTATCGTGAAAAAGGAAATATCTTCCGTTCAAAACTGGAAAGAAGCTTCCTGAGAAACTGCTCTGTGTTCTGTTAATTCATCTCACAGAGTTACATCTTTCCCTTCAAGAAGCCTTTCGCTAAGGCTGTTCTTGTGGAATTGGCAAAGGATATATGGAAGCCCATAGAGGGCTATGGTGAAAAAGGCAATATCTTCCGTTCAAAACTGGAAAGAAGCTTTCTGAGAAACTGCTCTGTGTTCTGTTAATTCATCTCACAGAGTTACATCTTTCCCTTCAAGAAGCCTTT
This sequence comes from Chlorocebus sabaeus, assembly GCF_047675955.1. NCBI lineage: Eukaryota > Metazoa > Chordata > Mammalia > Primates > Cercopithecidae > Chlorocebus > Chlorocebus sabaeus. The sequence goes on from NW_027327524.1 coordinate 56,683, forward strand.
CGCTAAGGCTGTTCTTGGGGAATTGGCAAAGGGATATTTGGAAGCCCATAGAGGGCTATGGTGAAAGAGGAAATATCTTCCCTTCAAAACTGGAAAGAAGCTTTCTGAGAAACTGCTCTGTGTTCTGTTAATTCATCTCACAGAGTTACATCTTTCCCTTCAAGAAGCCTTTCGCTAAGGCTGTTCTTGTGGAATTGGCAAAGGTATGTTTGGAAGCCCTTAGAGGGCTATGGTGAAAAAGGAAATATCTTCCGTTCAAAACTGGAAAGAAGCTTTCTGAGAAACTGCTCTGTGTTCTGTTAATTCATCTCACAGAGTTACATCTTTCCCTTCAAGAAGCCTTTCGCTAAGGCTGTTCTTGTGGAATTGGCAAAGGGATATTTGGAATCCCGTAGAGGGCTATGGTGAAAAAGGTAATATCTTCCGTTCAAAACTGGAAAGAAGCTTTCTGAGAAACTGCTCTGTGTTCTGTTAATTCATCTCACAGAGTTACATCTTTCGCTTGAAGAAGCCTTTCGCTAAGGCTGTTCTTGTGGAATTGGCAAAGGGATATTTGGAACCCCTTAGAGGGCTATGGTGAAAAAGGAAATATCTTCCGTTCAAAACTGGAAAGAAGCTTTCTGAGAAACTGCTCTGTGTTCTGTTAATTCATCTCACAGAGTTACATCTTTCCCTTCAAGAAGCCTTTCGCTAAGGCTGTTCTTGTGGAATTGGCAAAGGGATATTTGGAAGCCCATAGACGGCTATGGTGAAAAAGGAAATATCTTCCGTTCAAAACTGGAAAGAAGCTTTCTGAGAAACTGCTCTGTGTTCTGTTAATTCATCTCACAGAGTTACATCTTTCCCTTCAAGAAGCCTTTCGCTAAGGCTGTTCTTGTGGAATTGGCAAAGGGATATTTGGAAGCCAATAGAGGGCTATGGTGAAAAAGGAAATATCTTCCGTTCAAAACTGGAAAGAAGCTTTCTGAGAAACTGCTCTGTGTTCTGTTAGTTCATCTCACAGAGTTACATCTTTCCCTTCAAGAAGCCTTTCGCTAAGGCTGTTCTTGTGGAATTGGCAAAGGGATATTTGGAAGCCCACAGATTGCTATGGTGAAAAAGGAAATATCTTCCGTTCAAAACTGGAAAGAAGCTTTCTGAGAAACTGTTCTGTGTTCTGTTAATTCATCTCACAGAGTTACATCTTTCCCTTCAAGAAGCCTTTCGCTAAGGCTGTTCTTGTGGAATTGGCAAAGGGATATTTGGAAGCCCATAGAGGGCTATGGTGAAAAAGGAAATATCTTCCGTTCAAAACTGGAAAGAAACTTTCTGAGAAACTGCTCTGTGTTCTGTTAATTCATCTCACAGAGTTACATCTTTCCCTTCAAGAAGCCTTTCGCTAAGGCTGTTCTTGTGGAATTGGCAAAGGGATATTTGGAAGGCCATAGAGGGCTATGGCGAAAAAGGAAATATCTTCCGTTCAAAACTGGAAAGAAGCGTTCTGAGAAACTGCTCTGTGTTCTGTTAATTCATCTCACAGAGTTACATCTTTCCCTTCAAGAAGCCTTTCGCTAAGGCTGTTCTTGTGGAATTGGCAAAGTCATATTTGGAAGCCCATAGAGGGCTATTGTGAAAAAGGAAATATCTTCCCTTCAAAACTGGAAAGAAGCTTTCTGAGAAACTGCTCTGTGTTCTGTTAATTCATCTCAGTGAGTTACATCTTTCCCTTCAGGAAGCCTTTCGCTAAGGCTGTTCTTGTGGAATTGGCAAAGGGATATTTGGAAGCCCATAGAGGGCTATGGTGAAAAAGGAAATATCTTCCGTTCAAAACTGGAAAGAAGCTTTCTGAGAAACTGCTCTGTGTTCTGTAAATTCATCTCACAGAGTTACATCTTTCCCTTCAAGAAGCCTTTCGCTAAGGCTGTTCTTGTGTAATTGGCAAAGGGATATTTGGAAGCCCATGGAGGGCTATGGTGAAAAAGGAAATATCTTCCGTTCAAAACTGGAAAGAAGCTTTCTGAGAAACTGCTCTGTGTTCTGTTAATTCATCTCACAGAGTTACATCTTTCCCTTCAAGAAGCCTTTCGCTAAGGCTGTTCTTGTGGAATTGGCAAAGGGATATTTGGAAGCCCATAGAGGGCTATGGTGAAAAAGGAAATATCTTCCGTTCAAAACTGGAAAGAAGCTTTCTGAGAAACTGCTCTGTGTTCTGTTAATTCATCTCACAGAGTTACATCTTTCCCTTCAAGAAGCCTTTCGCTAAGTCTGTTCTTGTGCAATTGGCAAAGGGATATTTGGAAGCCCATAGAGGGCTATGGTGAAAAAGGAAATATCTTCCGTTCAAAACTGGAAAGAAGCTTTCTGAGAAACTGTTCTGTGTTCTGTTAATTTATCTCACAGAGTTACATCTTTCCCTTCAAGAACCTTTCGCTAAGGCGGTTCTTGTGGAATTGGCAAAGGGATATTTGGAAGCCCATAGAGGGCTATGGTGAAAAAGGAAATATCTTCCGTTCAAAACTGGAAAGAAGCTTTCTGAGAAACTGCTCTGTGTTCTGTTAATTCATCTCACAAAGTTACATCTTTCCCTTCAAGAAGCCTTTCGCTAAAGTTGTTCTTTTGGAACTGGCAAAGGGATATTTGGAAGCCCATAGAGGGCTATGGTGAAAAAGGAAATATCTTCCGTTCAAAACTGGAAAGAAGCTTTCTGAGAAACTGCTCTGTGTTCTGTTAATTCATCTCACAGAGTTACATCTTTCCCTTCAAGAAGCCTTTCGCTAAGGCTGTTCTTGTGGAATTGGCAAAGGGATATTTGGAAGCCCATAGAGGGCTATGGTGAAAAAGGAAATATCTTCCGTTCAAAACTGGAAAGAAGCTTTCTGAGAAACTGCTCTGTGTTCTGTTAATTCATCTCACAGAGTTACATCTTTCCCTTCAAGAAGCCTTTCGCTAAGGCTGTTCTTGTGGAATTGGCAAAGGGATATTTGGAAGCCCATAGAGGGCTATGGTGAAAAAGGAAATATCTTCCTTTCAAAACTAGAAAGAAGCTTTCTGAGAAACTGCTCTGTGTTCTGTAAATTCATTTCACGGAGTTACATCTTTGCCTTCAAGAAGCCTTTCGCTAAGGCTCTCCTTGTGGAATTGGCAAAGGGATATTTGGAAGCCCATAGAGGGCTATGGTGAAAAAGGAAATATCTTCCGTTCAAAACTGGAAAGAAGTTTTCTGAGAATCTGCTCTGTGTTCTGTTAGTTCATCTCACAGAGTTACATCTTTCCCTTAAAGAAGCCTTTCGCTAAGGCTGTTCTTGTGGAATTGGCAAAGGGATATTTGGAAGCCCATAGAGGGCTATGGTGAAAAAGGAAATATCTTCCGTTCAAAACTGGAAAGAAGCTTTCTGAGAAACTGCTCTGTGTTCTGTTAATTCATCTCACAGAGTTACATCTTTCCCTTCAAGAAGCCTTTCGCTAAGGCTGTTCTTGTGGAATTGGCAAAGGGATATTTGGAAGCCCATAGAGGGCTATGGTGAAAAAGGAAATATCTTCCGTTCAAAACTGGAAAGAAGCTTTCCGAGAAACTGCTCTGTGTTCTGTTAATTCATCTCACAGAGTTACATCTTTCCCTTGAAGAAGCCTTTCGCTAAGGCTGTTCTTGTGGAATTGGCAAAGGGATATTTGGAAGCCCGTAGAGGGCAATGGTGAAAAAGGAAATATCTTCCGTTCAAAACTGGAAAGAAGCTTTCTGAGAAACTGCTCTGTGTTCTGTTAATTCATCTCACAGAGTTACATCTTTCCCTTCAAGAAGCCTTTCGCTAAGGCTGTTCTTGTGCAATTGGCAAAGGGATATTTGGAAGCCCATAGAGGGCTATGGTGAAAAAGGAAATATCTTCCGTTCAAAACTGGAAACAAGTTTTCTGAGAAACTACTCTGTGTTCTGTTAGTTCATCTCACAGAGTTTCATCTTTCCCTTCAAGAAGCCTTTCGCTAAGGCTGTTCTTGTGGAATTGGCAAAGGGATATTTGGAAGCCCATAGAGGGCTATGTTGAAAAAGGAAATATCTTCCCTTCAAAACTAGAAAGAAGCTTTCTGAGAAACTGCTCTGTGTTCTGTTAATTCATCTCACAGAGTTACATCTTTCCCTTCAAGAAGCCTTTCGCTAAGGCTGTTCTTGTGGAATTGGCAAAGGGATATTTGGAAGCCCATAGAGGGCTACGGTGAAAAAGGAAATATCTTCCGTTCAAAACTGGAAAGAAGCTTTCTGAGAAACTGCTCTGTGTTCTGTTAGTTCATCTCACAGAGTTACATCTTTCCCTTCAAGAAGCCTTTCGCTAAGGCTGTTCTTGTGGAATCGGCAAAGGGATATTTGGAAGCCCATAGAGGGCTATGGTGAAAAAAGAAATATCTTCCGTTCAAAACTGGAAAGAAGCTTTCTGAGAAACTGCTCTGTGTTCTGTTAATTCATCTCACAGAGTTACATCTTTCCCTTCAAGAAGCCTTTCGCTAAGGCTCTTCTTGTGGAACTGGCAAAGGGATATTTGGAAGCCCATAGAGGGCTATGGTGAAAAAGGAAATATCTTCCGTTCAAAACTGGAAAGAAGCTTTCTGAGAAACTGCTCTGTGTTCTGTTAATTCATCTCACAGAGTTACATCTTTCCCTTCAAGAAGCCTTCGCTAAGGCTGTACTTGTGGAATTGGCAAAGGGATATTTCGAAGCCCATAGAGGGCAATGGTGAAAAAGGAAATATCTTCCGTTCAAAACTGGAAAGAAGCTTTCTGAGAAACTCCACTGTGTTCTGTTAGTTCATCTCACAGAGTTTCATCTTTCCCTTCAAGAAGCCTTTCGCTAAGGCTGTTCTTGTGGAATTGGCAAAGGGATATTTGGAAGCCCATAGACGGCTATGGTGAAAAAGGAAATATCTTCCGTTCAAAACTGGAAAGAAGCTTTCTGAGAAACTGCTCTGTGTTCTGTTAATTCATCTCACAGAGTTACATCTTTCCCTTGAAGAAGCCTTTCGCTAAGGCTGTTCTTGTGGAATTGGCAAAGGGATATTTGGAAGACCATAGAGGGCTATGGTGAAAAAGGAAATATCTTCCGTTCAAAACTGGAAAGAAGCTTTGTGAGAAACTGCTCTGTGTTCTGTTAATTCATCTCACAGAGTTACATCTTTCCCTTCAAGAAGCCTTTCGCTAAGGCTGTTCTTGTGGAATTGGCAAAGGGATATTTGGAAGCCCATAGAGGGCTATGGTGAAAAAGGAAATATCTTCCGTTCAAAACTGGAAAGAAGCTTTCTGAGAAACTGCTCTGTGTTCTGTTAATTCATCTCACAGAGTTACATCTTTCCCTTCAAGAAGCCTTTCGCTAAGGCTGTTCTTGTGGAATTGGCAAAGGGATATTTGGAAGCCCATAGAGGGCTATGGTGAAAAAGGAAATATCTTCCGTTCAAAACTGGAAAGAAGCTTTCTGAGAAACTGCTCTGTGTTCTGTTCATTCATCTCACAGAGTTACATCTTTTCCTTCAAGAAGCCTTTCGCTAAGGCTGTTCTTGTGGAATTGGCAAAGGGATATTTGGAAGCCCGTAGAGGGCTACGGTGAAAAAGGAAATATCTGCCGTTCAAAACTGGAAAGAAGCTTTCTGAGAAACTGCTCTGTGTTCTGTTAATTCATCTCACAGAGTTACATCTTTCCCTTCAAGAAGCCTTTCGCTAAGGCTGTTCTTGTGGAATTGGAAAAGGGATATTTGGAAGCCCATAGAGGGCTATGGTGAAAAAGGAAATATCTTCCGTTCAAAACTGGAAAGAAGCTTTCTGAGAAACTGCTCTGTGTTCTGTTAATTCATCTCACAGAGTTACATCTTTCCCTTCAAGAAGCCTATCGCTAAGGCTGTTCTTGTGGAATTGGCAAAGGGATATTTGGAAGCCCATAGTGGGCTACGGTTAAAAAAGGAAATATCTTCCGTTCAAAACTGGAAAGAAGCTTTCTGTGAAACTGCCCTGTGTTCTGTAAATTCATCTCACAGAGTTACATCTTTCCATTCAAGAAGCCTTTCGCTAAGGCTGTTCTTGTGCAATTGGCAAAGGGATATTTGGAAGCCCATAGAGGGCTATGGTGAAAAAGGAAATATCTTCCGTTCAAAACTGGAAAGAAGCTTTCTGAGAAACTGCTCTGTGTTCTGTTAGTTCATCTCACAGTGTTTCATCTTTCCCTTCAAGAAGTCTTTCGCTAAGGCTGTTCTTGTGTAATTGGCAAAGGGATATTTGGAAGCCCATAGAGGGCTATGGTGAAAAAGGAAATATCTTCCGTTCAAAACTGGAAAGAAGCTTTCTGAGAAACTGCTCTGTGTTCTGTTAATTCATCTCACCGAGTTACATCTTTCCCTTCATCAAGCCTTTCGCTAAGGCTGTTCTTGTGGAATTGGCAAAGGGATATTTGGAAGCCCATAGAGGGCTATGGTGAAAAATGAAATATCTTCCGTTCAAAACTGGAAAGAAGCTTTCTGAGAAACTGCTCTGTGTTCTGTTAATTCATCTCACAGAGTTACATCTTTCCCTTCAAGAAGCCTTTCGCTAAGGCTGTTCTTGTGGAATTGGCAAAGGGATATTTCGAAGCCCCTAGAGGGCTATGGTGAAAAAGGAAATATCTTCCGTTCAAAACTGGAAAGAAGCTTTCTGAGAAACTGCTCTGTGTTCTGTTAATTCATCTCACAGAGTTACATCTTTCCCTTGAAGAAACCTTTCGCTAAGGCTGTTCTTGTGGAATTGGCAAGGGGATATTTGGAAGCCCATAGAGGGCAATGGTGAAAAAGGAAATATCTTCCGTTCAAAACTGGAAAGAAGCTTTCTGAGAAACTGCTCTGTGTTCTGTTAATTCATCTCACAGAGTTACATCTTTCCCTTCAAGAAGCCTTTCGCTAAGGCTGTTCTTCTGGAATTGGCAAAGGGATATTTGGAAGCCCATAGAGGGCTATGGTGAAAAAGGAAATATCTTCCGTTCAAAACTGGAAAGAAGCTTTCTGAGAAACTGCTCTGTGTTCTGTTAATTCATCTCACAGAGTTACATCTTTCCCTTCAAGTAGCCTTTCGCTAAGGCTGTTCTTGTGGAATTGGCAAAGGGATATTTGGAAGCCCTTAGAGGGCTATGGTGAAAAAGGAAATATCTTCCGTTCAAAACTGGAAAGAAGCTTTCTGAGAAACTGCTCTGTGTTCTGTTAATTCATCTCACAGAGTTACATCTTTCCATTCAAGAATCCTTTCGCTAAGGCTGTTCTTGTGCAATTGGCAAAGGGATATTTGGAAGCCCATAGAGGGCTATGGTGAAAAAGGAAATATCTTCCGTTCAAAACTGGAAAGAAGCTTTCTGAGAAACTGCTCTGTGTTCTGTTAGTTCATCTCACAGTGTTTCATCTTTCCCTTCAAGAAGCCTTTCGCTAAGGCTGTTCTTGTGGAATTGGCAAAGGGATATTTGGAAGCCCATAGAGGGCTATGGTGAAAAGGAAATATCTTCCGTTGAAAACTGGAAAGAAGCTTTCTGAGAAACTGCTCTGTGTTCTGTTAATTCATCTCACAGAGTTACATCTTTCACTTGAAGAAGCCTTTCGCTAAGGCTGTTCTTGTGGAATTGGCAAAGGGATATTTTGAAGCCCATAGAGGGCTATTGTGAAAAAGGAAATATCTTCCGTTCAAAACTGGAAAGAAGCTTTCTGAGAAACTGCTCTGTGTTCTGTTAATTCATCTCACAGAGTTACATCTTTCCCTTCAAGAAGCCTTTCGCTAAGGCTGTTCTTGTGGAATTGGCAAAGGGATATTTGGAAGCCCATAGAGGGCTATGGTGAAAAAGGAAATATCTTCCGTTCAAAACTGGAAAGAAGCTTTCTGAGAAACTGCTCTGTGTTCTGTTAATTCATCTCACAGAGTTACATCTTTCCCTTCAAGAAGCCTTTCGCTAAGGCTGTTCTTGTGGAATTGGCAAAGGGATATTTGGAAGCCCATAGAGGGCTATGGTGAAAAAGGAAATATCTTCCGTTCAAAACTGGAAAGAAGCTTTCTGAGAAACTGCTCTGTGTTCTGTTAATTCATCTCACAGAGTTACATCTTTCCCTTCAAGAAGCCTTTCGCTAAGGCTGTTCTTGTGGAATTGGCAAAGGGATATTTGGAAGCCCTTAGAGGGCTATGGTGAAAAAGGAAATATCTTCCGTTCAAAACTGGAAAGAAGCTTTCTGAGAAACTGCTCTGTGTTCTGTTAATTCATCTCACAGAGTTACATCTTTCCATTCAAGAAGCCTTTCGCTAAGGCTGTTCTTGTGCAATTGGCAAAGGGATATTTGGAAGCCCATAGAGGGCTATGGTGAAAAAGGAAATATCTTCCGTTCAAAACTGGAAAGAAGCTTTCTGAGAAACTGCTCTGTGTTCTGTTAATTCATCTCACAGAGTTACATCTTTCCCTTGAAGAAACCTTTCTCTAAGGCTGTTCTTGTGGAATTGGCAAAGGGATATTTGGAACCCCTATGGGGCTATGGTGAAAAAGGAAATATCTTCCGTTCAAAACTGGAAAGAAGCTTTCTGAGAAACAGCTCTGTGTTCTGTTAGTTCATCTCACAGAGTTACATCTTTCCCTTCAAGAAGCCTTTCGCTAAGGCTGTTCTTGTGGAATTGGAAAAGGGATATTTGGAAGCCCATAGAGGGCTATCGTGAAAAAGGAAATATCTTCCGTTCAAAACTGGAAAGAAGCTTCCTGAGAAACTGCTCTGTGTTCTGTTAATTCATCTCACAGAGTTACATCTTTCCCTTCAAGAAGCCTTTCGCTAAGGCTGTTCTTGTGGAATTGGCAAAGGGATATATGGAAGCCCATAGAGGGCTATGGTGAAAAAGGCAATATCTTCCGTTCAAAACTGGAAAGAAGCTTTCTGAGAAACTGCTCTGTGTTCTGTTAATTCATCTCACAGAGTTACATCTTTCCCTTCAAGAAGCCTTTCGCTAAGGCTGTTCTTGGGGAATTGGCAAAGGGATATTTGGAAGCCCATAGAGGGCTATGGTGAAAGAGGAAATATCTTCCCGTCAAAACTGGAAAGAAGCTTTCTGAGAAACTGCTCTGTGTTCTGTTAATTCATCTCACAGAGTTACATCTTTCCCTTCAAGAAGCCTTTCGCTAAGGCTGTTCTTGTGGAATTGGCAAAGGTATATTTGGAAGCCCATAGAGGGCTATGGTGAAAAAGGAAATATCTTCCGTTCAAAACTGGAAAGAAGCTTTCTGAGAAACTGCTCTGTGTTCTGTTAATTCATCTCACAGAGTTACATCTTTCCCTTCAAGAAGCCTTTCGCTAAGGCTGTTCTTGTGGAATTGGCAAAGGGATATTTGGAATCCCATAGAGGGCTATGGTGAAAAAGGAAATATCTTCCGTTCAAAACTGGAAAGAAGCTTTCTGAGAAACTGCTCTGTGTTCTGTTAATTCATCTCACAGAGTTACATCTTTCGCTTGAAGAAGCCTTTCGCTAAGGCTGTTCTTGTGGAATTGGCAAAGGGATATTTGGAACCCCATAGAGGGCTATGGTGAAAAAGGAAATATCTTCCGTTCAAAACTGGAAAGAAGCTTTCTGAGAAACTGCTCTGTGTTCTGTTAATTCATCTCACAGAGTTACATCTTTCCCTTCAAGAAGCCTTTCGCTAAGGCTGTTCTTGTGGAATTGGCAAAGGGATATTTGGAAGCCCATAGACGGCTATGGTGAAAAAGGAAATATCTTCCGTTCAAAACTGGAAAGAAGCTTTCTGAGAAACTGCTCTGTGTTCTGTTAATTCATCTCACAGAGTTACATCTTTCCCTTCAAGAAGCCTTTCGCTAAGGCTGTTCTTGTGGAATTGGCAAAGGGATATTTGGAAGCCAATAGAGGGCTATGGTGAAAAAGGAAATATCTTCCGTTCAAAACTGGAAAGAAGCTTTCTGAGAAACTGCTCTGTGTTCTGTTAGTTCATCTCACAGAGTTACATCTTTCCCTTCAAGAAGCCTTTCGCTAAGGCTGTTCTTGTGGAATTGGCAAAGGGATATTTGGAAGCCCACAGATTGCTATGGTGAAAAAGGAAATATCTTCCGTTCAAAACTGGAAAGAAGTTTTCTGAGAATCTGCTCTGTGTTCTGTTAATTCATCTCACAGAGTTACATCTTTCCCTTCAAGAAGCCTTTCGCTAAGGCTGTTCTTGTGGAATTGGCAAAGGGATATTTGGAAGCCCATAGAGGGCTATGGTGAAAAAGGAAATATCTTCCGTTCAAAACTGGAAAGAAGCTTTCTGAGAAACTGCTCTGTGTTCTGTTAATTCATCTCACAGAGTTACATCTTTCCCTTCAAGAAGCCTTTCGCTAAGGCTGTTCTTGTGGAATTGGCAAAGGGATATTTGGAAGGCCATAGAGGGCTATGGTGAAAAAGGAAATATCTTCCGTTCAAAACTGGAAAGAAGCGTTCTGAGAAACTGCTCTGTGTTCTGTTAATTCATCTCACAGAGTTACATCTTTCCCTTGAAGAAGCCTTTCGCTAAGGCTGTTCTTGTGGAATTGGCAAAGGGATATTTGGAAGCCCGTAGAGGGCAATGGTGAAAAAGGAAATATCTTCCGTTCAAAACTGGAAAGAAGCTTTCTGAGAAACTGCTCTGTGTTCTGTTAATTCATCTCACAGAGTTACATCTTTCCCTTCAAGAAGCCTTTCGCTAAGGCTGTTCTTGTGCAATTGGCAAAGGGATATTTGGAAGCCCATAGAGGGCTATGGTGAAAAAGGAAATATCTTCCGTTCAAAACTGGAAACAAGTTTTCTGAGAAACTGCTCTGTGTTCTGTTAGTTCATCTCACAGAGTTTCATCTTTCCCTTCAAGAAGCCTTTCGCTAAGGCTGTTCTTGTGGAATTGGCAAAGGGATATTTGGAAGCCCATAGAGGGCTATGTTGAAAAAGGAAATATCTTCCCTTCAAAACTAGAAAGAAGCTTTCTGAGAAACTGCTCTGTGTTCTGTTAATTCATCTCACAGAGTTACATCTTTCCCTTCAAGAAGCCTTTCGCTAAGGCTGTTCTTGTGGAATTGGCAAAGGGATATTTGGAAGCCCATAGAGGGCTATGGTGAAAAAGGAAATATCTTCCGTTCAAAACTGGAAAGAAGCTTTCTGAGAAACTGCTCTGTGTTCTGTTAGTTCATCTCACAGAGTTACATCTTTCCCTTCAAGAAGCCTTTCGCTAAGGCTGTTCTTGTGGAATCGGCAAAGGGATATTTGGAAGCCCATAGAGGGCTATGGTGAAAAAAGAAATATCTTCCGTTCAAAACTGGAAAGAAGCTTTCTGAGAAACTGCTCTGTGTTCTGTTAATTCATCTCACAGAGTTACATCTTTCCCTTCAAGAAGCCTTTCGCTAAGGCTCTTGTTGTGGAACTGGCAAAGGGATATTTGGAAGCCCATAGAGGGCTATGGTGAAAAAGGAAATATCTTCCGTTCAAAACTGGAAAGAAGCTTTCTGAGAAACTGCTCTGTGTTCTGTTAATTCATCTCACAGAGTTACATCTTTCCCTTCAAGAAGCCTTCGCTAAGGCTGTACTTGTGGAATTGGCAAAGGGATATTTCGAAGCCCATAGAGGGCAATGGTGAAAAAGGAAATATCTTCCGTTCAAAACTGGAAAGAAGCTTTCTGAGAAACTCCACTGTGTTCTGTTAGTTCATCTCACAGAGTTTCATCTTTCCCTTCAAGAAGCCTTTCGCTAAGGCTGTTCTTGTGGAATTGGCAAAGGGATATTTGGAAGCCCATAGACGGCTATGGTGAAAAAGGAAATATCTTCCGTTCAAAACTGGAAAGAAGCTTTCTGAGAAACTGCTCTGTGTTCTGTTAATTCATCTCACAGAGTTACATCTTTCCCTTGAAGAAGCCTTTCGCTAAGGCTGTTCTTGTGGAATTGGCAAAGGGATATTTGGAAGACCATAGAGGGCTATGGTGAAAAAGGAAATATCTTCCGTTCAAAACTGGAAAGAAGCTTTCTGAGAAACTGCTCTGTGTTCTGTTAATTCATCTCACAGAGTTACATCTTTCCCTTCAAGAAGCCTTTCGCTAAGGCTGTTCTTGTGGAATTGGCAAAGGGATATTTGGAAGCCCATAGAGGGCTATGGTGAAAAAGGAAATATCTTCCGTTCAAAACTGGAAAGAAGCTTTCTGAGAAACTGCTCTGTGTTCTGTTAATTCATCTCACAGAGTTACATCTTTCCCTTCAAGAAGCCTTTCGCTAAGGCTGTTCTTGGGGAAGTGGCAAAGGGATATTTGGAAGCCCATAGAGGGCTATGGTGAAAAGGAAATATCTTCCGTTCAAAACTGGAAAGAAGCTTTCTGAGAAACTGCTCTGTGTTCTGTTAATTCATCTCACAGAGTTACATCTTTCCCTTGAAGAAACCTTTCGCTAAGGCTGTTCTTGTGGAATTGGCAAAGGGATATTTGGAAGCCCATAGAGGGCAATGGTGAAAAAGGAAATATCTTCCGTTCAAAACTGGAAAGAAGCTTTCTGAGAAACTGCTCTGTGTTCTGTTAATTCATCTCACAGAGTTACATCTTTCCCTTCAAGAAGCCTTTCGCTAAGGCTGTTCTTGTGGAATTGGCAAAGGGATATTTGGAAGCCCATAGAGGGCTATGGTGAAAAAGGAAATATCTTCCGTTCAAAACTGGAAAGAAGCTTTCTGAGAAACTGCTCTGTGTTCTGTTCATTCATCTCACAGAGTTACATCTTTCCCTTCAAGAAGCCTTTCGCTAAGGCTGTTCTTGTGGAATTGGCAAAGGGATATTTGGAAGCCCGTAGAGGGCTACGGTGAAAAAGGAAATATCTGCCGTTCAAAACTGGAAAGAAGCTTTCTGAGAAACTGCTCTGTGTTCTGTTAATTCATCTCACAGAGTTACATCTTTCCCTTCAAGAAGGCTTTCGCTAAGGCTGTTCTTGTGAAATTGGAAAAGGGATATTTGGAAGCCCATAGAGGGCTATGGTGAAAAAGGAAATATCTTCCGTTCAAAACTGGAAAGAAGCTTTCTGAGAAACTGCTCTGTGTTCTGTTAATTCATCTCACAGAGTTACATCTTTCCCTTCAAGAAGCCTATCGCTAAGGCTGTTCTTGTGGAATTGGCAAAGGGATATTTGGAAGCCCATAGTGGGCTATGGTTAAAAAAGGAAATATCTTCCGTTCAAAACTGGAAAGAAGCTTTCTGTGAAACTGCTCTGTGTTCTGTAAATTCATCTCACAGAGTTACATCTTTCCATTCAAGAAGCCTTTCGCTAAGGCTGTTCTTGTGCAATTGGCAAAGGGATATTTGGAAGCCCATAGAGGGCTATGGTGAAAAAGGAAATATCTTCCGTTCAAAACTGGAAAGAAGCTTTCTGAGAAACTGCTCTGTGTTCTATTAGTTCATCTCACAGTGTTTCATCTTTCCCTTCAAGAAGTCTTTCGCTAAGGCTGTTCTTGTGTAATTGGCAAAGGGATATTTGGAAGGCCATAGAGGGCTATGGTGAAAAAGGAAATATCTTCCGTTCAAAACTGGAAAGAAGCTTTCTGAGAAACTGCTCTGTGTTCTGTTAATTCATCTCACCGAGTTACATCTTTCCCTTCATCAAGCCTTTCGCTAAGGCTGTTCTTGTGGAATTGGCAAAGGGATATTTGGAAGCCCATAGAGGGCTATGGTGAAAAATGAAATATCTTCCGTTCAAAACTGGAAAGAAGCTTTCTGAGAAACTGCTCTGTGTTCTGTTAATTCATCTCACAGAGTTACATCTTTCCCTTCAAGAAGCCTTTCGCTAAGGCTGTTCTGGTGGAATTGGCAAGGGGATATTTCGAAGCCCCTAGAGGGCTATGGTGAAAAAGGAAATATCTTCCGTTCAAAACTGGAAAGAAGCTTTCTGAGAAACTGCTCTGTGTTCTGTTAATTCATCTCACAGAGTTACATCTTTCCCTTCAAGAAGCCTTTCGCTAAGGCTGTTCTTGTGGAATTGGCAAGGGGATATTTGGAAGCCCATAGAGGGCAATGGTGAAAAAGGAAATATCTTCCGTTCAAAACTGGAAAGAAGCTTTCTGAGAAACTGCTCTGTGTTCTGTTAATTCATCTCACAGAGTTACATCTTTCCCTTCAAGAAGCCTTTCGCTAAGGCTGTTCTTCTGGAATTGGCAAAGGGATATTTGGAAGCCCATAGAGGGCTATGGTGAAAAAGGAAATATCTTCCGTTCAAAACTGGAAAGAAGCTTTCTGAGAAACTGCTCTGTGTTCTGTTAATTCATCTCACAGAGTTACATCTTTCCCTTCAAGAAGCCTTTCCCTAAGGCTGTTCTTGTGGAATTGGCAAAGGGATATTTGGAAGCCCTTAGAGGGCTATGGTGAAAAAGGAAATATCTTCCGTTCAAAACTGGAAAGAAGCTTTCTGAGAAACTGCTCTGTGTTCTGTTAATTCATCTCACAGAGTTACATCTTTCCATTCAAGAAGCCTTTCGCTAAGGCTGTTCTTGTGCAATTGGCAAAGGGATATTTGGAAGCCCATAGAGGGCTATGGTGAAAAAGGAAATATCTTCCGTTCAAAACTGGAAAGAAGCTTTCTGAGAAACTGCTCTGTGTTCTGTTAGTTCATCTCACAGTGTTTCATCTTTCCCTTCAAGAAGCCTTTCGCTAAGGCTGTTCTTGTGGAATTGGCAAAGGGATATTTGGAAGCCCATAGAGGGCTATGGTGAAAAGGAAATATCTTCCGTTGAAAACTGGAAAGAAGCTTTCTGAGAAACTGCTCTGTGTTCTGTTAATTCATCTCACAGAGTTACATCTTTCACTTGAAGAAGCCTTTCGCTAAGGCTGTTCTTGTGGAATTGGCAAAGGGATATTTTGAAGCCCATAGAGGGCTATGGTGAAAAAGGAAATATCTTCCGTTCAAAACTGGAAAGAAGCTTTCTGAGAAACTGCTCTGTGTTCTGTTAATTCATCTCACAGAGTTACATCTTTCCCTTCAAGAAGCCTTTCGCTAAGGCTGTTCTTGTGGAATTGGCAAAGGGATATTTGGAAGCCCATAGAGGGCTATGGTGAAAAAGGAAATATCTTCCGTTCAAAACTGGAAAGAAGCTTTCTGAGAAACTGCTCTGTGTTCTGTTAATTCATCTCACAGAGTTACATCTTTCCCTTCAAGAAGCCTTTCGCTAAGGCTGTTCTTGTGGAATTGGCAAAGGGATATTTGGAAGCCCATAGAGGGCTATGGTGAAAAAGGAAATATCTTCCGTTCAAAACTGGAAAGAAGCTTTCTGAGAAACTGCTCTGTGTTCTGTTAATTCATCTCACAGAGTTACATCTTTCCCTTCAAGAAGCCTTTCGCTAAGGCTGTTCTTGTGGAATTGGCAAAGGGATATTTGGAAGCCCTTAGAGGGCTATGGTGAAAAAGGAAATATCTTCCGTTCAAAACTGGAAAGAAGCTTTCTGAGAAACTGCTCTGTGTTCTGTTAATTCATCTCACAGAGTTACATCTTTCCATTCAAGAAGCCTTTCGTTAAGGCTGTTCTTGTGCAATTGGCAAAGGGATATTTGGAAGCCCATAGAGGGCTATGGTGAAAAAGGAAATATCTTCCGTTCAAAACTGGAAAGAAGCTTTCTGAGAAACTGCTCTGTGTTCTGTTAATTCATCTCAC
This sequence comes from Chlorocebus sabaeus, assembly GCF_047675955.1. Classification (NCBI taxonomy): domain Eukaryota; kingdom Metazoa; phylum Chordata; class Mammalia; order Primates; family Cercopithecidae; genus Chlorocebus; species Chlorocebus sabaeus. The sequence continues at coordinate 72,299 of NW_027327524.1, forward strand.
AGAGTTACATCTTTCCCTTGAAGAAACCTTTCTCTAAGGCTGTTCTTGTGGAATTGGCAAAGGGATATTTGGAACCCCTATGGGGCTATGGTGAAAAAGGAAATATCTTCCGTTCAAAACTGGAAAGAAGCTTTCTGAGAAACAGCTCTGTGTTCTGTTAGTTCATCTCACAGAGTTACATCTTTCCCTTCAAGAAGCCTTTCGCTAAGGCTGTTCTTGTGGAATTGGAAAAGGGATATTTGGAAGCCCATAGAGGGCTATCGTGAAAAAGGAAATATCTTCCGTTCAAAACTGGAAAGAAGCTTCCTGAGAAACTGCTCTGTGTTCTGTTAATTCATCTCACAGAGTTACATCTTTCCCTTCAAGAAGCCTTTCGCTAAGGCTGTTCTTGTGGAATTGGCAAAGGGATATATGGAAGCCCATAGAGGGCTATGGTGAAAAAGGCAATATCTTCCGTTCAAAACTGGAAAGAAGCTTTCTGAGAAACTGCTCTGTGTTCTGTTAATTCATCTCACAGAGTTACATCTTTCCCTTCAAGAAGCCTTTCGCTAAGGCTGTTCTTGGGGAATTGGCAAAGGGATATTTGGAAGCCCATAGAGGGCTATGGTGAAAGAGGAAATATCTTCCCGTCAAAACTGGAAAGAAGCTTTCTGAGAAACTGCTCTGTGTTCTGTTAATTCATCTCACAGAGTTACATCTTTCCCTTCAAGAAGCCTTTCGCTAAGGCTGTTCTTGTGGAATTGGCAAAGGTATATTTGGAAGCCCATAGAGGGCTATGGTGAAAAAGGAAATATCTTCCGTTCAAAACTGGAAAGAAGCTTTCTGAGAAACTGCTCTGTGTTCTGTTAATTCATCTCACAGAGTTACATCTTTCCCTTCAAGAAGCCTTTCGCTAAGGCTGTTCTTGTGGAATTGGCAAGGGGATATTTGGAATCCCGTAGAGGGCTATGGTGAAAAAGGAAATATCTTCCGTTCAAAACTGGAAAGAAGCTTTCTGAGAAACTGCTCTGTGTTCTGTTAATTCATCTCACAGAGTTACATCTTTCGCTTGAAGAAGCCTTTCGCTAAGGCTGTTCTTGTGGAATTGGCAAAGGGATATTTGGAACCCCATAGAGGGCTATGGTGAAAAAGGAAATATCTTCCGTTCAAAACTGGAAAGAAGCTTTCTGAGAAACTGCTCTGTGTTCTGTTAATTCATCTCACAGAGTTACATCTTTCCCTTCAAGAAGCCTTTCGCTAAGGCTGTTCTTGTGGAATTGGCAAAGGGATATTTGGAAGCCCATAGACGGCTATGGTGAAAAAGGAAATATCTTCCGTTCAAAACTGGAAAGAAGCTTTCTGAGAAACTGCTCTGTGTTCTGTTAATTCATCTCACAGAGTTACATCTTTCCCTTCAAGAAGCCTTTCGCTAAGGCTGTTCTTGTGGAATTGGCAAAGGGATATTTGGAAGCCAATAGAGGGCTATGGTGAAAAAGGAAATATCTTCCGTTCAAAACTGGAAAGAAGCTTTCTGAGAAACTGCTCTGTGTTCTGTTAGTTCATCTCACAGAGTTACATCTTTCCCTTCAAGAAGCCTTTCGCTAAGGCTGTTCTTGTGGAATTGGCAAAGGGATATTTGGAAGCCCACAGATTGCTATGGTGAAAAAGGAAATATCTTCCGTTCAAAACTGGAAAGAAGCTTTCTGAGAAACTGTTCTGTGTTCTGTTAATTCATCTCACAGAGTTACATCTTTCCCTTCAAGAAGCCTTTCGCTAAGGCTGTTCTTGTGGAATTGGAAAAGGGATATTTGGAAGCCCATAGAGGGCTATGGTGAAAAAGGAAATATCTTCCGTTCAAAACTGGAAAGAAACTTTCTGAGAAACTGCTCTGTGTTCTGTTAATTCATCTCACAGAGTTACATCTTTCCCTTCAAGAAGCCTTTCCCCAAGGCTGTTCTTGTGGAATTGGCAAAGGGATATTTGGAAGGCCATAGAGGGCTATGGTGAAAAAGGAAATATCTTCCGTTCAAAACTGGAAAGAAGCGTTCTGAGAAACTGCTCTGTGTTCTGTTAATTCATCTCACAGAGTTACATCTTTCCCTTCAAGAAGCCTTTCGCTAAGGCTGTTCTTGTGGAATTGGCAAAGTCATATTTGGAAGCCCATAGAGGGCTATTGTGAAAAAGGAAATATCTTCCCTTCACAACTGGAAAGAAGCTTTCTGAGAAACTGCTCTGTGTTCTGTTAATTCATCTCAGTGAGTTACATCTTTCCCTTCAGGAAGCCTTTCGCTAAGGCTGTTCTTGTGGAATTGGCAAAGGGATATTTGGAAGCCCATAGGGGGCTATGGTGAAAAAGGAAATATCTTCCGTTCAAAACTGGAAAGAAGCTTTCTGAGAAACTGCTCTGTGTTCTGTAAATTCATCTCACAGAGTTACATCTTTCCCTTCAAGAAGCCTTTCGCTAAGGCTGTTCTTGTGTAATTGGCAAAGGGATATTTGGAAGCCCATGGAGGGCTATGGTGAAAGAGGAAATATCTTCCCGTCAAAACTGGAAAGAAGCTTTCTGAGAAACTGCTCTGTGTTCTGTTAATTCATCTCACAGAGTTACATCTTTCCCTTCAAGAAGCCTTTCGCTAAGGCTGTTCTTGTGGAATTGGCAAAGGTATATTTGGAAGCCCATAGAGGGCTATGGTGAAAAAGGAAATATCTTCCGTTCAAAACTGGAAAGAAGCTTTCTGAGAAACTGCTCTGTGTTCTGTTAGTTCATCTCACAGAGTTACATCTTTCCCTTCAAGAAGCCTTTCGCTAAGGCTGTTCTTGTGGAATTGGCAAAGGGATATTTGGAATCCCGTAGAGGGCTATGGTGAAAAAGGAAATATCTTCCGTTCAAAACTGGAAAGAAGCTTTCTGAGAAACTGCTCTGTGTTCTGTTAATTCATCTCACAGAGTTACATCTTTCGCTTGAAGAAGCCTTTCGCTAAGGCTGTTCTTGTGGAATTGGCAAAGGGATATTTGGAACCCCATAGAGGGCTATGGTGAAAAAGGCAATATCTTCCGTTCAAAACTGGAAAGAAGCTTTCTGAGAAACTGCTCTGTGTTCTGTTAATTCATCTCACAGAGTTACATCTTTCCCTTCAAGAAGCCTTTCGCTAAGGCTGTTCTTGTGGAATTGGCAAAGGGATATTTGGAAGCCCATAGACGGCTATGGTGAAAGAGGAAATATCTTCCGTTCAAAACTGGAAAGAAGCTTTCTGAGAAACTGCTCTGTGTTCTGTTAATTCATCTCACAGAGTTACATCTTTCCCTTCAAGAAGCCTTTCGCTAAGGCTGTTCTTGTGGAATTGGCAAAGGGATATTTGGAAGCCAATAGAGGGCTATGGTGAAAAAGGAAATATCTTCCGTTCAAAACTGGAAAGAAGCTTTCTGAGAAACTGCTCTGTGTTCTGTTAGTTCATCTCACAGAGTTACATCTTTCCCTTCAAGAAGCCTTTCGCTAAGGCTGTTCTTGTGGAATTGGCAAAGGGATATTTGGAAGCCCACAGATTGCTATGGTGAAAAAGGAAATATCTTCCGTTCAAAACTGGAAAGAAGCTTTCTGAGAAACTGTTCTGTGTTCTGTTAATTCATCTCACAGAGTTACATCTTTCCCTTCAAGAAGCCTTTCGCTAAGGCTGTTCTTGTGGAATTGGCAAAGGGATATTTGGAAGCCCATAGAGGGCTATGGTGAAAAAGGAAATATCTTCCGTTCAAAACTGGAAAGAAACTTTCTGAGAAACTGCTCTGTGTTCTGTTAATTCATCTCACAGAGTTACATCTTTCCCTTCAAGAAGCCTTTCGCTAAGGCTGTTCTTGTGGAATTGGCAAAGGGATATTTGGAAGGCCATAGAGGGCTATGGTGAAAAAGGAAATATCTTCCGTTCAAAACTGGAAAGAAGCGTTCTGAGAAACTGCTCTGTGTTCTGTTAATTCATCTCACAGAGTTACATCTTTCCCTTCAAGAAGCCTTTCGCTAAGGCTGTTCTTGTGGAATTGGCAAAGTCATATTTGGAAGCCCATAGAGGGCTATGGTGAAAAAGGAAATATCTTCCCTTCACAACTGGAAAGAAGCTTTCTGAGAAACTGCTCTGTGTTCTGTTAATTCATCTCAGTGAGTTACATCTTTCCCTTCAGGAAGCCTTTCGCTAAGGCTGTTCTTGTGGAATTGGCAAAGGGATATTTGGAAGCCCATAGGGGGCTATGGTGAAAAAGGAAATATCTTCCGTTCAAAACTGGAAAGAAGCTTTCTGAGAAACTGCTCTGTGTTCTGTAAATTCATCTCACAGAGTTACATCTTTCCCTTCAAGAAGCCTTTCGCTAAGGCTGTTCTTGTGTAATTGGCAAAGGGATATTTGGAAGCCCATGGAGGGCTATGGTGAAAAAGGAAATATCTTCCGTTCAAAACTGGAAATAAGCTTTCTGAGAAACTGCTCTGTGTTCTGTTAATTCATCTCACAGAGTTACATCTTTCCCTTCAAGAAGCCTTTCGCTAAGGCTGTTCTTGTGGAATTGGCAAAGGGATATTTGGAAGCCCATAGAGGGCTATGGTGAAAAAGGAAATATCTTCCGTTCAAATCTGGAAAGAAGCTTTCTGAGAAACTGCTCTGTGTTCTGTTAATTCATCTCACAGAGTTACATCTTTCCCTTCAAGAAGCCTTTCGCTAAGTCTGTTATTGTGCAATTGGCAAAGGGATATTTGGAAGCCCATAGAGGGCTATGGTGAAAAAGGAAATATCTTCCGTTCAAAACTGGAAAGAAGCTTTCTGAGAAACTGTTCTGTGTTCTGTTAATTCATCTCAGTGAGTTACATCTTTCCCTTCAGGAAGCCTTTCGCTAAGGCTGTTCTTGTGGAATTGGCAAAGGGATATTTGGAAGCCCATAGGGGGCTATGGTGAAAAAGGAAATATCTTCCGTTCAAAACTGGAAAGAAGCTTTCTGAGAAACTGCTCTGTGTTCTGTAAATTCATCTCACAGAGTTACATCTTTCCCTTCAAGAAGCCTTTCGCTAAGGCTGTTCTTGTGTAATTGGCAAAGGGATATTTGGAAGCCCATGGAGGGCTATGGTGAAAGAGGAAATATCTTCCCGTCAAAACTGGAAAGAAGCTTTCTGAGAAACTGCTCTGTGTTCTGTTAATTCATCTCACAGAGTTACATCTTTCCCTTCAAGAAGCCTTTCGCTAAGGCTGTTCTTGTGGAATTGGCAAAGGTATATTTGGAAGCCCATAGAGGGCTATGGTGAAAAAGGAAATATCTTCCGTTCAAAACTGGAAAGAAGCTTTCTGAGAAACTGCTCTGTGTTCTGTTAATTCATCTCACAGAGTTACATCTTTCCCTTCAAGAAGCCTTTCGCTAAGGCTGTTCTTGTGGAATTGGCAAAGGGATATTTGGAATCCCGTAGAGGGCTATGGTGAAAAAGGAAATATCTTCCGTTCAAAACTGGAAAGAAGCTTTCTGAGAAACTGCTCTGTGTTCTGTTAATTCATCTCACAGAGTTACATCTTTCGCTTGAAGAAGCCTTTCGCTAAGGCTGTTCTTGTGGAATTGGCAAAGGGATATTTGGAACCCCATAGAGGGCTATGGTGAAAAAGGAAATATCTTCCGTTCAAAACTGGAAAGAAGCTTTCTGAGAAACTGCTCTGTGTTCTGTTAATTCATCTCACAGAGTTACATCTTTCCCTTCAAGAAGCCTTTCGCTAAGGCTGTTCTTGTGGAATTGGCAAAGGGATATTTGGAAGCCCATAGACGGCTATGGTGAAAAAGGAAATATCTTCCGTTCAAAACTGGAAAGAAGCTTTCTGAGAAACTGCTCTGTGTTCTGTTAATTCATCTCACAGAGTTACATCTTTCCCTTCAAGAAGCCTTTCGCTAAGGCTGTTCTTGTGGAATTGGCAAAGGGATATTTGGAAGCCAATAGAGGGCTATGGTGAAAAAGGAAATATCTTCCGTTCAAAACTGGAAAGAAGCTTTCTGAGAAACTGCTCTGTGTTCTGTTAGTTCATCTCACAGAGTTACATCTTTCCCTTCAAGAAGCCTTTCGCTAAGGCTGTTCTTGTGGAATTGGCAAAGGGATATTTGGAAGCCCACAGATTGCTATGGTGAAAAAGGAAATATCTTCCGTTCAAAACTGGAAAGAAGCTTTCTGAGAAACTGTTCTGTGTTCTGTTAATTCATCTCACAGAGTTACATCTTTCCCTTCAAGAAGCCTTTCGCTAAGGCTGTTCTTGTGGAATTGGCAAAGGGATATTTGGAAGCCCATAGAGGGCTATGGTGAAAAAGGAAATATCTTCCGTTCAAAACTGGAAAGAAACTTTCTGAGAAACTGCTCTGTGTTCTGTTAATTCATCTCACAGAGTTACATCTTTCCCTTCAAGAAGCCTTTCGCTAAGGCTGTTCTTGTGGAATTGGCAAAGGGATATTTGGAAGGCCATAGAGGGCTATGGTGAAAAAGGAAATATCTTCCGTTCAAAACTGGAAAGAAGCGTTCTGAGAAACTGCTCTGTGTTCTGTTAATTCATCTCACAGAGTTACATCTTTCCCTTCAAGAAGCCTTTCGCTAAGGCTGTTCTTGTGGAATTGGCAAAGTCATATTTGGAAGCCCATAGAGGGCTATTGTGAAAAAGGAAATATCTTCCCTTCACAACTGGAAAGAAGCTTTCTGAGAAACTGCTCTGTGTTCTGTTAATTCATCTCAGTGAGTTACATCTTTCCCTTCAGGAAGCCTTTCGCTAAGGCTGTTCTTGTGGAATTGGCAAAGGGATATTTGGAAGCCCATAGGGGGCTATGGTGAAAAAGGAAATATCTTCCGTTCAAAACTGGAAAGAAGCTTTCTGAGAAACTGCTCTGTGTTCTGTAAATTCATCTCACAGAGTTACATCTTTCCCTTCAAGAAGCCTTTCGCTAAGGCTGTTCTTGTGTAATTGGCAAAGGGATATTTGGAAGCCCATGGAGGGCTATGGTGAAAAAGGAAATATCTTCCGTTCAAAACTGGAAATAAGCTTTCTGAGAAACTGCTCTGTGTTCTGTTAATTCATCTCACAGAGTTACATCTTTCCCTTCAAGAAGCCTTTCGCTAAGGCTGTTCTTGTGGAATTGGCAAAGGGATATTTGGAAGCCCATAGAGGGCTATGGTGAAAAAGGAAATATCTTCCGTTCAAATCTGGAAAGAAGCTTTCTGAGAAACTGCTCTGTGTTCTGTTAATTCATCTCACAGAGTTACATCTTTCCCTTCAAGAAGCCTTTCGCTAAGTCTGTTATTGTGCAATTGGCAAAGGGATATTTGGAAGCCCATAGAGGGCTATGGTGAAAAAGGAAATATCTTCCGTTCAAAACTGGAAAGAAGCTTTCTGAGAAACTGTTCTGTGTTCTGTTAATTCATCTCACAGAGTTACATCTTTCCCTTCAAGAAGCCTTTCGCTAAGGCTGTTCTTGTGGAATTGGCAAAGGGATATTTGGAAGCCCATAGAGGGCTATGGTGAAAAAGGAAATATCTTCCGTTCAAAACTGGTAAGAAACTTTATGAGAAACTGCTCTGTGTTCTGTTAATTCATCTCACAGAGTTACATCTTTCCCTTCAAGAAGCCTTTCGCTAAGGCTGTTCTTGTGGAATTGGCAAAGGGATATTTGGAAGCCAATAGAGGGCTATGTTGAAAAAGGAAATATCTTCCGTTCAAAACTGGAAAGAAGCTTTCTGAGAAACTGCTCTGTGTTCTGTTAGTTCATCTCACAGAGTTACATCTTTCCCTTCAAGAAGCCTTTCGCTAAGGCTGTTCTTGTGGAATTGGCAAAGGGATATTTGGAAGCCCACAGATTGCTATGGTGAAAAAGGAAATATCTTCCGTTCAAAACTGGAAAGAAGCTTTCTGAGAAACTGTTCTGTGTTCTGTTAATTCATCTCACAGAGTTACATCTTTCCCTTCAAGAAGCCTTTCGCTAAGGCTGTTCTTGTGGAATTGGCAAAGGGATATTTGGAAGCCCATAGAGGGCTATGGTGAAAAAGGAAATATCTTCCGTTCAAAACTGGAAAGAAACTTTCTGAGAAACTGCTCTGTGTTCTGTTAATTCATCTTACAGAGTTACATCTTTCCCTTCAAGAAGCCTTTCGCTAAGGCTGTTCTTGTGGAATTGGCAAAGGGATATTTGGAAGGCCATAGAGGGCTATGGTGAAAAAGGAAATATCTTCCGTTCAAAACTGGAAAGAAGCGTTCTGAGAAACTGCTCTGTGTTCTGTTAATTCATCTCACAGAGTTACATCTTTCCCTTCAAGAAGCCTTTCGCTAAGGCTGTTCTTGTGGAATTGGCAAAGTCATATTTGGAAGCCCATAGAGGGCTATTGTGAAAAAGGAAATATCTTCCCTTCACAACTGGAAAGAAGCTTTCTGAGAAACTGCTCTGTGTTCTGTTAATTCATCTCAGTGAGTTACATCTTTCCCTTCAGGAAGCCTTTCGCTAAGGCTGTTCTTGTGGAATTGGCAAAGGGATATTTGGAAGCCCATAGGGGGCTATGGTGAAAAAGGAAATATCTTCCGTTCAAAACTGGAAAGAAGCTTTCTGAGAAACTGCTCTGTGTTCTGTAAATTCATCTCACAGAGTTACATCTTTCCCTTCAAGAAGCCTTTCGCTAAGGCTGTTCTTGTGTAATTGGCAAAGGGATATTTGGAAGCCCATGGAGGGCTATGGTGAAAAAGGAAATATCTTCCGTTCAAAACTGGAAATAAGCTTTCTGAGAAACTGCTCTGTGTTCTGTTAATTCATCTCACAGAGTTACATCTTTCCCTTCAAGAAGCCTTTCGCTAAGGCTGTTCTTGTGGAATTGGCAAAGGGATATTTGGAAGCCCATAGAGGGCTATGGTGAAAAAGGAAATATCTTCCGTTCAAATCTGGAAAGAAGCTTTCTGAGAAACTGCTCTGTGTTCTGTTAATATATCTCAGAGTTACATCTTTCCCTTCAAGAAGCCTTTCGCTAAGTCTGTTATTGTGCAATTGGCAAAGGGATATTTGGAAGCCCATAGAGGGCTATGGTGAAAAAGGAAATATCTTCCGTTCAAAACTGGAAAGAAGCTTTCTGAGAAACTGTTCTGTGTTCTGTTAATTCATCTCACAGAGTTACATCTTTCCCTTCAAGAAGCCTTTCGCTAAGGCTGTTCTTGTGGAATTGGCAAAGGGATATTTGGAAGCCCATAGAGGGCTATGGTGAAAAAGGAAATATCTTCCGTTCAAAACTGGTAAGAAACTTTATGAGAAACTGCTCTGTGTTCTGTTAATTCATCTCACAGAGTTACATCTTTCGCTTCAAGAAGCCTTTCGCTAAGGCTGTTCTTGTGGAATTGGCAAAGGGATATTTGGAAGCCCATAGAGGGCTATGGTGAAAAAGGAAATATTTTCCGTTCAAAATTGGAAAGAAGCTTTCTGAGAAACTGCTCTGTGTTCTGTTAATTCATCTCACAGAGTTACATCTTTCCCTTCAAGAAGCCTTTCGCTAAGGCGGTTCTTGTGGAATTGGCAAAGGGATATTTGGAAGCCCATAGAGGGCTATGGTGAAAAAGGAAATATCTTCCGTTCAAAACTGGAAAGAAGCTTTCTGAGAAACTGCTCTGTGTTCTGTTAATTCATCTCACAAAGTTACATCTTTCCCTTCAAGAAGCCTTTCGCTAAAGTTGTTCTTTTGGAACTGGCAAAGGGATATTTGGAAGCCCATAGAGGGCTATGGTGAAAAAGGAAATATCTTCCGTTCAAAACTGGAAAGAAGCTTTCTGAGAAACTGCTCTGTGTTCTGTTAATTCATCTCACAGAGTTACATCTTTCCCTTCAAGAAGCCTTTCGCTAAGGCTGTTCTTGTGGAATTGGCAAAGGGATATTTCGAAGCCCATAGAGGGCTATGGTGAAAAAGGAAATATCTTCCGTTCAAAACTGGAAAGAAGCTTTCTGAGAAACTGCTCTGTGTTCTGTTAATTCATCTCACAGAGTTACATCTTTCCCTTCAAGAAGCCTTTCGCTAAGGCTGTTCTTGTGGAATTGGCAAAGGGATATTTGGAAGCCCATAGAGGGCTATGGTGAAAAAGGAAATATCTTCCTTTCAAAACTAGAAAGAAGCTTTCTGAGAAACTGCTCTGTGTTCTGTAAATTCATTTCACAGAGTTACATCTTTGCCTTCAAGAAGCCTTTCGCTAAGGCTCTTCTTGTGGAATTGGCAAAGGGATATTTGGAAGCCCATATAGGGCTATGGTGAAAAAGGAAATATCTTCCGTTCAAAACTGGAAAGAAGTTTTCTGAGAAACTGCTCTGTGTTCTGTTAGTTCATCTCACAGAGTTACATCTTTCCCTTCAAGAAGCCTTTCGCTAAGGCTGTTCTTGTGGAATTGGCAAAGGGATATTTGGAAGCCCATAGAGGGCTATGGTGAAAAAGGAAATATCTTCCGTTCAAAACTGGAAAGAAGCTTTCTGAGAAACTGCTCTGTGTTCTGTTAATTCATCTCACAGAGTTACATTTTTCCCTTCAAGAAGCCTTTCGCTAAGGCTGTTCTTGTGGAATTGGCAAAGGGATATTTGGAAGCCCATAGAGGGCTATGGTGAAAAAGGAAATATCTTCCGTTCAAAACTGGAAAGAAGCTTTCCGAGAAACTGCTCTGTGTTCTGTTAATTCATCTCACAGAGTTACATCTTTCCCTTGAAGAAGCCTTTCGCTAAGGCTGTTCTTGTGGAATTGGCAAAGGGATATTTGGAAGCCCGTAGAGGGCAATGGTGAAAAAGGAAATATCTTCCGTTCAAAACTGGAAAGAAGCTTTCTGAGAAACTGCTCTGTGTTCTGTTAATTCATCTCACAGAGTTACATCTTTCCCTTCAAGAAGCCTTTCGCTAAGGCTGTTCTTGTGGAATTGGCAAAGGGATATTTGGAAGCCCATAGAGGGCTATGGTGAAAAAGGAAATATCTTCCGTTCAAAACTGGAAACAAGTTTTCTGAGAAACTACTCTGTGTTCTGTTAGTTCATCTCACAGAGTTTCATCTTTCCCTTCAAGAAGCCTTTCGCTAAGGCTGTTCTTGTGGAATTGGCAAAGGGATATTTGGAAGCCATAGAGGGCTATGTTGAAAAAGGAAATATCTTAACTTCAAAACTAGAAAGAAGCTTTCTGAGAAACTGCTCTGTGTTCTGTTAATTCATCTCACAGAGTTACATCTTTCCCTTCAAGAAGCCTTTCGCTAAGGCTGTTCTTGTGGAATTGGCAAAGGGATATTTGGAAGCCCATAGAGGGCTATGGTGAAAAAGGAAATATCTTCCGTTCAAAACTGGAAAGAAGCTTTCTGAGAAACTGCTCTGTGTTCTGTTAGTTCATCTCACAGAGTTACATCTTTCCCTTCAAGAAGCCTTTCGCTAAGGCTGTTCTTGTGGAATCGGCAAAGGGATATTTGGAAGCCCATAGAGGGCTATGGTGAAAAAGGAAATATCTTCCGTTCAAAACTGGAAAGAAGCTTTCTGAGAAACTGCTCTGTGTTCTGTTAATTCATCTCACAGAGTTACATCTTTCCCTTCAAGAAGCCTTTCGCTAAGTCTGTTCTGGTGGAATTGGCAAAGGGATATTTGGAAGCCCATAGAGTGCTATGGTGAAAAAGGAAATATCTTCCGTTCAAAACTGGAAAGAAGCTTTCTGAGAAACTGCTCTGTGTTCTTTTAATTCATCTCACAGAGTTACATCTTTCCCTTCAAGAAGCCTTTCGCTAAGGCTGTTCTTGTGGAATTGGCAAAGGGATATTTGGAAGCCCATAGAGGGCTATGGTGAAAAAGGAAATATCTTCCCTTCAAAACTGGAAAGAAGCTTTCTGAGAAACTGCTCTGTGTTCTGTTAATTGATCTCACAGAGTTACATCTTTCCCTTCAAGAAGCCTTTCGCTAAGGCTCTTCTTGTGGAATTGGAAAAGGGATATTTGGAAGCCCATAGAGGGCTATGGTGAAAAAGGAAATATCTTCCGTTCAAAACTGGAAAGAAGCTTTCTGAGAAACTGCTCTGTGTTCTGTTAGTTCATCTCACTGAGTTACATCTTTCCCTTCAAGAAGCCTTTCGCTACGTCTGTTCTGGTGGAATTGTCAAAGGGATATTTGGAAGCCCATAGAGGGCTATGGTGAAAAAGGAAATATCTTCCGTTCAAAACTGGAAAGAAGCTTTCTGAGAAACAGCTCTGTGTTCTGTTAATTCATCTCACAGAGTTACATCTTTCCCTTGAAGAAAACTTTCGCTAAGGCTGTTCTTGTGAAATTGGCAAAGGGATATTTGGAAGCCCATAGACGGCTATGGTGAAAAAGGAAATATCTTCCCATCAAAACTGGAAAGAAGCTTTCTGAGAAACTGCTTTGTGTTCTGTTAATTCATCTCACAGAGTTATATCTTTCCCTTCAAGAAGCCTTTCGCTAAGGCTGTTCTTGTGGAATTGGCAAGGGGATATTTGGAAGCCCATAGAGGGCTATGGTGAAAAAGGAAATATCTTCCGTTCAAAACTGGAAGGAAGCTTTCTGAGAAACTGCTCTGTGTTCTGTTAGTTCATCTCACAGAGTTACATCTGTCCCTTCAAGAAGCCTTTCGCTAAGGCTGTTCTTGTGGAATTGGCAAAGGGATATTTGGAAGCCCATAGCGGGCTATGGTGAAAAAGGAAATATCTTCCGATCAAAACTGGAAAGAAGCTTTCTGAGAAACTGTTCTGTGTTCTGTTAATTCATCTCACAGAGTTACATCTTTCCCTTGAAGAAGCCTTTCGCTAAGGCTGTTCTTGTGGAATTGGCAAAGGGATATTTGGAAGCCCGTAGAGGGCAATGGTGAAAAAGGAAATATCTTCCGTTCAAAACTGGAAAGAAGCTTTCTGAGAAACTGCTCTGTGTTCTGTTAATTCATCTCACAGAGTTACATCTTTCCCTTCAAGAAGCCTTTCGCTAAGGCTGTTCTTGTGGAATTGGCAAAGGGATATTTGGAAGCCCATAGAGGGCTATGGTGAAAAAGGAAATATCTTCCGTTCAAAACTGGAAACAAGTTTTCTGAGAAACTACTCTGTGTTCTGTTAGTTCATCTCACAGAGTTTCATCTTTCCCTTCAAGAAGCCTTTCGCTAAGGCTGTTCTTGTGGAATTGGCAAAGGGATATTTGGAAGCCATAGAGGGCTATGTTGAAAAAGGAAATATCTTAACTTCAAAACTAGAAAGAAGCTTTCTGAGAAACTGCTCTGTGTTCTGTTAATTCATCTCACAGAGTTACATCTTTCCCTTCAAGAAGCCTTTCGCTAAGGCTGTTCTTGTGGAATTGGCAAAGGGATATTTGGAAGCCCATAGAGGGCTATGGTGAAAAAGGAAATATCTTCCGTTCAAAACTGGAAAGAAGCTTTCTGAGAAACTGCTCTGTGTTCTGTTAGTTCATCTCACAGAGTTACATCTTTCCCTTCAAGAAGCCTTTCGCTAAGGCTGTTCTTGTGGAATCGGCAAAGGGATATTTGGAAGCCCATAGAGGGCTATGGTGAAAAAGGAAATATCTTCCGTTCAAAACTGGAAAGAAGCTTTCTGAGAAACTGCTCTGTGTTCTGTTAATTCATCTCACAGAGTTACATCTTTCCCTTCAAGAAGCCTTTCGCTAAGTCTGTTCTGGTGGAATTGGCAAAGGGATATTTGGAAGCCCATAGAGTGCTATGGTGAAAAAGGAAATATCTTCCGTTCAAAACTGGAAAGAAGCTTTCTGAGAAACTGCTCTGTGTTCTTTTAATTCATCTCACAGAGTTACATCTTTCCCTTCAAGAAGCCTTTCGCTAAGGCTGTTCTTGTGGAATTGGCAAAGGGATATTTGGAAGCCCATAGAGGGCTATGGTGAAAAAGGAAATATCTTCCCTTCAAAACTGGAAAGAAGCTTTCTGAGAAACTGCTCTGTGTTCTGTTAATTGATCTCACAGAGTTACATCTTTCCCTTCAAGAAGCCTTTCGCTAAGGCTCTTCTTGTGGAATTGGAAAAGGGATATTTGGAAGCCCATAGAGGGCTATGGTGAAAAAGGAAATATCTTCCGTTCAAAACTGGAAAGAAGCTTTCTGAGAAACTGCTCTGTGTTCTGTTAGTTCATCTCACTGAGTTACATCTTTCCCTTCAAGAAGCCTTTCGCTACGTCTGTTCTGGTGGAATTGTCAAAGGGATATTTGGAAGCCCATAGAGGGCTATGGTGAAAAAGGAAATATCTTCCGTTCAAAACTGGAAAGAAGCTTTCTGAGAAACAGCTCTGTGTTCTGTTAATTCATCTCACAGAGTTACATCTTTCCCTTGAAGAAAACTTTCGCTAAGGCTGTTCTTGTGAAATTGGCAAAGGGATATTTGGAAGCCCATAGACGGCTATGGTGAAAAAGGAAATATCTTCCCATCAAAACTGGAAAGAAGCTTTCTGAGAAACTGCTTTGTGTTCTGTTAATTCATCTCACAGAGTTATATCTTTCCCTTCAAGAAGCCTTTCGCTAAGGCTGTTCTTGTGGAATTGGCAAGGGGATATTTGGAAGCCCATAGAGGGCTATGGTGAAAAAGGAAATATCTTCCGTTCAAAACTGGAAGGAAGCTTTCTGAGAAACTGCTCTGTGTTCTGTTAGTTCATCTCACAGAGTTACATCTGTCCCTTCAAGAAGCCTTTCGCTAAGGCTGTTCTTGTGGAATTGGCAAAGGGATATTTGGAAGCCCATAGCGGGCTATGGTGAAAAAGGAAATATCTTCCGATCAAAACTGGAAAGAAGCTTTCTGAGAAACTGTTCTGTGTTCTGTTAATTCATCTCACAGAGTTACATCTTTCCCTTCAAGAAGCCTTTCGCTAAGGCTGTTCTTGTGGAATTGGCAAAGGGATATTTGGAAGCCCATAGAGGGCTATGGTGAAAAAGGAAATATCTTCCGTTCAAAACTGGAAAGAAGCTTTCTGAGAAACTGCTCTGTGTTCTGTTAATTCATCTCACAGAGTTACATCTTTCCCTTCAAGAAGCCTTTCGCTAAGGCTGTTCTTGTGGAATTGGCAAAGGGATATTTGGAAGCCCATAGAGGGCTATGGTGAAAAAGGAAATATCTTCCGTTCAAAACTGGAAAGAAGCTTTCTGAGAAACTGCTCTGTGTTCTGTTAGTTCATCTCACAGAGTTTCATCTTTCCCTTCAAGAAGCCTTTCGCTAAGGCTGTTCTTGTGGAATTGGCAAAGGGATATTTGGAAGCCCATAGAGGGCTATGTTGAAAAAGGAAATATCTTCCGTTCAAAACTGGAAAGAAGCTTTCTGAGTAACTGCTCTGTGTTCTGTTAATTCATCTCACAGAGTTACATCTTTCCCTTGAAGAAGCCTTTCGCTAAGGCTGTTCTTGTGGAATTGGCAAAGGGATATTTGGAAGCCCGTAGAGGTCAATGGTGAAAAAGGAAATATCTTCCGTTCAAAACTGGAAAGAAGCTTTCTGAGAAACTACTCTGTGTTCTGTTAGTTCATCTCACAGAGTTACATCTTTCCCTTCAAGAAGCCTTTCGCTAAGGCTGTTCTTGTGGAATTGGCAAAGGGATATTTGGAAGCCCATAGAGGGCTATGGTGAAAAAGGAACTATCTTCCGTTCAAAACTGGAAAGAAGCTTTCTGAGAAACTGCTCTGTGTTCTGTTAATTCATCTCACAGAGTTACATCTTTCCCTTCAAGAAGCCTTTCGCTAAGGCTGTTCTTGTGGAATTGGCAAAGGGATATTTGGAAGCCCATAGAGGGCTATGGTGAAAAAGGAAATATCTTCCGTTCAAAACTGAAAAGAAGCTTTCTGAGAAACTGCTCTGTGTTCTGTTAATTCATCTCACAGAGTTACATCTTTCCCTTCAAGAAGCCTTTCGCTAAGGCTGTTCTTGTGGAATTGGCAAAGGGATATTTGGAAGCCCATAGAGGGCTATGGTGAAAAAGGAAATATTTTCCGTTCAAAATTGGAAAGAAGCTTTCTGAGAAACTGCTCTGTGTTCTGTTAATTCATCTCACAGAGTTACATCTTTCCCTTCAAGAAGCCTTTCGCTAAGGCTGTTCTTGTGGAATTGGCAAAGGGATATTTGGAAGCCCATAGAGGGCTATGGTGAAAAAGGAAATATCTTCCGTTCAAAACTGGAAAGAAGCTTTCTGAGAAACTGCTCTGTGTTCTGTTAATTCATCTCACAAAGTTACATCTTTCCCTTCAAGAAGCCTTTCGCTAAAGTTGTTCTTTTGGAACTGGCAAAGGGATATTTGGAAGCCCATAGAGGGCTATGGTGAAAAAGGAAATATCTTCCGTTCAAAACTGGAAAGAAGCTTTCTGAGAAACTGCTCTGTGTTCTGTTAATTCATCTCACAGAGTTACATCTTTCCCTTCAAGAAGCCTTTCGCTAAGGCTGTTCTTGTGGAATTGGCAAAGGGATATTTCGAAGCCCATAGAGGGCTGTGGTGAAAAAGGAAATATCTTCCGTTCAAAACTGGAAAGAAGCTTTCTGAGAAACTGCTCTGTGTTCTGTTAATTCATCTCACAGAGTTACATCTTTCCCTTCAAGAAGCCTTTCGCTAAGGCTGTTCTTGTGGAATTGGTAAAGGGATATTTGGAAGCCCATAGAGGGCTATGGTGAAAAAGGAAATATCTTCCGTTCAAAACTGGAAAGAAGCTTTCTGAGAAACTGCTCTGTGTTCTGTTAATTCATCTCACAGAGTTACATCTTTCCCTTCAAGAAGCCTTTCGCTAAGGCTGTTCTTGTGGAATTGGCAAAGGGATATTTGGAAGCCCATAGAGGGCTATGGTGAAAATGGAAATATCTTCCGTTCAAAACTGGAAAGAAGCTTTCCGAGAAACTGCTCTGTGTTCTGTTAATTCATCTCACAGAGTTACATCTTTCCCTTGAAGAAGCCTTTCGCTAAGGCTGTTCTTGTGGAATTGGCAAAGGGATATTTGGAAGCCCGTAGAGGGCAATGGTGAAAAAGGAAATATCTTCCGTTCAAAACTGGAAAGAAGCTTTCTGAGAAACTGCTCTGTGTTCTGTTAATTCATCTCACAGAGTTACATCTTTCCCTTCAAGAAGCCTTTCGCTAAGGCTGTTCTTGTGGAATTGGCAAAGGGATATTTGGAAGCCCATAGAGGGCTATGGTGAAAAAGGAAATATCTTCCGTTCAAAACTGGAAACAAGTTTTCTGAGAAACTACTCTGTGTTCTGTTAGTTCATCTCACAGAGTTTCATCTTTCCCTTCAAGAAGCCTTTCGCTAAGGCTGTTCTTGTGGAATTGGCAAAGGGATATTTTGAAGCCCATAGAGGGCTATGTTGAAAAAGGAAATATCTTCCCTTCAAAACTAGAAAGAAGCTTTCTGAGAAACTGCTCTGTGTTCTGTTAATTCATCTCACAGAGTTACATCTTTCCCTTCAAGAAGCCTTTCGCTAAGGCTGTTCTTGTGGAATTGGCAAAGGGATATTTGGAAGCCCATAGAGGGCAATGGTGAAAAAGGAAATATCTTCCGTTCAAAACTGGAAAGAAGCTTTCTGAGAAACTGCTCTGTGTTCTGTTAGTTCATCTCACAGAGTTACATCTGTCCCTTCAAGAAGCCTTTCGCTAAGTCTGTTCTCGTGGAATTGGCAAAGGGATATTTGGAAGCCCATAGCGGGCTATGGTGAAAAAGGAAATATCTTCCGATCAAAACTGGAAAGAAGCTTTCTGAGAAACTGTTCTGTGTTCTGTTAATTCATCTCACAGAGTTACATCTTTCCCTTCAAGAAGCCTTTCGCTAAGGCTGTTCTTGTGGAATTGGCAAAGGGATATTTGGAAGCCCATAGAGGGCTATGGTGAAAAAGGAACTATCTTCCGTTCAAAACTGGAAAGAAGCTTTCTGAGAAACTGCTCTGTGTTCTGTTAATTCATCTCACAGAGTTACATCTTTCCCTTCAAGAAGCCTTTCGCTAAGGCTGTTCTTGTGGAATTGGCAAAGGGATATTTGGAAGCCCATAGAGGGCTATGGTGAAAAAGGAAATATCTTCCGTTCAAAACTGGAAAGAAGCTTTCTGAGAAACTGCTCTGTGTTCTGTTAATTCATCTCACAGAGTTACATCTTTCCCTTCAAGAAGCCTTTCGCTAAGGCTGTTCTTGTGGAATTGGCAAAGGGATATTTGGAAGCCCATAGAGGGCTATGGTGAAAAAGGAAATATTTTCCGTTCAAAATTGGAAAGAAGCTTTCTGAGAAACTGCTCTGTGTTCTGTTAATTCATCTCACAGAGTTACATCTTTCCCTTTAAGAAGCCTTTCGCTAAGGCGGTTCTTGTGGAATTGGCAAAGGGATATTTGGAAGCCCATAGAGGGCTATGGTGAAAAAGGAAATATCTTCCGTTCAAAACTGGAAAGAAGCTTTCTGAGAAACTGCTCTGTGTTCTGTTAATTCATCTCACAAAGTTACATCTTTCCCTTCAAGAAGCCTTTCGCTAAAGTTGTTCTTTTGGAACTGGCAAAGGGATATTTGGAAGCCCATAGAGGGCTATGGTGAAAAAGGAAATATCTTCCGTTCAAAACTGGAAAGAAGCTTTCTGAGAAACTGCTCTGTGTTCTGTTAATTCATCTCACAGAGTTACATCTTTCCCTTCAAGAAGCCTTTCGCTAAGGCTGTTCTTGTGGAACTGGCAAAGGGATATTTCGAAGCCCATAGAGGGCTATGGTGAAAAAGGAAATATCTTCCGTTCAAAACTGGAAAGAAGCTTTCTGAGAAACTGCTCTGTGTTCTGTTAATTCATCTCACAGAGTTACATCTTTCCCTTCAAGAAGCCTTTCGCTAAGGCTGTTCTTGTGGAATTGGCAAAGGGATATTTGGAAGCCCATAGAGGGCTATGGTGAAAAAGGAAATATCTTCCTTTCAAAACTAGAAAGAAGCTTTCTGAGAAACTGCTCTGTGTTCTGTAAATTCATTTCACAGAGTTACATCTTTGCCTTCAAGAAGCCTTTCGCTAAGGCTCTTCTTGTGGAATTGGCAAAGGGATATTTGGAAGCCCATAGAGGGCTATGGTGAAAAAGGAAATATCTTCCGTTCAAAACTGGAAAGAAGTTTTCTGAGAAACTGCTCTGTGTTCTGTTAGTTCATCTCACAGAGTTACATCTTTCCCTTCAAGAAGCCTTTCGCTAAGGCTGTTCTTGTGGAATTGGCAAAGGGATATTTGGAAGCCCATAGAGGGCTATGGTGAAAAAGGAAATATCTTCCGTTCAAAACTGGAAAGAAGCTTTCTGAGAAACTGCTCTGTGTTCTGTTAATTCATCTCACAGAGTTACATCTTTCCCTTCAAGAAGCCTTTCGCTAAGGCTGTTCTTGTGGAATTGGCAAAGGGATATTTGGAAGCCCATAGAGGGCTATGGTGAAAAAGGAAATATCTTCCGTTCAAAACTGGAAACAAGTTTTCTGAGAAACTACTCTGTGTTCTGTTAGTTCATCTCACAGAGTTTCATCTTTCCCTTCAAGAAGCCTTTCGCTAAGGCTGTTCTTGTGGAATTGGCAAAGGGATATTTGGAAGCCCATAGAGGGCTATGTTGAAAAAGGAAATATCTTCCCTTCAAAACTAGAAAGAAGCTTTCTGAGAAACTGCTCTGTGTTCTGTTAATTCATCTCACAGAGTTACATCTTTCCCTTCAAGAAGCCTTTCGCTAAGGCTGTTCTTGTGGAATTGGCAAAGGGATATTTGGAAGCCATAGAGGGCTATGGTGAAAAAGGAAATATCTTCCGTTCAAAACTGGAAAGAAGCTTTCTGAGAAACTGCTCTGTGTTCTGTTAGTTCATCTCACAGAGTTACATCTGTCCCTTCAAGAAGCCTTTCGCTAAGGCTGTTCTTGTGGAATTGGCAAAAGGATATTTGGAAGCCCATAGCGGGCAATGGTGAAAAAGGAAATATCTTCCGATCAAAACTGGAAAGAAGCTTTCTGAGAAACTGTTCTGTGTTCTGTTAATTCATCTCACAGAGTTACATCTTTCCCTTCAAGAAGCCTTTCGCTAAGGCTGTTCTTGTGGAATTGGCAAAGGGATATTTGGAAGCCCATAGAGGGCTATGGTGAAAAAGGAAATATCTTCCGTTCAAAACTGGAAAGAAGCTTTCTGAGAAACTGCTCTGTGTTCTGTTAATTTATCTCACAGAGTTACATCTTTCCCTTCAAGAAGCCTTTCGCTAAGGCTGTTCTTGTGGAATTGGCAAAGGGATATTTGGAAGCCCATAGAGGGCTATGGTGAAAAAGGAAATATCTTCCGTTCAAAACTGGAAAGAAGCTTTCTGAGAAACTGCTCCGTGTTCTGTTAATTCATCTCACAGAGTTACATCTTTCCCTTCAAGAAGCCTTTCGCTAAGGCTGTTCTTGTGGAATCGGCAAAGGGATATTTGGAAGCCCATAGAGGGCTATGGTGAAAAAGGAAATATCTTCCGTTCAAAACTGGAAAGAAGCTTTCTGAGAAACTGCTCTGTGTTCTGTTAATTCATCTCACAGAGTTACATCTTTCCCTTCAAGAAGCCTTTCGCTAAGTCTGTTCTGGTGGAATTGGCAAAGGGATATTTGGAAGCCCATAGAGTGCTATGGTGAAAAAGGAAATATCTTCCGTTCAAAACTGGAAAGAAGCTTTCTGAGAAACTGCTCTTTGTTCTTTTAATTCATCTCACAGAGTTACATCTTTCCCTTCAAGAAGCCTTTCGCTAAGGCTGTTCTTGTGGAATTGGCAAAGGGATATTTGGAAGCCCATAGAGGGCTATGGTGAAAAAGGAAATATCTTCCCTTCAAAACTGGAAAGAAGCTTTCTGAGAAACTGCTCTGTGTTCTGTTAATTCATCTCACAGAGTTACATCTTTCCCTTCAAGAAGCCTTTCGCTAAGGCTGTTCTTGTGGAATTGGCAAAGGGATATTTGGAAGCCCATAGAGGGCTATAGTGAAAAAGGAAATATCTTCCGTTCGAAACTGGAAAGAAGCTTTCTGAGAAACTGCTCTGTGTTCTGTTAGTTCATCTCACTGAGTTACATCTTTGCCTTCAAGAAGCCTTTCGCTACGTCTGTTCTGGTGGAATTGTCAAAGGCATATTTGGAAGCCCATAGAGGGCTATGGTGAAAAAGGAAATATCTTCCGTTCAAAACTGGAAAGAAGCTTTCTTAGAAACAGCTCTGTGTTCTGTTAATTCATCTCACAGAGTTACATCTTTCCCTTGAAGAAAACTTTCGCTAAGGCTGTTCTTGTGAAATTGGCAAAGGGATATTTGGAAGCCCATAGACGGCTATGGTGAAAAAGGAAATATATTCCCTTCAAAACTGGAAAGAAGCTTTCTGAGAAACTGCTTTGTGTTCTGTTAATTCATCTCACAGAGTTACATCTTTCCCTTCAAGAAGCCTTTCGCTAAGGCTGTTCTTGTGGAATTGGCAAGGGGATATTTGGAAGCCCATAGAGGGCTATGGTGAAAAAGGAACTATCTTCCGTTCAAAACTGGAAAGAAGCTTTCTGAGAAACTGCTCTGTGTTCTGTTAGTTCATCTCACAGAGTTACATCTGTCCCTTCAAGAAGCCTTTCGCTAAGGCTGTTCTTGTGGAATTGGCAAAGTGATATTTGGAAGCCCATAGCGGGCTATGGTGAAAAAGGAAATATCTTCCGATCAAAACTGGAAAGAAGCTTTCTGAGAAACTGTTCTGTGTTCTGTTAATTCATCTCACAGAGTTACATCTTTCTCTTCAAGAAGCCTTTCGCTAAGGCTGTTCTTGTGGAATTGGCAAAGGGATATTTGGAAGCCCATAGAGGGCTATGGTGAAAAAGGAAATATCTTCCCTTCAAAACTGGAAAGAAGCTTTCTGAGAAACTGCTCTGTGTTCTGTTAATTCATCTCACAGAGTTACAGCTTTCCCTTCAAGAAGCCTTTCGCTAAGGCTGTTCTTGTGGAATTGGCAAAGGGATATTTGGAAGCCCATAGAGGGTATAGTGAAAAAGGAAATATCTTCCGTTCAAAACTGGAAAGAAGCTTTCTGAGAAACTGCTCTGTGTTCTGTTAGTTCATCTCACTGAGTTACATCTTTCCCTTCAAGAAGCCTTTCGCTACGTCTGTTCTGGTGGAATTGTCAAAGGAATATTTGGAAGCCCATAGAGGGCTATGGTGAAAAAGGAAATATCTTCCGTTCAAAACTGGAAAGAAGCTTTCTGAGAAACAGCTCTGTGTTCTGTTAATTCATCTCACAGAGTTACATCTTTCCCTTGAAGAAAACTTTCGCTAAGGCTGTTCTTGTGAAATTGGCAAAGGGATATTTGGAAGCCCATAGACGGCTATGGTGAAAAAGGAAATATCTTCCCTTCAAAACTGGAAAGAAGCTTTCTGAGAAACTGCTTTGTGTTCTGTTAATTCATCTCACAGAGTTACATCTTTCCCTTCAAGAAGCCTTTCGCTAAGGCTGTTCTTGTGGAATTGGCAAGGGGATATTTGGAAGCCCATAGAGGGCTATGGTGAAAAAGGAAATATCTTCCGTTCAAAACTGGAAAGAAGCTTTCTGAGAAACTGCTCTGTGTTCTGTTAGTTCATCTCACAGAGTTACATCTGTCCCTTCAAGAAGCCTTTCGCTAAGGCTGTTCTTGTGGAATTGGCAAAGGGATATTTGGAAGCCCTTAGCGGGCTATGGTGAAAAAGGAAATATCTTCCGTTCAAAACTGGAAAGAAGCTTTCTGAGAAACTGCTCTGTGTTCTGTTAATTCATCTCACAGAGTTACATCTTTCCCTTCAAGAAGCCTTTCGCTAAGGCTGTTCTTGTGGAATTGGCAAAGGGATATTTGGAAGCCCATAGAGGGCTATGGTGAAAAAGGAAATATCTTCCGTTCAAAACTGGAAAGAAGCTTTCTGAGAAACTGCTCTGTGTTCTGTTAGTTCATCTCACAGAGTTTCATCTTTCCCTTCAAGAAGCCTTTCGCTAAGGCTGTTCTTGTGGAATTGGCAAAGGGATATTTGGAAGCCCATAGAGGGCTATGTTGAAAAAGGAAATATCTTCCGTTCAAAACTGGAAAGAAGCTTTCTGAGAAACTGCTCTGTGTTCTGTTAATTCATCTCACAGAGTTACATCTTTCCCTTGAAGAAGCCTTTCGCTAAGGCTGTTCTTGTGGAATTGGCAAAGGGATATTTGGAAGCCCATAGAGGGCAATGGTGAAAAAGGAAATATCTTCCGTTCAAAACTGGAAAGAAACTTTCTGAGAAACTGCTCTGCGTTCTGTTAGTTTATCTCACAGAGTTACATCTTTCCCTTCAAGAAGCCTTTCGCTAAGGCTGTTCTTGTGGAATTGGCAAAGGGATATTTGGAAGCCCATAGAGGGCTATGGTGAAAAAGGAAATATCTTCCGTTCAAAACTGGAAAGAAGCTTTCTGAGAAACTGCTCTGTGTTCTGTAAGTTCATCTCACAGAGTTTCATCTTTCCCTTCAAGAAGCCTTTCGCTAAGGCTGTTCTTGTGGAATTGGCAAAGGGATATTTGGAAGCCCATAGAGGGCTATGTTGAAAAAGGAAATATCTTCCGTTCAAAACTGGAAAGAAGCTTTCTGAGAAACTGCTCTGTGTTCTGTTAATTCATATCACAGAGTTACATCTTTCCCTTGAAGAAGCCTTTCGCTAAGGCTGTTCTTGTGGAATTGGCAAAGGGATATTTGGAAGCCCGTAGAGGGCAATGGTGAAAAAGGAAATATCTTCCGTTCAAAACTGGAAAGAAGCTTTCTGAGAAACTGCTCTGTGTTCTGTTAGTTCATCTCACAGAGTTACATCTTTCCCTTCAAGAAGCCTTTCGCTAAGGCTGTTCTTGTGGAATTGGCAAAGGGATATTTGGAAGCCCATAGAGGGCTATGGTGAAAAAGGAACTATCTTCCGTTCAAAACTGGAAAGAAGCTTTCTGAGAAATTGCTCTGTGTTCTGTTAATTCATCTCACAGAGTTACATCTTTCCCTTCAAGAAGCCTTTCGCTAAGGCTGTTCTTGTGGAATTGGCAAAGGGATATTTGGAAGCCCATAGAGGGCTATGGTGAAAAAGGAAATATCTTCCGTTCAAAACTGGAAAGAAGCTTTCTGAGAAACTGCTCTGTGTTCTGTTAATTCATCTCACAGAGTTACATCTTTCCCTTCAAGAAGCCTTTCGCTAAGGCTGTTCTTGTGGAATTGGCAAAGGGATATTTCGAAGCCCATAGAGGGCTATGGTGAAAAAGGAAATATCTTCCGTTCAAAACTGGAAAGAAGCTTTCTGAGAAACTGCTCTGTGTTCTGTTAATTCATCTCACAGAGTTACATCTTTCCCTTCTAGAAGCCTTTCGCTAAGTCTGTTCTTGTGGAATTGGCAAACGGATATTTGGAAGCCCATAGAGGGCTATGGTGAAAAAGGTAATATCTTCCGTTCAAAACTGGAAAGAAGCTTTCTGAGAAACTGCTCTGTGTTCTGTTAATTCATCTCACAGAGTTACATCTTTCCCTTCAAGAAGCCTTTCGCTAAGTCTGTTCTTGTGGAATTGGCAAAGGGATATTTGGAAGCCCATAGAGGGCTATGGTGAAAAAGGAAATATGTTCCGTTCAAAACTGGAAAGAAGCTTTCTGAGAAACTGCTCTGTGTTCTGTTAATTCATCTCACAGAGTTACATCTTTCCCTTGAAGAAGCCTTTGGCTAAGGCTGTTCTTGTGGAATTGTCAAAGGGATATTTGGAAGCCCATAGACGGCTATGGTGAAAAAGGAAATATCTTCCGTTCAAAACTGGAAAGAAGCTTTCTGAGAAACTGCTCTGTGTTCTGTTAATTGATCTCACAGAGTTACATCTTTCCCTTCAAGAAGCCTTTCGCTAAGGCTCTTCTTGTGGAATTGGAAAAGGGATATTTGGAAGCCCATAGAGGGCTATGGTGAAAAAGGAAATATCTTCCGTTCAAAACTGGAAAGAAGCTTTCTGAGAAACTGCTCTGTGTTCTGTTAGTTCATCTCACACAGTTACATCTTTCCCTTCAAGAAGCCTTTCGCTAAGGCTGTTCTTGTGGAATTGGCAAAGGGATATTTGGAAGCCCACAGAGGGCTATGGTGAAAAAGGGAATATCTTCCGTTCAAAACTGGAAAGAAGCTTTCTGAGAAACTGCTCTGTGTTCTGTAAATTCATCTCACAGAGTTACATCTTTCCCTTCAAGAAGCCTTTCGCTAAGGCTGTTCTTGTGGAATTGGCAAAGGGATATTTGGAAGCCCATAGAGGACTATGGTGAAAAAGGAAATATCTTCCGTTCAAAACTCGAAAGAAGCTTTCTGAGAAACTGCTCTGTGTTCTGTTAATTCATCACACAGAGTTACATCTTTCCCTTCAAGAAGCCTTTCGCTAAGGCTGTTCTTGTGGAATTCGCAAAGGGATATTTGGAAGCCCATAGAGGGCTATGGTGAAAAAGGAAATATCTTCCGTTCAAAACTGGAAATAAGCTTTCTGAGAAACTGCTCTGTGTTCTGTTAATTCATCTCACAGAGTTACATCTTTCCCTTCAAGAAGCCTTTCGCTAAGGCTGTTCTTGTGGAATTGGCAAAGGGATATTTGGAAGCCCATAGAGGGCTATGGTGAAAAAGGAAATATCTTCCGTTCAAAACTGGAAAGAAGCTTTCTGAGAAACAGCTCTGTGTTCTGTTAATTCATCTCACAGAGTTACATCTTTCCCTTGAAGAAAACTTTCGCTAAGGCTGTTCTTGTGAAATTGGCAAAGGGATATTTGGAAGCCCATAGACGGCTATGGTGAAAAAGGAAATATCTTCCGTTCAAAACTGGAAAGAAGCTTTCTGAGAAACTGCTCTGTGTTCTGTTAATTCATCTCACAGAGTTACATCTTTCCCTTCAAGAAGCCTTTCGCTAAGGCTGTTCTTGTGGAATTGGCAAAGGGATATTTGGAAGCCCATAGAGGGCTATGTTGAAAAAGGAAATATCTTCCGTTCAAAACTGGAAAGAAGCTTTCTGAGAAACTGCTCTGTGTTCTGTTAATTCATCTCACAGAGTTACATCTTTCCCTTGAAGAAGCCTTTCGCTAAGGCTGTTCTTGTGGAATTGGCAAAGGGATATTTGGAAGCCCGTAGAGGGCAATGGTGAAAAAGGAAATATCTTCCGTTCAAAACTGGAAAGAAGCTTTCTGAGAAACTGCTCTGTGTTCTGTTAGTTCATCTCACAGAGTTACATCTTTCCCTTCAAGAAGCCTTTCGCTAAGGCTGTTCTTGTGGAATTGGCAAAGGGATATTTGGAAGCCCATAGAGGGCTATGGTGAAAAAGGAACTATCTTCCGTTCAAAACTGGAAAGAAGCTTTCTGAGAAACTGCTCTGTGTTCTGTTAATTCATCTCACAGAGTTACATCGTTCCCTTCAAGAAGCCTTTCGCTAAGGCTGTTCTTGTGGAATTGGCAAAGGGATATTTGGAAGCCCATAGAGGGCTATGGTGAAAAAGGAAATATCTTCCGTTCAAAACTGGAAAGAAGCTTTCTGAGAAACTGCTCTGTGTTCTGTTAGTTCATCTCACAGAGTTACATCTTTCCCTTCAAGAAGCCTTTCGCTAAGGCTGTTCTTGTGGAATTGGCAAAGGGATATTTGGAAGCCCATAGAGGGCTATGGTGAAAAAGGAAATATGTTCGGTTCAAAACTGGAAAGAAGCTATCTGAGAAACTGCTCTGTGTTCTGTTAATTCATCTCACAGAGTTACATCTTTCCCTTGAAGAAGCCTTTGGCTAAGGCTGTTCTTGTGGAATTGGCAAAGGGATATTTGGAAGCCCATAGACGGCTATGGTGAAAAAGGAAATATCTTCCGTTCAAAACTGGAAAGAAGCTTTCTGAGAAACTGCTCTGTGTTCTGTTAATTGATCTCACAGAGTTACATCTTTCCCTTCAAGAAGCCTTTCGCTAAGGCTCTTCTTGTGGAATTGGAAAAGGGATATTTGGAAGCCCATAGAGGGCTATGGTGAAAAAGGAAATATCTTCCGTTCAAAACTGGAAAGAAGCTTTCTGAGAAACTGCTCTGTGTTCTGTTAGTTCATCTCACAGAGTTACATCTTTCCCTTCAAGAAGCCTTTCGCTAAGGCTGTTCTTGTGCAATTGGCAAAGGGATATTTGGAAGCCCACAGAGGGCTATGGTGAAAAAGGGAATATCTTCCGTTCAAAACTGGAAAGAAGCTTTCTGAGAAACTGCTCTGTGTTCTGTAAATTCATCTAACAGAGTTACATCTTTCCCTTCAAGAAGCCTTTCGCTAAGGCTGTTCTTGTGGAATTGGCAAAGGGATATTTGGAAGCCCATAGAGGACTATGGTGAAAAAGGAAATATCTTCCGTTCAAAACTGGAAAGAAGCTTTCTGAGAAACTGCTCTGTGTTCTGTTAATTCATCACACATAGTTACATCTTTCCCTTCAAGAAGCCTTTTGCTAAGGCTGTTCTTGTGGAATTCGGAAAGGGATATTTGGAAGCCCATAGAGGGCTATGGTGAAAAAGGAAATATCTTCCGTTCAAAACTGGAAATAAGCTTTCTGAGAAACTGCTCTGTGTTCTGTTAATTCATCTCACAGAGTTACATCTTTCCCTTCAAGAAGCCTTTCGCTACGTCTGTTCTGGTGGAATTGTCAAAGGGATATTTGGAAGCCCATAGAGGGCTATGGTGAAAAAGGAAATATCTTCCGTTCAAAACTGGAAAGAAGCTTTCTGAGAAACAGCTCTGTGTTCTGTTAATTCATCTCACAGAGTTACATCTTTCCCTTGAAGAAAACTTTCGCTAAGGCTGTTCTTGTGAAATTGGCAAAGGGATATTTGGAAGCCCATAGACGGCTATGGTGAAAAAGGAAATATCTTCCCTTCAAAACTGGAAAGAAGCTTTCTGAGAAACTGCTTTGTGTTCTGTTAATTCATCTCACAGAGTTACATCTTTCCCTTCAAGAAGCCTTTCGCTAAGGCTGTTCTTGTGGAATTGTCAAAGGGATATTTGGAAGCCCATAGAGGGCTATGGTGAAAAAGGAAATATCTTCCGTTCAAAACTGGAAAGAAGCTTTCTGAGAAACTGCTCTGTGTTCTGTTAATTCATCTCACAGAGTTACATATTTCCCTTCAAGAAGCCTTTCGCTAAGGCTGTTCTTGTGGAATTGGCAAAGGGATATTTGGAAGCCCATAGAGGGCTATGGTGAAAAAGGAAATATCTTCCGTTCAAAACTGGAAAGAAGCTTTCTGAGAAACTGCTCTGTGTTCTGTTAGTTCATCTCACAGAGTTTCATCTTTCCCTTCAAGAAGCCTTTCGCTAAGGCTGTTCTTGTGGAATTGGCAAAGGGATATTTGGAAGCCCATAGAGGGCTATGTTGAAAAAGGAAATATCTTCCGTTCAAAACTGGAAAGAAGCTTTCTGAGAAACTGCTCTGTGTTCTGTTAATTCATCTCACAGAGTTACATCTTTCCCTTGAAGAAGCCTTTCGCTAAGGCTGTTCTTGTGGAATTGGCAAAGGGATATTTGGAAGCCCGTTGAGGGCAATGGTGAAAAAGGAAATATCTTCCGTTCAAAACTGGAAAGAAGCTTTCTGAGAAACTGCTCTGTGTTCTGTTAGTTCATCTCACAGAGTTACATCTTTCCCTTCAAGAAGCCTTTCGCTAAGGCTGTTCTTGTGGAATTGGCAAAGGGATATTTGGAAGCCCATAGAGGGCTATGGTGAAAAAGGAACTATCTTCCGTTCAAAACTGGAAAGAAGCTTTCTGAGAAACTGCTCTGTGTTCTGTTAGTTCATCTCACAGAGTTTCATCTTTCCCTTCAAGAAGCCTTTCGCTAAGGCTGTTCTTGTGGAATTGGCAAAGGGATATTTGGAAGCCCATAGAGGGCTATGTTGAAAAAGGAAATATCTTCCGTTCAAAACTGGAAAGAAGCTTTCTGAGAAACTGCTCTGTGTTCTGTTAATTCATCTCACAGAGTTACATCTTTCCCTTGAAGAAGCCTTTCGCTAAGGCTGTTCTTGTGGAATTGGCAAAGGGATATTTGGAAGCCCGTAGAGGGCAATGGTGAAAAAGGAAATATCTTCCGTTCAAAACTGGAAAGAAGCTTTCTGGGAAACTGCTCTGTGTTCTGTTAGTTCATCTCACAGAGTTACATCTTTCCCTTCAAGAAGCCTTTCGCTAAGGCTGTTCTTGTGGAATTGGCAAAGGGATATTTGGAAGCCCATAGAGGGCTACGGTGAAAAAGGAAATATCTTCCGTTCAAAACTGGAAAGAAGCTTTCTGAGAAACTGCTGTGTGTTCTGTTAATTCATCTCACAGAGTTACATCTTTCCCTTCTAGAAGCCTTTCGCTAAGTCTGTTCTTGTGGAATTGGCAAACGGATATTTGGAAGCCCATAGAGGGCTATGGTGAAAAAGGTAATATCTTCCGTTCAAAACTGGAAAGAAGCTTTCTGAGAAACTGCTCTGTGTTCTGTTAATTCATCTCACAGAGTTACATCTTTCCCTTCAAGAAGCCTTTCGCTAAGTCTGTTCTTGTGGAATTGGCACAGGGATATTTGGAAGCCCATAGAGGGCTATGGTGAAAAAGGAAATATGTTCCGTTCAAAACTGGAAAGAAGCTTTCTGAGAAACTGCTCTGTGTTCTGTTAATTCATCTCACAGAGTTACATCTTTCCCTTGAAGAAGCCTTTGGCTAAGGCTGTTCTTGTGGAATTGGCAAAGGGATATTTGGAAGCCCATAGACGGCTATGGTGAAAAAGGAAATATCTTCCGTTCAAAACTGGAAAGAAGCTTTCTGAGAAACTGCTCTGTGTTCTGTTAATTGATCTCACAGAGTTACATCTTTCCCTTCAAGAAGCCTTTCGCTAAGGCTCTTCTTGTGGAATTGGAAAAGGGATATTTGGAAGCCCATAGAGGGCTATGGTGAAAAAGGAAATATCTTCCGTTCAAAACTGGAAAGAAGCTTTCTGAGTAACTGCTCTGTGTTCTGTTAGTTCATCTCACAGAGTTACATCTTTCCCTTCAAGAAGCCTTTCGCTAAGGCTGTTCTTGTGGAATTGGCAAAGGGATATTTGGAAGCCCACAGAGGGCTATGGTGAAAAAGGGAATATCTTCCGTTCAAAACTGGAAAGAAGCTCTCTGAGAAACTGCTCTGTGTTCTGTAAATTCATCTCACAGAGTTACATCTTTCCCTTCAAGAAGCCTTTCGCTAAGGCTGTTCTTGTGGAATTGGCAAAGGGATATTTGGAAGCCCATAGAGGACTATGGTGAAAAAGGAAATATCTTCCGTTCAAAACTGGAAAGAAGCTTTCTGAGAAACTGCTCTGTGTTCTGTTAATTCATCACACAGAGTTACATCTTTCCCTTCAAGAAGCCTTTCGCTAAGGCTGTTCTTGTGGAATTCGCAAAGGGATATTTGGAAGCCCATAGAGGGCTATGGTGAAAAAGGAAATATCTTCCGTTCAAAACTGGAAATAAGCTTTCTGAGAAACTGCTCTGTGTTCTGTTAATTCATCTCACAGAGTTACATCTTTCCCTTCAAGAAGCCTTTCGCTACGTCTGTTCTTGTGGAATTGGCAAAGGGATATTTGGAAGCCCATAGAGGGCTATGCTGAAAAAGGAAATATCTTCCGTTCAAAACTGGAAAGAAGCTTTCTGAGAAACTGCTCTGTGTTCTGTTAGTTCATCTCACAGAGTTTCATCTTTCCCTTCAAGAAGCCTTTCGCTAAGGCTGTTCTTGTGGAATTGGCAAAGGGATATTTGGAAGCCCATAGAGGGCTATGTTGAAAAAGGAAATATCTTCCGTTCAAAACTGGAAAGAAGCTTTCTGAGAAACTGCTCTGTGTTCTGTTAATTCATCTCACAGAGTTACATCTTTCCCTTGAAGAAGCCTTTCGCTAAGGCTGTTCTTGTGGAATTGGCAAAGGGATATTTGGAAGCCCGTTGAGGGCAATGGTGAAAAAGGAAATATCTTCCGTTCAAAACTGGAAAGAAGCTTTCTGAGAAACTGCTCTGTGTTCTGTTAGTTCATCTCACAGAGTTACATCTTTCCCTTCAAGAAGCCTTTCGCTAAGGCTGTTCTTGTGGAATTGGCAAAGGGATATTTGGAAGCCCATAGAGGGCTATGGTGAAAAAGGAACTATCTTCCGTTCAAAACTGGAAAGAAGCTTTCTGAGAAACTGCTCTGTGTTCTGTTAGTTCATCTCACAGAGTTTCATCTTTCCCTTCAAGAAGCCTTTCGCTAAGGCTGTTCTTGTGGAATTGGCAAAGGGATATTTGGAAGCCCATAGAGGGCTATGTTGAAAAAGGAAATATCTTCCGTTCAAAACTGGAAAGAAGCTTTCTGAGAAACTGCTCTGTGTTCTGTTAATTCATCTCACAGAGTTACATCTTTCCCTTGAAGAAGCCTTTCGCTAAGGCTGTTCTTGTGGAATTGGCAAAGGGATATTTGGAAGCCCGTAGAGGGCAATGGTGAAAAAGGAAATATCTTCCGTTCAAAACTGGAAAGAAGCTTTCTGGGAAACTGCTCTGTGTTCTGTTAGTTCATCTCACAGAGTTACATCTTTCCCTTCAAGAAGCCTTTCGCTAAGGCTGTTCTTGTGGAATTGGCAAAGGGATATTTGGAAGCCCATAGAGGGCTACGGTGAAAAAGGAAATATCTTCCGTTCAAAACTGGAAAGAAGCTTTCTGAGAAACTGCTGTGTGTTCTGTTAATTCATCTCACAGAGTTACATCTTTCCCTTCTAGAAGCCTTTCGCTAAGTCTGTTCTTGTGGAATTGGCAAACGGATATTTGGAAGCCCATAGAGGGCTATGGTGAAAAAGGAAATATCTTCCGTTCAAAACTGGAAAGAAGCTTTCTGAGAAACTGCTCTGTGTTCTGTTAATTCATCTCACAGAGTTACATCTTTCCCTTCAAGAAGCCTTTCGCTAAGTCTGTTCTTGTGGAATTGGCACAGGGATATTTGGAAGCCCATAGAGGGCTATGGTGAAAAAGGAAATATGTTCCGTTCAAAACTGGAAAGAAGCTTTCTGAGAAACTGCTCTGTGTTCTGTTAATTCATCTCACAGAGTTACATCTTTCCCTTGAAGAAGCCTTTCGCTAAGGCTGTTCTTGTGGAATTGGCAAAGGGATATTTGGAAGCCCGTAGAGGGCAATGGTGAAAAAGGAAATATCTTCCGTTCAAAACTGGAAAGAAGCTTTCTGAGAAACTGCTCTGTGTTCTGTTAGTTCATCTCACAGAGTTACATCTTTCCCTTCAAGAAGCCTTTCGCTAAGGCTGTTCTTGTGGAATTGGCAAAGGGATATTTGGAAGCCCATAGAGGGCTATGGTGAAAAAGGAACTATCTTCCGTTCAAAACTGGAAAGAAGCTTTCTGAGAAACTGCTCTGTGTTCTGTTAATTCATCTCACAGAGTTACATCTTTCCCTTCAAGAAGCCTTTCGCTAAGGCTGTTCTTGTGGAATTGGCAAAGGGATATTTGGAAGCCCATAGAGGGCTATGGTGAAAAAGGAAATATCTTCCGTTCAAAACTGGAAAGAAGCTTTCTGAGAAACTGCTCTGTGTTCTGTTAGTTCATCTCACAGAGTTACATCTTTCCCTTCAAGAAGCCTTTCGCTAAGGCTGTTCTTGTGGAATTGGCAAAGGGATATTTGGAAGCCCATAGAGGGCTATGCTGAAAAAGGAAATATCTTCCGTTCAAAACTGGAAAGAAGCTTTCTGAGAAACTGCTCTGTGTTCTGTTAATTCATCTCACAGAGTTACATCTTTCTCTTCAAGAAGCCTTTCGCTAAGACTGTTCTTGTTGAATTGGCAAAGGGATATTTGGAAGCCCATAGAGGGCTACGGTGAAAAAGGAAATATCTTCCGTTCAAAACTGGAAAGAAGCTTTCTGAGAAACTGCTCTGTGTTCTGTTAATTCATCTCACAGAGTTACATCTTTCCCTTCTAGAAGCCTTTCGCTAAGTCTGTTCTTGTGGAATTGGCAAACGGATATTTGGAAGCCCATAGAGGGCTATGGTGAAAAAGGTAGTATCTTCCGTTTAAAACTGGAAAGAAGCTTTCTGAGAAACTGCTCTGTGTTCTGTTAATTCATCTCACAGAGTTACATCTTTCCCTTCAAGAAGCCTTTCGCTAAGTCTGTTCTTGTGGAATTGGCAAAGGGATATTTGGAAGCCCATAGAGGGCTATGGTGAAAAAGGAAATATGTTCCGTTCAAAACTGGAAAGAAGCTTTCTGAGAAACTGCTCTGTGTTCTGTTAATTCATCTCACAGAGTTACATCTTTCCCTTGAAGAAGCCTTTGGCTAAGGCTGTTCTTGTGGAATTGGCAAAGGGATATTTGGAAGCCCATAGACGGCTATGGTGAAAAAGGAAATATCTTCCGTTCAAAACTGGAAAGAAGCTTTCTGAGAAACTGCTCTGTGTTCTGTTAATTGATCTCACAGAGTTTCATCTTTCCCTTCAAGAAGCCTTTCGCTAAGGCTCTTCTTGTGGAATTGGAAAAGGGATATTTGGAAGCCCATAGAGGGCTATGGTGAAAAAGGAAATATCTTCCGTTCAAAACTGGAAAGAAGCTTTCTGAGAAACTGCTCTGTGTTCTGTTAGTTCATCTCACAGAGTTACATCTTTCCCTTCAAGAAGCCTTTCGCTAAGGCTGTTCTTGTGGAATTGGCAAAGGGATATTTGGAAGCCCCCAGAGGGCTATGGTGAAAAAGGGAATATCTTCCGTTCAAAACTGGAAAGAAGCTTTCTGAGAAACTGCTCTGTGTTCTGTAAATTCATCTCACAGAGTTACATCTTTCCCTTCAAGAAGCCTTTCGCTAAGGCTGTTCTTGTGGAATTGGCAAAGGGATATTTGGAAGCCCATAGAGGACTATGGTGAAAAAGGAAATATCTTCCGTTCAAAACTGGAAAGAAGCTTTCTGAGAAACTGCTCTGTGTTCTGTTAATTCATCAAACAGAGTTACATCTTTCCCTTCAAGAAGCCTTTTGCTAAGGCTGTTCTTGTGGAATTCGCAAAGGGATATTTGGAAGCCCATAGAGGGCTATGGTGAAAAAGGAAATATCTTCCGTTCAAAACTGGAAATAAGCTTTCTGAGAAACTGCTCTGTGTTCTGTTAATTCATCTCACAGAGTTACATCTTCCCTTCAAGAAGCCTTTCGCTACGTCTGTTCTGGTGGAATTGTCAAAGGGATATTTGGAAGCCCATAGAGGGATATGGTGAAAAAGGAAATATCTTCCGTTCAAAACTGGAAAGAAGCTTTCTGAGAAACAGCTCTGTGTTCTGTTAATTCATCTCACAGAGTTACATCTTTCCCTTGAAGAAAACTTTCGCTAAGGCTGTTCTTGTGAAATTGGCAAAGGGATATTTGGAAGCCCATAGACGGCTATGGTGAAAAAGGAAATATCTTCCCTTCAAAACTGGAAAGAAGCTTTCTGAGAAACTGCTTTGTGTTCTGTTAATTCATCTCACAGAGTTACATCTTTCCCTTCAAGAAGCCTTTCGCTAAGGCTGTTCTTGTGGAATTGGCAAGGGGATATTTGGAAGCCCATAGAGGGCTATGGTGAAAAAGGAAATATCTTCCGTTCAAAACTGGAAAGAAGCTTTCTGAGAAACTGCTCTTTTTTCTGTTAGTTCATCTCACAGAGTTACATCTGTCCCTTCAAGAAGCCTTTCGCTAAGGCTGTTCTTGTGGAATTGGCAAAGGGATATTTGGAAGCCCATAGCGGGCTATGGTGAAAAAGGAAATATCTTCCGATCAAAACTGGAAAGAAGCTTTCTGAGAAACTGTTCTGTGTTCTGTTAATTCATCTCACAGAGTTACATCTTTCCCTTCAAGAAGCCTTTCGCTAAGGCTGTTCTTGTGGAATTGGCAAAGGGATATTTGGAAGCCCATAGAGGGCTATGGTGAAAAAGGAAATATCTTCCGTTCAAAACTGGAAAGAAGCTTTCTGAGAAACTGCTCTGTGTTCTGTTAATTCATCTCACAGAGTTACATCTTTCCCTTCAAGAAGCCTTTCGCTAAGGCTGTTCTTGTGGAATTGGCAAAGAGATATTTGGAAGCCCATAGAGGGCTATGGTGAAAAAGGAAATATCTTCCGTTCAAAACTGGAAAGAAGCTTTCTGAGAAACTGCTCTGTGTTCTGTTAGTTCATCTCACAGAGTTTCATCTTTCCCTTCAAGAAGCCTTTCGCTAAGGCTGTTCTTGTGGAATTGGCAAAGGGATATTTGGAAGCCCATAGAGGGCTATGTTGAAAAAGGAAATATCTTCCGTTCAAAACTGGAAAGAAGCTTTCTGAGAAACTGCTCTGTGTTCTGTTAATTCATCTCACAGAGTTACATCTTTCCCTTGAAGAAGCCTTTCGCTAAGGCTGTTCTTGTGGAATTGGCAAAGGGATATTTGGAAGCCCGTAGAGGGCAATGGTGAAAAAGGAAATATCTTCCGTTCAAAACTGGAAAGAAGCTTTCTGAGAAACTGCTCTGTGTTCTGTTAGTTCATCTCACAGAGTTACATCTTTCCCTTCAAGAAGCCTTTCGCTAAGGCTGTTCTTGTGGAATTGGCAAAGGGATATTTGGAAGCCCATAGAGGGCTATGGTGAAAAAGGAAATATCTTCCGTTCAAAACTGGAAAGAAGCTTTCTGAGAAACTGCTCTGTGTTCTGTTAGTTCATCTCACAGAGTTTCATCTTTCCCTTCAAGAAGCCTTTCGCTAAGGCTGTTCTTGTGGAATTGGCAAAGGGATATTTGGAAGCCCATAGAGGGCTATGGTGAAAAAGGAAATATCTTCCGTTCAAAACTGGAAAGAAGCTTTCTGAGAAACTGCTCTGTGTTCTGTTAATTCATCTCACAGTGTTACATCTTTCCCTTCAAGAAGCCTTTCGCTAAGGCTGTTCTTGTGGAATTGGCAAAGGGATATTTGGAAGCCCATAGAGGGCTATGGTGAAAAAGGAAATATCTTCCGTTCAAAACAGGAAAGAAGCTTTCTGAGAAACTGCTCTGTGTTCTGTTAATTCATCTCACAGAGTTACATCTTTCTCTTCAAGAAGCCTTTCGCTAAGACTGTTCTTGTGGAATTGGCAAAGGGATATTTGGAAGCCCATAGAGGGCTACGGTGAAAAAGGAAATATCTTCCGTTCAAAACTGGAAAGAAGCTTTCTGAGAAACTGCTCTGTGTTCTGTTAATTCATCTCACAGAGTTACATCTTTCCCTTCTAGAAGCCTTTCGCTAAGTCTGTTCTTGTGGAATTGGCAAACGGATATTTGGAAGCCCATAGAGGGCTATGGTGAAATAGGTAATATCTTCCGTTCAAAACTGGAAAGAAGCTTTCTGAGAAACTGCTCTGTGTTCTGTTAATTCATCTCACAGAGTTACATCTTTCCCTTCAAGAAGCCTTTCGCTAAGTTTGTTCTTGTGGAATTGGCAAAGGGATATTTGGAAGCCCATAGAGGGCTATGGTGAAAAAGGAAATATGTTCCGTTCAAAACTGGAAAGAAGCTTTCTGAGAAACTGCTCTGTGTTCTGTTAATTCATCTCACAGAGTTACATCTTTCCCTTGAAGAAGCCTTTGGCTAAGGCTGTTCTTGTGGAATTGGCAAAGGGATATTTGGAAGCCCATAGAGGGCTATGGTGAAAAAGGAAATATCTTCCGTTCAAAACTGGAAAGAAGCTTTCTGAGAAACTGCTCTGTGTTCTGTTAGTTCATCTCACAGAGTTTCATCTTTCCCTTCAAGAAGCCTTTCGCTAAGGCTGTTCTTGTGGAATTGGCAAAGGGATATTTGGAAGCCCATAGAGGGCTATGGTGAAAAAGGAAATATCTTCCGTTCAAAACTGGAAAGAAGCTTTCTGAGAAACTGCTCTGTGTTCTGTTAATTCATCTCACAGAGTTACATCTTTCCCTTCAAGAAGCCTTTCGCTAAGGCTGTTCTTGTGGAATTGGCAAAGGGATATTTGGAAGCCCATAGAGGGCTATGGTGAAAAAGGAAATATCTTCCGTTCAAAACAGGAAAGAAGCTTTCTGAGAAACTGCTCTGTGTTCTGTTAATTCATCTCACAGAGTTACATCTTTCTCTTCAAGAAGCCTTTCGCTAAGACTGTTCTTGTGGAATTGGCAAAGGGATATTTGGAAGCCCATATCGGGCTACGGTGAAAAAGGAAATATCTTCCGTTCAAAACTGGAAAGAAGCTTTCTGAGAAACTGCTCTGTGTTCTGTTAATTCATCTCACAGAGTTACATCTTTCTCTTCTAGAAGCCTTTCGCTAAGTCTGTTCTTGTGGAATTGGCAAACGGATATTTGGAAGCCCATAGAGGGCTATGGTGAAATAGGTAATATCTTCCGTTCAAAACTGGAAAGAAGCTTTCTGAGAAACTGCTCTGTGTTCTGTTAATTCATCTCACAGAGTTACATCTTTCCCTTCAAGAAGCCTTTCGCTAAGTCTGTTCTTGTGGAATTGGCAAAGGGATATTTGGAAGCCCATAGAGGGCTATGGTGAAAAAGGAAATATGTTCCGTTCAAAACTGGAAAGAAGCTTTCTGAGAAACTGCTCTGTGTTCTGTTAATTCATCTCACAGAGTTACATCTTTCCCTTGAAGAAGCCTTTGGCTAAGGCTGTTCTTGTGGAATTGGCAAAGGGATATTTGGAAGCCCATAGACGGCTATGGTGAAAAAGGAAATATCTTCCGTTCAAAACTGGAAAGAAGCTTTCTGAGAAACTGCTCTGTGTTCTGTTAATTGATCTCACAGAGTTACATCTTTCCCTTCAAGAAGCCTTTCGCTAAGGCTCTTCTTGTGGAATTGGAAAAGGGATATTTGGAAGCCCATAGAGGGCTATGTTGAAAAAGGAAATATCTTCCGTTCAAAACTGGAAAGAAGCTTTCTGAGAAACTGCTCTGTGTTCTGTTAATTCATCTCACAGAGTTACATCTTTCCCTTGAAGAAGCCTTTCGCTAAGGCTGTTCTTGTGGAATTGGCAAAGGGATATTTGGAAGCCCGTAGAGGGCAATGGTGAAAAAGGAAATATCTTCCGTTCAAAACTGGAAAGAAGCTTTCTGAGAAACTGCTCTGTGTTCTGTTAGTTCATCTCACAGAGTTACATCTTTCCCTTCAAGAAGCCTTTCGCTAAGGCTGTTCTTGTGGAATTGGCAAAGGGATATTTGGAAGCCCATAGAGGGCTATGGTGAAAAAGGAAATATCTTCCGTTCAAAACTGGAAAGAAGCTTTCTGAGAAACTGCTCTGTGTTCTGTTAGTTCATCTCACAGAGTTTCATCTTTCCCTTCAAGAAGCCTTTCGCTAAGGCTGTTCTTGTGGAATTGGCAAAGGGATATTTGGAAGCCCATAGAGGGCTATGGTGAAAAAGGAAATATCTTCCGTTCAGAACTGGAAAGAAGCTTTCTGAGAAACTGCTCTGTGTTCTGTTAATTCATCTCACAGAGTTACATCTTTCTCTTCAAGAAGCCTTTCGCTAAGACTGTTCTTGTGGAATTGGCAAAGGGATATTTGGAAGCCCATAGAGGGCTACGGTGAAAAAGGAAATATCTTCCGTTCAAAACTGGAAAGAAGCTTTCTGAGAAACTGCTCTGTGTTCTGTTAATTCATCTCACAGAGTTACATCTTTCCCTTCTAGAAGCCTTTCGCTAAGTCTGTTCTTGTGGAATTGGCAAACGGATATTTGGAAGCCCATAGAGGGCTATGGTGAAAAAGGTAATAACTTCCGTTCAAAACTGGAAAGAAGCTTTCTGAGAAACTGCTCTGTGTTCTGTTAATTCATCTCACAGAGTTACATCTTTCCCTTCAAGAAGCCTTTCGCTAAGTCTGTTCTTGTGGAATTGGCAAAGGGATATTTGGAAGCCCATAGACGGCTATGGTGAAAAAGGAAATATCTTCCGTTCAAAACTGGAAAGAAGCTTTCTGAGAAACTGCTCTGTGTTCTGTTAATTGATCTCACAGAGTTACATAATTCCCTTCAAGAAGCCTTTCGCTAAGGCTCTTCTTGTGGAATTGGAAAAGGGATATTTGGAAGCCCATAGAGGGCTATGGTGAAAAAGGAAATATCTTCCGTTCAAAACTGGAAAGAAGCTTTCTGAGAAACTGCTCTGTGTTCTGTTAGTTCATCTCACAGAGTTACATCTTTCCCTTCAAGAAGCCTTTCGCTAAGGCTGTTCTTGTGGAATTGGCAAAGGGATATTTGGAAGCCCACAGAGGGCTATGGTGAAAAAGGGAATATCTTCCGTTCAAAACTGGAAAGAAGCTTTCTGAGAAACTGCTCTGTGTTCTGTAAATTCATCTCACAGAGTTACATCTTTCCCTTCAAGAAGCCTTTCGCTAAGGCTGTTCCTGTGGAATTGGCAAAGGGATATTTGGAAGCCCATAGAGGACTATGGTGAAAAAGGAAATATCTTCCGTTCAAAACTGGAAAGAAGCTTTCTGAGAAACTGCTCTGTGTTCTGTTAATTCATCACACAGAGTTACATCTTTCCCTTCAAGAAGCCTTTCGCTAAGGCTGTTCTTGTGGAATTCGCAAAGGGATATTTGGAAGCCCATAGAGGGCTATGGTGAAAAAGGAAATATCTTCCGTTCAAAACTGGAAATAAGCTTTCTGAGAAACTGCTCTGTGTTCTGTTAATTCATCTCACAGAGTTACATCTTTCCCTTCAAGAAGCCTTTCGCTACGTCTGTTCTGGTGGAATTGTCAAAGGGATATTTGGAAGCCCATAGAGGGCTATGGTGAAAAAGGAAATATCTTCCGTTCAAAACTGGAAAGAAGCTTTCTGAGAAACAGCTCTGTGTTCTGTTAATTCATCTCACAGAGTTACATCTTTCCCTTGAAGAAAACTTTCGCTAAGGCTGTTCTTGTGAAATTGGCAAAGGGATATTTGGAAGCCCATAGACGGCTATGGTGAAAAAGGAAATATCTTCCCTTCAAAACTGGAAAGAAGCTTTCTGAGAAACTGCTTTGTGTTCTGTTAATTCATCTCACAGAGTTACATCTTTCTCTTCAAGAAGCCTTTGGCTAAGACTGTTCTTGTGGAATTGGCAAAGGGATATTTGGAAGCCCATAGAGGGCTACGGTGAAAAAGGAAATATCTTCCGTTCAAACTGGAAAGAAGCTTTCTGAGAAACTGCTCTGTGTTCTGTTAATTCATCTCACAGAGTTACATCTTTCCCTTCTAGAAGCCTTTCGCTAAGTCTGTTCTTGTGGAATTGGCAAACGGATATTTGGAAGCCCATAGAGGGCTATTGTGAAAAAGGTAATATCTTCCGTTCAAAACTGGAAAGAAGCTTTCTGAGAAACTGCTCTGTGTTCTGTTAATTCATCTCACAGAGTTACATCTTTCCCTTCAAGAAGCCTTTCGCTAAGGCTGTTCTTGTGGAATTGGCAAAGGGATATTTGGAAGCCCATAGAGGGCTATGGTGTAAAAGGAAATATCTTCCGTTCAAAACTGGAAAGAAGCTTTCTGAGAAACTGCTCTGTGTTCTGTTAATTCATCTCACAGAGTTACATCTTTCCCTTCAAGAAGCCTTTCGCTAAGGCTGTTCTTGTGGAATTGGCAAAGGGATATTTGGAAGCCCATAGAGGGCTATGGTGAAAAAGGAAATATCTTCCGTTCAAAACTGGAAAGAAGCTTTCTGAGAAACTGCTCTGTGTTCTGTTGATTCATCTCACAGAGTTACATCTTTCCCTTCAAGAATCCTTTCGCTAAGGCTGTTCTTGTGGAATTGGCAAAGGGATATTTGGAAGCCCATAGAGGGCTATGGTGAAAAAGGAAATATCTTCCGTTCAAAACTGGAAAGAAGCTTTCTGAGAAACTGCTCTGTGTTCTGTTAATTCATCACACAGAGTTACATCTTTCCCTTCAAGAAGCCTTTCGCTAAGGCTGTTCTTGTGGAATTCGCAAAGGGATATTTGGAAGCCCATAGAGGGCTATGGTGAAAAAGGAAATATCTTCCGTTCAAAACTGGAAATAAGCTTTGTGAGAAACTGCTCTGTGTTCTGTTAATTCATCTCACAGAGTTACATCTTTCCCTTGAAGAAGCCTTTCGCTACGTCTTTTCTGGTGGTATTGTCAAAGGGATATTTGGAAGCCCATAGAGGGCTATGGTGAAAAAGGTAATATCTTCCGTTCAAAACTGGAAAGAAGCTTTCTGAGAAACAACTCTGTGTTCTGTTAATTCATCTCACAGAGTTACATCTTTCCCTTCAAGAAGCCTTTCGCTAAGTCTGTTCTTGTGGAATTGGCAAAGGGATATTTGGAAGCCCATAGAGGGCTATGGTGAAAAAGGAAATATGTTCCGTTCAAAACTGGAAAGAAGCTTTCTGAGAAACTGCTCTGTGTTCTGTTAATTCATCTCACAGAGTTACATCTTTCCCTTGAAGAAGCCTTTGGCTAAGGCTGTTCTTGTGGAATTGGCAAAGGGATATTTGGAAGCCCATAGACGGCTATGGTGAAAAAGGAAATATCTTCCGTTCAAAACTGGAAAGAAGCTTTCTGAGAAACTGCTCTGTGTTCTGTTAATTGATCTCACAGAGTTTCATCTTTCCCTTCAAGAAGCCTTTCGCTAAGGCTCTTCTTGTGGAATTGGAAAAGGGATATTTGGAAGCCCATAGAGGGCTATGGTGAAAAAGGAAATATCTTCCGTTCAAAACTGGAAAGAAGCTTTCTGAGAAACTGCTCTGTGTTCTGTTAGTTCATCTCACAGAGTTACATCTTTCCCTTCAAGAAGCCTTTCGCTAAGGCTGTTCTTGTGGAATTGGCAAAGGGATATTTGGAAGCCCCCAGAGGGCTATGGTGAAAAAGGGAATATCTTCCGTTCAAAACTGGAAAGAAGCTTTCTGAGAAACTGCTCTGTGTTCTGTAAATTCATCTCACAGAGTTACATCTTTCCCTTCAAGAAGCCTTTCGCTAAGGCTGTTCTTGTGGAATTGGCAAAGGGATATTTGGAAGCCCATAGAGGACTATGGTGAAAAAGGAAATATCTTCCGTTCAAAACTGGAAAGAAGCTTTCTGAGAAACAGCTCTGTGTTCTGTTAATTCATCAAACAGAGTTACATCTTTCCCTTCAAGAAGCCTTTTGCTAAGGCTGTTCTTGTGGAATTCGCAAAGGGATATTTGGAAGCCCATAGAGGGCTATGGTGAAAAAGGAAATATCTTCCGTTCAAAACTGGAAATAAGCTTTCTGAGAAACTGCTCTGTGTTCTGTTAATTCATCTCACAGAGTTACATCTTCCCTTCAAGAAGCCTTTCGCTACGTCTGTTCTGGTGGAATTGTCAAAGGGATATTTGGAAGCCCATAGAGGGCTATGGTGAAAAAGGAAATATCTTCCGTTCAAAACTGGAAAGAAGCTTTCTGAGAAACAGCTCTGTGTTCTGTTAATTCATGTCACAGAGTTACATCTTTCCCTTGAAGAAAACTTTCGCTAAGGCTGTTCTTGTGAAATTGGCAAAGGGATATTTGGAAGCCCATAGACGGCTATGGTGAAAAAGGAAATATCTTCCCTTCAAAACTGGAAAGAAGCTTTCTGAGAAACTGCTTTGTGTTCTGTTAATTCATCTCACAGAGTTACATCTTTCCCTTCAAGAAGCCTTTCGCTAAGGCTGTTCTTGTGGAATTGGCAAGGGGATATTTGGAAGCCCATAGAGGGCTATGGTGAAAAAGGAAATATCTTCCGTTCAAAACTGGAAAGAAGCTTTCTGAGAAACTGCTCTTTTTTCTGTTAGTTCATCTCACAGAGTTACATCTGTCCCTTCAAGAAGCCTTTCGCTAAGGCTGTTCTTGTGGAATTGGCAAAGGGATATTTGGAAGCCCATAGCGGGCTATGGTGAAAAAGGAAATATCTTCCGATCAAAACTGGAAAGAAGCTTTCTGAGAAACTGTTCTGTGTTCTGTTAATTCATCTCACAGAGTTACATCTTTCCCTTCAAGAAGCCTTTCGCTAAGGCTGTTCTTGTGGAATTGGCAAAGGGATATTTGGAAGCCCATAGAGGGCTATGGTGAAAAAGGAAATATCTTCCGTTCAAAACTGGAAAGAAGCTTTCTGAGAAACTGCTCTGTGTTCTGTTAATTCATCTCACAGAGTTACATCTTTCCCTTCAAGAAGCCTTTCGCTAAGGCTGTTCTTGTGGAATTGGCAAAGAGATATTTGGAAGCCCATAGAGGGCTATGGTGAAAAAGGAAATATCTTCCGTTCAAAACTGGAAAGAAGCTTTCTGAGAAACTGCTCTGTGTTCTGTTAGTTCATCTCACAGAGTTTCATCTTTCCCTTCAAGAAGCCTTTCGCTAAGGCTGTTCTTGTGGAATTGGCAAAGGGATATTTGGAAGCCCATAGAGGGCTATGTTGAAAAAGGAAATATCTTCCGTTCAAAACTGGAAAGAAGCTTTCTGAGAAACTGCTCTGTGTTCTGTTAATTCATCTCACAGAGTTACATCTTTCCCTTGAAGAAGCCTTTCGCTAAGGCTGTTCTTGTGGAATTGGCAAAGGGATATTTGGAAGCCCGTAGAGGGCAATGGTGAAAAAGGAAATATCTTCCGTTCAAAACTGGAAAGAAGCTTTCTGAGAAACTGCTCTGTGTTCTGTTAGTTCATCTCACAGAGTTTCATCTTTCCCTTCAAGAAGCCTTTCGCTAAGGCTGTTCTTGTGGAATTGGCAAAGGGATATTTGGAAGCCCATAGAGGGCTATGGTGAAAAAGGAAATATCTTCCGTTCAAAACTGGAAAGAAGCTTTCTGAGAAACTGCTCTGTGTTCTGTTAATTCATCTCACAGAGTTACATCTTTCCCTTCAAGAAGCCTTTCACTAAGGCTGTTCTTGTGGAATTGGCAAAGGGATATTTGGAAGCCCAAAGAGGGCTATGGTGAAAAAGGAAATATCTTCCGTTCAAAACAGGAAAGAAGCTTTCTGAGAAACTGCTCTGTGTTCTGTTAATTCATCTCACAGAGTTACATCTTTCTCTTCAAGAAGCCTTTCGCTAAGTCTGTTCTTGTGGAATTGGCAAAGGGATATTTGGAAGCCCATAGAGGGCTACGGTGAAAAAGGAAATATGTTCCGTTCAAAACTGGAAAGAAGCTTTCTGAGAAACTGCTCTGTGTTCTGTTAATTCATCTCACAGAGTTACATCTTTCCCT
Source organism: Chlorocebus sabaeus (assembly GCF_047675955.1). Classification (NCBI taxonomy): domain Eukaryota; kingdom Metazoa; phylum Chordata; class Mammalia; order Primates; family Cercopithecidae; genus Chlorocebus; species Chlorocebus sabaeus. The sequence goes on from NW_027327524.1 coordinate 116,339, forward strand.
TGAAGAAGCCTTTGGCTAAGGCTGTTCTTGTGGAATTGGGAAAGGGATATTTGGAAGCCCATAGACGGCTATGGTGAAAAAGGAAATATCTTCCGTTCAAAACTGGAAAGAAGCTTTCTGAGAAACTGCTCTGTGTTCTGTTAATTGATCTCACAGAGTTACATCTTTCCCTTCAAGAAGCCTTTCGCTAAGGCTCTTCTTGTGGAATTGGAAAAGGGATATTTGGAAGCCCATAGAGGGCTATGGTGAAAAAGGAAATATCTTCCGTTCAAAACTGGAAAGAAGCTTTCTGAGAAACTGCTCTGTGTTCTGTTAGTTCATCTCACAGAGTTACATCTTTCCCTTCAAGAAGCCTTTCGCTAAGGCTGTTCTTGTGGAATTGGCAAAGGGATATTTGGAAGCCCACAGAGGGCTATGGTGAAAAAGGGAATATCTTCCGTTCAAAACTGGAAAGAAGCTTTCTGAGAAACTGCTCGGTGTTCTGTAAATTCATCTCACAGAGTTACATCTTTCCCTTCAAGAAGCCATTCGCTAAGGCTGTTTTTGTGGAATTGGCAAAGGGATATTTGGAAGCCCATAGAGGACTATGGTGAAAAAGGAAATATCTTCCGTTCAAAACTGGAAAGAAGCTTTCTGAGAAACTGCTCTGTGTTCTGTTAATTCATCACACAGAGTTACATCTTTCCCTTCAAGAAGCCTTTCGCTAAGGCTGTTCTTGTGGAATTCGCAAAGGGATATTTGGAAGCCCATAGAGGGCTATGGTGAAAAAGGAAATATCTTCCGTTCAAAACTGAAAATAAGCTTTCTGAGAAACTGCTCTGTGTTCTGTTAATTCATCTCACAGAGTTACATCTTTCCCTTCAAGAAGCCTTTCGCTACGTCTGTTCTGGTGGAATTGTCAAAGGGATATTTGGAAGCCCATAGAGGGCTATGGTGAAAAAGGAAATATCTTCCGTTCAAAACTGGAAAGAAGCTTTCTGAGAAACAGCTCTGTGTTCTGTTAATTCATCTCACAGAGTTACATCTTTCCCTTGAAGAAAACTTTCGCTAAGGCTGTTCTTGTGAAATTGGCAAAGGGATATTTGGAAGCCCATAGACGGCTATGGTGAAAAAGGAAATATCTTCCCTTCAAAACTGGAAAGAAGCTTTCTGAGAAACTGCTTTGTGTTCTGTTAATTCATCTCACAGAGTTACATCTTTCCCTTCAAGAAGCCTTTCGCTAAGGCTGTTCTTGTGGAATTGGCAAGGGGATATTTGGAAGCCCATAGAGGGCTATGGTGAAAAAGGAAATATCTTCCGTTCAAAACTGGAAAGAAGCTTTCTGAGAAACTGCTCTGTGTTCTGTTAGTTCATCTCACAGAGTTACATCTGTCCCTTCAAGAAGCCTTTCGCTAAGGCTGTTCTTGTGGAATTGGCAAAGGGATATTTGGAAGCCCATAGCGGGCTATGGTGAAAAAGGAAATACCTTCCGATCAAAACTGGAAAGAAGCTTTCTGAGAAACTGTTCTGTGTTCTGTTAATTCATCTCACAGAGTTACATCTTTCCCTTCAAGAAGCCTTTCGCTAAGGCTGTTCTTGTGGAATTGGCAAAGGGATATTTGGAAGCCCATAGAGGGCTATGGTGAAAAAGGAAATATCTTCCGTTCAAAACTGGAAAGAAGCTTTCTGAGAAACTGCTCTGTGTTCTGTTAATTCATCTCACAGAGTTACATCTTTCCCTTCAAGAAGCCTTTCGCTAAGGCTGTTCTTGTGGAATTGGCAAAGGGATATTTGGAAGCCCATAGAGGGCTATGGTGAAAAAGGAAATATCTTCCGTTCAAAACTGGAAAGAAGCTTTCTGAGAAACTGCTCTGTGTTCTGTTAGTTCATCTCACAGAGTTTCATCTTTCCCTTCAAGAAGCCTTTCGCTAAGGCTGTTCTTGTGGAATTGGCAAAGGGATATTTGGAAGCCCATAGTGGGCTATGTTGAAAAAGGAAATATCTTCCGTTCAAAACTGGAAAGAAGCTTTCTGAGAAACTGCTCTGTGTTCTGTTAATTCATCTCACAGAGTTACATCTTTCCCTTGAAGAAGCCTTTCGCTAAGGCTGTTCTTGTGGAATTGGCAAAGGGATATTTGGAAGCCCGTAGAGGGCAATGTTGAAAAAGGAAATATCTTCCGTTCAAAACTGGAAAGAAGCTTTCTGAGAAACTGCTCTGTGTTCTGTTAGTTCATCTCACAGAGTTACATCTTTCCCTTCAAGAAGCCTTTCGCTAAGGCTGTTCTTGTGGAATTGGCAAAGGGATATTTGGAAGCCCATAGAGGGCTATGGTGAAAAAGGAAATATCTTCCGTTCAAAACTGGAAAGAAGCTTTCTGAGAAACTGCTCTGTGTTCTGTTAGTTCATCTCACAGAGTTTCATCTTTCCCTTCAAGAAGCCTTTCGCTAAGGCTGTTCTTGTGGAATTGGCAAAGGGATATTTGGAAGCCCGTAGAGGGCAATGGTGAAAAAGGAAATATCTTCCGTTCAAAACTGGAAAGAAGCTTTCTGAGAAACTGCTCTGTGTTCTGTTAGTTCATCTCACAGAGTTACATCTTTCCCTTCAAGAAGCCTTTCGCTAAGGCTGTTCTTGTGGAATTGGCAAAGGGATATTTGGAAGCCCATAGAGGGCTATGGTGAAAAAGGAAATATCTTCCGTTCAAAACTGGAAAGAAGCTTTCTGAGAAACTGCTCTGTGTTCTGTTAGTTCATCTCACAGAGTTTCATCTTTCCCTTCAAGAAGCCTTTCGCTAAGGCTGTTCTTGTGGAATTGGCAAAGGGATATTTGGAAGCCCATAGAGGGCTATGGTGAAAAAGGAAATATCTTCCGTTCAAAACTGGAAAGAAGCTTTCTGAGAAACTGCTCTGTGTTCTGTTAATTCATCTCACAGAGTTACATCTTTCCCTTCAAGAAGCCTTTCGCTAAGGCTGTTCTTGTGGAATTGGCAAAGGGATATTTGGAAGCCCATAGAGGGCTATGGTGAAAAAGGAAATATCTTCCGTTCAAAACAGGAAAGAAGCTTTCTGAGAAACTGCTCTGTGTTCTGTTAATTCATCTCACAGAGTTACATCTTTCTCTTCAAGAAGCCTTTCGCTAAGACTGTTCTTGTGGAATTGGCAAAGGGATATTTGGAAGCCCATAGAGGGCTACGGTGAAAAAGGAAATATCTTCCGTTCAAAACTGGAAAGAAGCTTTCTGAGAAACTGCTCTGTGTTCTGTTAATTCATCTCACAGAGTTACATCTTTCCCTTCTAGAAGCCTTTCGCTAAGTCTGTTCTTGTGGAATTGGCAAACGGATATTTGGAAGCCCATAGAGGGCTATGGTGAAATAGGTAATATCTTCCGTTCAAAACTGGAAAGAAGCTTTCTGAGAAACTGCTCTGTGTTCTGTTAATTCATCTCACAGAGTTACATCTTTCCCTTCAAGAAGCCTTTCGCTAAGTCTGTTCTTGTGGAATTGGCAAAGGGATATTTGGAAGCCCATAGAGGGCTGTGGTGAAAAAGGAAATATGTTCCGTTCAAAACTGGAAAGAAGCTTTCTGAGAAACTGCTCTGTGTTCTGTTAATTCATCTCACAGAGTTACATCTTTCCCTTGAAGAAGCCTTTGGCTAAGGCTGTTCTTGTGCAATTGGCAAAGGGATATTTGGAAGCCCATAGACGGCTATGGTGAAAAAGGAAATATCTTCCGTTCAAAACTGGAAAGAAGCTTTCTGAGAAACTGCTCTGTGTTCTGTTAATTGATCTCACAGAGTTACATCTTTCCCTTCAAGAAGCCTTTCGCTAAGGCTCTTCTTGTGGAATTGGAAAAGGGATATTTGGAAGCCCATAGAGGGCTATGGTGAAAAAGGAAATATCTTCCGTTCAAAACTGGAAAGAAGCTTTCTGAGAAACTGCTCTGTGTTCTGTTAGTTCATCTCACAGAGTTACATCTTTCCCTTCAAGAAGCCTTTCGCTAAGGCTGTTCTTGTGGAATTGGCAAAGGGATATTTGGAAGCCCACAGAGGGCTATGGTGAAAAAGGGAATATCTTCCGTTCAAAACTGGAAAGAAGCTTTCTGAGAAACTGCTCTGTGTTCTGTAAATTCATCTCACAGAGTTACATCTTTCCCTTCAAGAAGCCTTTCGCTAAGGCTGTTTTTGTGGAATTGGCAAAGGGATATTTGGAAGCCCATAGAGGACTATGGTGAAAAAGGAAATATCTTCCGTTCAAAACTGGAAAGAAGCTTTCTGAGAAACTGCTCTGTGTTCTGTTAATTCATCACACAGAGTTACATCTTTCCCTTCAAGAAGCCTTTCGCTAAGGCTGTTCTTGTGGAATTCGCAAAGGGATATTTGGAAGCCCATAGAGGGCTATGGTGAAAAAGGAAATATCTTCCGTTCAAAACTGAAAATAAGCTTTCTGAGAAACTGCTCTGTGTTCTGTTAATTCATCTCACAGAGTTACATCTTTCCCTTCAAGAAGCCTTTCGCTACGTCTGTTCTGGTGGAATTGTCAAAGGGATATTTGGAAGCCCATAGAGGGCTATGGTGAAAAAGGAAATATCTTCCGTTCAAAACTGGAAAGAAGCTTTCTGAGAAACAGCTCTGTGTTCTGTTAATTCATCTCACAGAGTTACATCTTTCCCTTGAAGAAAACTTTCGCTAAGGCTGTTCTTGTGAAATTGGCAAAGGGATATTTGGAAGCCCATAGACGGCTATGGTGAAAAAGGAAATATCTTCCCTTCAAAACTGGAAAGAAGCTTTCTGAGAAACTGCTTTGTGTTCTGTTAATTCATCTCACAGAGTTACATCTTTCCCTTCAAGAAGCCTTTCGCTAAGACTTTTCTTGTGGAATTGGCAAGGGGATATTTGGAAGCCCATAGAGGGCTATGGTGAAAAAGGAAATATCTTCCGTTCAAAACTGGAAAGAAGCTTTCTGAGAAACTGCTCTGTGTTCTGCTAGTTCCTCTCACAGAGTTACATCTGTCCCTTCAAGAAGCCTTTCGCTAAGGCTGTTCTTGTGGAATTGGCAAAGGGATATTTGGAAGCCCATAGCGGGCTATGGTGAAAAAGGAAATACCTTCCGATCAAAACTGGAAAGAAGCTTTCTGAGAAACTGTTCTGTGTTCTGTTAATTCATCTCACAGAGTTACATCTTTCCCTTCAAGAAGCCTTTCGCTAAGGCTGTTCTTGTGGAATTGGCAAAGGGATATTTGGAAGCCAATAGAGGGCTATGGTGAAAAAGGAAATATCTTCCGTTCAAAACTGGAAAGAAGCTTTCTGAGAAACTGCTCTGTGTTCTGTTAATTCATCTCACAGAGTTACATCTTTCCCTTCAAGAAGCCTTTCGCTAAGGCTGTTCTTGTGGAATTGGCAAAGGGATATTTGGAAGCCCATAGAGGGCTATGGTGAAAAAGGAAATATCTTCCGTTCAAAACTGGAAAGAAGCTTTCTGAGAAACTGCTCTGTGTTCTGTTAGTTCATCTCACAGAGTTACATCTTTCCCTTCAAGAAGCCTTTCGCTAAGGCTGTTCTTGTGGAATTGGCAAAGGGATATTTGGAAGCCCATAGAGGGCTATGTTGAAAAAGGAAATATCTTCCGTTCAAAACTGGAAAGAAAGCTTTCTGAGAAACTGCTCTGTGTTCTGTTAATTCATCTCACAGAGTTACATCTTTCCCTTGAAGAAGCCTTTCGCTAAGGCTGTTCTTGTGGAATTGGCAAAGGGATATTTGGAAGCCCGTAGAGGGCAATGGTGAAAAAGGAAATATCTTCCGTTCAAAACTGGAAAGAAGCTTTCTGAGAAACTGCTCTGTGTTTTGTTAGTTCATCTCACAGAGTTACATCTTTCCCTTCAAGAAGCCTTTCGCTAAGGCTGTTCTTGTGGAATTGGCAAAGGGATATTTGGAAGCCCATAGAGGGCTATGGTGAAAAAGGAAATATCTTCCGTTCAAAACTGGAAAGAAGCTTTCTGAGAAACTGCTCTGTGTTCTGTTAGTTCATCTCACAGAGTTTCATCTTTCCCTTCAAGAAGCCTTTCGCTAAGGCTGTTCTTGTGGAATTGGCAAAGGGATATTTGGAAGCCCATAGAGGGCTATGTTGAAAAAGGAAATATCTTCCGTTCAAAACTGGAAAGAAGCTTTCTGAGAAACTGCTCTGTGTTCTGTTAATTCATCTCACAGAGTTACATCTTTCCCTTGAAGAAGCCTTTCGTTAAGGCTGTTCTTGTGGAATTGGCAAAGGGATATTTGGAAGCCCATAGAGGGCTATGGTGAAAAAGGAAATATCTTCCGTTCAAAACTGGAAAGAAGCTTTCTGAGAAACTGCTCTGTGTTCTGTTAATTCATCTCACAGAGTTACATCTTTCCCTTCAAGAAGCCTTTCGCTAAGGCTGTTCTTGTGGAATTGGCAAAGGGATATTTGGAAGCCCATAGAGGGCTATGGTGAAAAAGGAACTATCTTCCGTTCAAAACTGGAAAGAAGCTTTCTGAGAAACTGCTCTGTGTTCTGTTAATTCATCTCACAGAGTTACATCTTTCCCTTCAAGAAGCCTTTCGCTAAGGCTGTTCTTGTGGAATTGGCAAAGGGATATTTGGAAGCCCATAGAGGGCTATGGTGAAAAAGGAAATATCTTCCGTTCAAAACTGGAAAGAAGCTTTCTGAGAAACTGCTCTGTGTTCTGTTAATTCATCTCACAGAGTTACATCTTTCCCTTCAAGAAGCCTTTCGCTAAGGCTGTTCTTGTGGAATTGGCAAAGGGATATTTGGAAGCCCATAGAGGGCTATGGTGAAAAAGGAAATATCTTCCGTTCAAAACTGGAAAGAAGCTTTCTGAGAAACTGCTCTGTGTTCTGTTAATTCATCTCACAGAGTTACATCTTTCTCTTCAAGAAGCCTTTCGCTAAGACTGTTCTTGTGGAATTGGCAAAGGGATATTTGGAAGCCCATAGAGGGCTACGGTGAAAAAGGAAATATCTTCCGTTCAAAACTGGAAAGATGCTTTCTGAGAAACTGCTCTGTGTTCTGTTAATTCATCTCACAGAGTTACATCTTTCCCTTCTAGAAGCCTTTCGCTAAGTCTTTTCTTGTGGAATTGGCAAACGGATATTTGGAAGCCCATAGAGGGCTATGGTGAAAAAGGTAATATCTTCCGTTCAAAACTGGAAAGAAGCTTTCTGAGAAACTGCTCTGTGTTCTGTTAATTCATCTCACAGAGTTACATCTTTCCCTTCAAGAAGCCTTTCGCTAAGTCTGTTCTTGTGGAATTGGCAAAGGGATATTTGGAAGCCCATAGAGGGCTATGGTGAAAAAGGAAATATGTTCCGTTCAAAACTGGAAAGAAGCTTTCTGAGAAACTGCTCTGTGTTCTGTTAATTCATCTCACAGAGTTACATCTTTCCCTTGAAGAAGCCTTTGGCTAAGGCTGTTCTTGTGGAATTGGCAAAGGGATATTTGGAAGCCCATAGACGGCTATGGTGAAAAAGGAAATATCTTCCGTTCAAAACTGGAAAGAAGCTTTCTGAGAAACTGCTCTGTGTTCTGTTAATTGATCTCACAGAGTTACATCTTTCCCTTCAAGAAGCCTTTCGCTAAGGCTCTTCTTGTGGAATTGGCAAAGGGATATTTGGAAGCCCATAGAGGGCTATGGTGAAAAAGGAAATATATTCCGTTCAAAACTGGAAAGAAGCTTTCTGAGAAACTGCTCTGTGTTCTGTTAGTTCATCTCACAGAGTTACATCTTTCCCTTCAAGAAGCCTTTCGCTAAGGCTGTTCTTGTGGAATTGGCAAAGGGATATTTGGAAGCCCACAGAGGGCTATGGTGAAAAAGGGAATATCTTCCGTTCAAAACTGGAAAGAAGCTTTCTGAGAAACTGCTCTGTGTTCTGTAAATTCATCTCACAGAGTTACATCTTTCCCTTCAAGAAGCCTTTCGCTAAGGCTGTTCTTGTGGAATTGGCAAAGGGATATTTGGAAGCCCATAGAGGACTATGGTGAAAAAGGAAATATCTTCCGTTCAAAACTGGAAAGAAGCTTTCTGAGAAACTGCTCTGTGTTCTGTTAATTCATCACACAGAGTTACATCTTTCCCTTCAAGAAGCCTTTCGCTAAGGCTGTTCTTGTGGAATTCGCAAAGGGATATTTGGAAGCCCATAGAGGGCTATGGTGAAAAAGGAAATATCTTCCGTTCAAAACTGGAAATAAGCTTTCTGAGAAACTGCTCTGTGTTCTGTTAATTCATCTCACAGAGTTACATCTTTCCCTTCAAGAAGCCTTTCGCTACGTCTGTTCTGGTGGAATTGTCAAAGGGATATTTGGAAGCCCATAGAGGGCTATGGTGAAAAAGGAAATATCTTCCGTTCAAAACTGGAAAGAAGCTTTCTGAGAAACAGCTCTGTGTTCTGTTAATTCATCTCACAGAGTTACATCTTTCCCTTGAAGAAAACTTTCGCTAAGGCTGTTCTTGTGAAATTGGCAAAGGGATATTTGGAAGCCCATAGACGGCTATGGTGAAAAAGGAAATAGCTTCCCTTCAAAACTGGAAAGAAGCTTTCTGAGAAACTGCTTTGTGTTCTGTTAATTCATCTCACAGAGTTACATCTTTCCCTTCAAGAAGCCTTTCGCTAAGACTGTTCTTGTGGAATTGGCAAGGGGATATTTGGAAGCCCATAGAGGGCTATGGTGAAAAAGGAAATATCTTCCGTTCAAAACTGGAAAGAAGCTTTCTGAGAAACTGCTCTGTGTTCTTTTAGTTCATCTCACAGAGTTACATCTGTCCCTTCAAGAAGCCTTTCGCTAAGGCTGTTCTTGTGGAATTGGCAAAGGGATATTTGGAAGCCCATAGCGGGCTATGGTGAAAAAGGAAATATCTTCCGATCAAAACTGGAAAGAAGCTTTCTGAGAAACTGTTCTGTGTTCTGTTAATTCATCTCACAGAGTTACATCTTTCCCTTCAAGAAGCCTTTCGCTAAGGCTGTTCTTGTGGAATTGGCAAAGGGATATTTGGAAGCCCATAGAGGGCTATGGTGAAAAAGGAAATATCTTCCGTTCAAAACTGGAAAGAAGCTTTCTGAGAAACTGCTCTGTGTTCTGTTAATTCATCTCACAGAGTTACATCTTTCCCTTCAAGAAGCCTTTCGCTAAGGCTGTTCTTGTGGAATTGGCAAAGGGATATTTGGAAGCCCATAAAGGGCTATGTTGAAAAAGGAAATATCTTCCGTTCAAAACTGGAAAGAAGCTTTCTGAGAAACTGCTCTGTGTTCTGTTAATTCATCTCACAGAGTTACATCTTTCCCTTGAAGAAGCCTTTCGCTAAGGCTGTTCTTTTGGAATTGGCAAAGGGATATTTGGAAGCCCGTAGAGGGCAATGGTGAAAAAGGAAATATCTTCCGTTCAAAACTGGAAAGAAGCTTTCTGAGAAACTGCTCTGTGTTCTGTTAGTTCATCTCACAGAGTTACATCTTTCCCTTCAAGAAGCCTTTCGCTAAGGCTGTTCTTGTGGAATTGGCAAAGGGATATTTGGAAGCCCATAGAGGGCTATGGTGAAAAAGGAACTATCTTCCGTTCAAAACTGGAAAGAAGCTTTCTGAGAAACTGCTCTGTGTTCTGTTAATTCATCTCACAGAGTTACATCTTTCCCTTGAAGAAGCCTTTCGCTAAGGCTGTTCTTGTGGAATTGGCAAAGGGATATTTGGAAGCCCATAGAGGGCTATGGTGAAAAAGGAAATATCTTCCGTTCAAAACTGGAAAGAAGCTTTCTGAGAAACTGCTCTGTGTTCTGTTAGTTCATCTCACAGAGTTACATCTTTCCCTTCAAGAAGCCTTTCGCTAAGGCTGTTCTTGTGGAATTGGCAAAGGGATATTTGGAAGCCCATAGAGGGCTATGCTGAAAAAGGAAATATCTTCCGTTCAAAACTGGAAAGAAGCTTTCTGAGAAACTGCTCTGTGTTCTGTTAATTCATCTCACAGAGTTACATCTTTCTCTTCAAGAAGCCTTTCGCTAAGACTGTTCTTGTTGAATTGGCAAAGGGATATTTGGAAGCCCATAGAGGGCTACGGTGAAAAAGGAAATATCTTCCGTTCAAAACTGGAAAGAAGCTTTCTGAGAAACTGCTCTGTGTTCTGTTAATTCATCTCACAGAGTTACATCTTTCCCTTCTAGAAGCCTTTCGCTAAGTCTGTTCTTGTGGAACTGGCAAACGGATATTTGGAAGCCCATAGAGGGCTATGGTGAAAAAGGTAATATCTTCCGTTCAAAACTGGAAAGAAGCTTTCTGAGAAACTGCTGTGTGTTCTGTTAATTCATCTCACAGAGTTACATCTTTCCCTTCAAGAAGCCTTTCGCTAAGTCTGTTCTTGTGGAATTGGCAAAGGGATATTTGGAAGCCCATAGAGGGCTATGGTGAAAAAGGAAATATGTTCCGTTCAAAACTGGAAAGAAGCTTTCTGAGAAACTGCTCTGTGTTCTGTTAATTCATCTCACAGAGTTACATCTTTCCCTTGAAGAAGCCTTTGGCTAAGGCTGTTCTTGTGGAATTGGCAAAGGGATATTTGGAAGCCCATAGACGGCTATGGTGAAAAAGGAAATATCTTCCGTTCAAAACTGGAAAGAAGCTTTCTGAGAAACTGCTCTGTGTTCTGTTAATTGATCTCACTGAGTTACATCTTTCCCTTCAAGAAGCCTTTCGCTAAGGCTCTTCTTGTGGAATTGGAAAAGGGATATTTGGAAGCCCATAGAGGGCTATGGTGAAAAAGGAAATATCTTCCGTTCAAAACTGGAAAGAAGCTTTCTGAGAAACTGCTCTGTGTTCTGTTAGTTCATCTCTCAGAGTTACATCTTTCCCTTCAAGAAGCCTTTCGCTAAGGCTGTTCTTGTGGAATTGGCAAAGGGATATTTGGAAGCCCATAGAGGGCTATGGTGAAAAAGGAACTATCTTCCGTTCAAAACTGGAAAGAAGCTTTCTGAGAAACTGCTCTGTGTTCTGTTAATTCATCTCACAGAGTTACATCTTTCCCTTCAAGAAGCCTTTCGCTAAGGCTGTTCTTGTGGAATTGGCAAAGGGATATTTGGAAGCCCATAGACGGCTATGGTGAAAAAGGAAATATCTTCCGTTCAAAACTGGAAAGAAGCTTTCTGAGAAACTGCTCTGTGTTCTGTTAATTCATCTCACAGAGTTACATCTTTCCCTTCAAGAACCCTTTCGCTAAGGCTGTTCTTGTGGAATTGGCAAAGGGATATTTGGAAGCCCATAGAGGGCTATGGTGAAAAAGGAAATATCTTCCGTTCAAAACTGGAAAGAAGCTTTCTGAGAAACTGCTCTGTGTTCTGTTAATTCATCTCACAGAGTTACATCTTTCTCTTCAAGAAGCCTTTCGCTAAGACTGTTCTTGTGGAATTGGCAAAGGGATATTTGGAAGCCCATAGAGGGCTACGGTGAAAAAGGAAATATCTTCCGTTCAAACTGGAAAGAAGCTTTCTGAGAAACTGCTCTGTGTTCTGTTAATTCATCTCACAGAGTTACATCTTTCCCTTCTAGAAGCCTTTCGCTAAGTCTGTTCTTGTGGAATTGGCAAACGGATATTTGGAAGCCCATAGAGGGCTATGGTGAAAAAGGTAATATCTTCCGTTCAAAACTGGAAAGAAGCTTTCTGAGAAACTGCTCTGTGTTCTGTTAATTCATCTCACAGAGTTACATCTTTCCCTTCAAGAAGCCTTTCGCTAAGGCTGTTCTTGTGGAATTGGCAAAGGGATATTTGGAAGCCCATAGAGGGCTATGGTGTAAAAGGAAATATCTTCCGTTCACAACTGGAAAGAAGCTTTCTGAGAAACTGCTCTGTGTTCTGTTAATTCATCTCACAGAGTTACATCTTTCCCTTCAAGAAGCCTTTCGCGAAGGCTGTTCTTGTGGAACTGGAAAAAGGATATTTGGAAGCCCATAGAGGGCTACGGTGAAAAAGGAAATATCTTCCGTTCAAAACTGGAAAGAAGCTTTCTGAGAAACTGCTCTGTGTTCTGTTAGTTCATCTCACAGAGTTTCATCTTTCCCTTCAAGAAGCCTTTCGCTAAGGCTGTTCTTGTGCAATTGGCAAAGGGATATTTGGAAGCCAATAGAGGGCTATGTTGAAAAAGGAAATATCTTCCGTTCAAAACTGGAAAGAAGCTTTCTGAGAAACTGCTCTGTGTTCTGTTAATTCATCTCACACAGTTACATCTTTCCCTTGAAGAAGCCTTTCGCTAAGGCTGTTCTTGTGGAATTGGCAAAGGGATATTTGGAAGCCCGTAGAGGGCAATGGTGAAAAAGGAAATATCTTCCGTTCAAAACTGGAAAGAAGCTTTCTGAGAAACTGCTCTGTGTTCTGTTAGTTCATCTCACAGAGTTACATCTTTCCCTTCAAGAAGCCTTTCGCTAAGGCTGTTCTTGTGGAATTGGCAAAGGGATATTTGGAAGCCCATAGAGGGCTATGGTGAAAAAGGAACTATCTTCCGTTCAAAACTGGAAAGAATCTTTCTGAGAAACTGCTCTGTGTTCTGTTAATTCATCTCACAGAGTTACATCTTTCCCTTCAAGAAGCCTTTCGCTAAGGCTGTTCTTGTGGAATTGGCAAAGGGATATTTGGAAGCCCATAGAGGGCTATGTTGAAAAAGGAAATATCTTCCGTTCAAAACTGGAAAGAAGCTTTCTGAGAAACTGCTCTGTGTTCTGTTAATTCATGTCACAGAGTTACATCTTTCCCTTCAAGAAGCCTTTCGCTAAGGCTGTTCTTGTGGAATTGGCAAAGGGATATTTGGAAGCCCATAGAGGGCTATGGTGAAAAAGGAAATATCTTCCGTTCAAAACTGGAAAGAAGCTTTCTGAGAAACTGCTCTGTGTTCTGGTAATTCATCTCACAGAGTTACATCTTTCCCTTCAAGAAGCCTTTCGCTAAGACTGTTCTTGTGGAATTGGCAAAGGGATATTTGGAAGCCCATAGAGGGCTACGGTGAAAAAGGAAATATCTTCCGTTCAAAACTGGAAAGAAGCTTTCTGAGAAACTGCTCTGTGTTCTGTTAATTCATCTCACAGAGTTACATCTTTCCCTTCTAGAAGCCTTTCGCTAAGTCTGTTCTTGTGGAATTGGCAAACGGATATTTGGAAGCCCATAGAGGGCTATGGTGAAAAAGGTAATATCTTCCGTTCAAAACTGGAAAGAAGCTTTCTGAGAAACTGCTCTGTGTTCTGTTAATTCATCTCACAGAGTTACATCTTTCACTTCAAGAAGCCTTTCGCTAAGGCTGTTCTTGTTTAATTGGCAAAGGGATATTTGGAAGCCCATAGAGGGCTATGGTGAAAAAGGAAATATCTTCCGTTCAAAACTGGAAAGAAGCTTTCTGAGAAACTGCTCTGTGTTCTGTTAATTCATCTCACAGAGTTACATCTTTCTCTTCAAGAAGCCTTTCGCTAAGACTGTTCTTGTGGAATTGGCAAAGGGATATTTGGAAGCCCATAGAGGGCTACGGTGAAAAAGGAAATATCTTCCGTTCAAAACTGGAAAGATGCTTTCTGAGAAACTGCTCTGTGTTCTGTTAATTCATCTCACAGAGTTACATCTTTCCCTTCTAGAAGCCTTTCGCTAAGTCTTTTCTTGTGGAATTGGCAAACGGATATTTGGAAGCCCATAGAGGGCTATGGTGAAAAAGGTAATATCTTCCGTTCAAAACTGGAAAGAAGCTTTCTGAGAAACTGCTCTGTGTTCTGTTAATTCATCTCACAGAGTTACATCTTTCCCTTCAAGAAGCCTTTCGCTAAGTCTGTTCTTGTGGAATTGGCAAAGGGATATTTGGAAGCCCATAGAGGGCTATGGTGAAAAAGGAAATATGTTCCGTTCAAAACTGGAAAGAAGCTTTCTGAGAAACTGCTCTGTGTTCTGTTAATTCATCTCACAGAGTTACATCTTTCCCTTGAAGAAGCCTTTGGCTAAGGCTGTTCTTGTGGAATTGGCAAAGGGATATTTGGAAGCCCATAGACGGCTATGGTGAAAAAGGAAATATCTTCCGTTCAAAACTGGAAAGAAGCTTTCTGAGAAACTGCTCTGTGTTCTGTTAATTGATCTCACAGAGTTACATCTTTCCCTTCAAGAAGCCTTTCGCTAAGGCTCTTCTTGTGGAATTGGAAAAGGGATATTTTGAAGCCCATAGAGGGCTATGGTGAAAAAGGAAATATATTCCGTTCAAAACTGGAAAGAAGCTTTCTGAGAAACTGCTCTGTGTTCTGTTAGTTCATCTCACAGAGTTACATCTTTCCCTTCAAGAAGCCTTTCGCTAAGGCTGTTCTTGTGGAATTGGCAAAGGGATATTTGGAAGCCCACAGAGGGCTATGGTGAAAAAGGGAATATCTTCCGTTCAAAACTGGAAAGAAGCTTTCTGAGAAACTGCTCTGTGTTCTGTAAATTCATCTCACAGAGTTACATCTTTCCCTTCAAGAAGCCTTTCGCTAAGGCTGTTCTTGTGGAATTGGCAAAGGGATATTTGGAAGGCCATAGAGGGCTATGGTGAAAAAGGAAATATCTTCCGTTCAAAACTGGAAAGAAGCTTTCTGAGAAACTGCTCTGTGTTCTGTTAATTCATCTCACAGAGTTACATCTTTCCCTTCAAGAAGCCTTTCGCTAAGGCTGTTCTTGTGGAATTGGCAAAGGGATATTTGGAAGCCCATAAAGGGCTATGTTGAAAAAGGAAATATCTTCCGTTCAAAACTGGAAAGAAGCTTTCTGAGAAACTGCTCTGTGTTCTGTTAATTCATCTCACAGAGTTACATCTTTCCCTTGAAGAAGCCTTTCGCTAAGGCTGTTCTTGTGGAATTGGCAAAGGGATATTTGGAAGCCCGTAGAGGGCAATGGTGAAAAAGGAAATATCTTCCGTTCAAAACTGGAAAGAAGCTTTCTGAGAAACTGCTCTGTGTTCTGTTAGTTCATCTCACAGAGTTACATCTTTCCCTTCAAGAAGCCTTTCGCTAAGGCTGTTCTTGTGGAATTGGCAAAGGGATATTTGGAAGCCCATAGAGGGCTATGGTGAAAAAGGAACTATCTTCCGTTCAAAACTGGAAAGAAGCTTTCTGAGAAACTGCTCTGTGTTCTGTTAATTCATCTCACAGAGTTACATCTTTCCCTTGAAGAAGCCTTTCGCTAAGGCTGTTCTTGTGGAATTGGCAAAGGGATATTTGGAAGCCCATAGAGGGCTATGGTGAAAAAGGAAATATCTTCCGTTCAAAACTGGAAAGAAGCTTTCTGAGAAACTGCTCTGTGTTCTGTTAGTTCATCTCACAGAGTTACATCTTTCCCTTCAAGAAGCCTTTCGCTAAGGCTGTTCTTGTGGAATTGGCAAAGGGATATTTGGAAGCCCATAGAGGGCTATGCTGAAAAAGGAAATATCTTCCGTTCAAAACTGGAAAGAAGCTTTCTGAGAAACTGCTCTGTGTTCTGTTAATTCATCTCACAGAGTTACATCTTTCTCTTCAAGAAGCCTTTCGCTAAGACTGTTCTTGTTGAATTGGCAAAGGGATATTTGGAAGCCCATAGAGGGCTACGGTGAAAAAGGAAATATCTTCCGTTCAAAACTGGAAAGAAGCTTTCTGAGAAACTGCTCTGTGTTCTGTTAATTCATCTCACAGAGTTACATCTTTCCCTTCTAGAAGCCTTTCGCTAAGTCTGTTCTTGTGGAACTGGCAAACGGATATTTGGAAGCCCATAGAGGGCTATGGTGAAAAAGGTAATATCTTCCGTTCAAAACTGGAAAGAAGCTTTCTGAGAAACTGCTGTGTGTTCTGTTAATTCATCTCACAGAGTTACATCTTTCCCTTCAAGAAGCCTTTCGCTAAGTCTGTTCTTGTGGAATTGGCAAAGGGATATTTGGAAGCCCATAGAGGGCTATGGTGAAAAAGGAAATATGTTCCGTTCAAAACTGGAAAGAAGCTTTCTGAGAAACTGCTCTGTGTTCTGTTAATTCATCTCACAGAGTTACATCTTTCCCTTGAAGAAGCCTTTGGCTAAGGCTGTTCTTGTGGAATTGGCAAAGGGATATTTGGAAGCCCATAGACGGCTATGGTGAAAAAGGAAATATCTTCCGTTCAAAACTGGAAAGAAGCTTTCTGAGAAACTGCTCTGTGTTCTGTTAATTGATCTCACTGAGTTACATCTTTCCCTTCAAGAAGCCTTTCGCTAAGGCTCTTCTTGTGGAATTGGAAAAGGGATATTTGGAAGCCCATAGAGGGCTATGGTGAAAAAGGAAATATCTTCCGTTCAAAACTGGAAAGAAGCTTTCTGAGAAACTGCTCTGTGTTCTGTTAGTTCATCTCACAGAGTTACATCTTTCCCTTCAAGAAGCCTTTCGCTAAGGCTGTTCTTGTGGAATTGGCAGAGGGATATTTGGAAGCCCATAGAGGGCTATGGTGAAAAAGGAACTATCTTCCGTTCAAAACTGGAAAGAAGCTTTCTGAGAAACTGCTCTGTGTTCTGTTAATTCATCTCACAGAGTTACATCTTTCCCTTCAAGAAGCCTTTCGCTAAGGCTGTTCTTGTGGAATTGGCAAAGGGATATTTGGAAGCCCATAGAGGGCTATGGTGAAAAAGGAAATATCTTCCGTTCAAAACTGGAAAGAAGCTTTCTGAGAAACTGCTCTGTGTTCTGTTAATTCATCTCACAGAGTTACATCTTTCCCTTCAAGAACCCTTTCGCTAAGGCTGTTCTTGTGGAATTGGCAAAGGGATATTTGGAAGCCCATAGAGGGCTATGGTGAAAAAGGAAATATCTTCCGTTCAAAACAGGAAAGAAGCTTTCTGAGAAACTGCTCTGTGTTCTGTTAATTCATCTCACAGAGTTACATCTTTCTCTTCAAGAAGCCTTTCGCTAAGACTGTTCTTGTGGAATTGGCAAAGGGATATTTGGAAGCCCATAGAGGGCTACGGTGAAAAAGGAAATATCTTCCGTTCAAACTAGAAAGAAGCTTTCTGAGAAACTGCTCTGTGTTCTGTTAATTCATCTCACAGAGTTACATCTTTCCCTTCTAGAAGCCTTTCGCTAAGTCTGTTCTTGTGGAATTGGCAAACGGATATTTGGAAGCCCATAGAGGGCTATGGTGAAAAAGGTAATATCTTCCGTTCAAAACTGGAAAGAAGCTTTCTGAGAAACTGCTCTGTGTTCTGTTAATTCATCTCACAGAGTTACATCTTTCCCTTCAAGAAGCCTTTCGCTAAGGCTGTTCTTGTGGAATTGGCAAAGGGATATTTGGAAGCCCATAGAGGGCTATGGTGTAAAAGGAAATATCTTCCGTTCACAACTGGAAAGAAGCTTTCTGAGAAACTGCTCTGTGTTCTGTTAATTCATCTCACAGAGTTACATCTTTCCCTTCAAGAAGCCTTTCGCTAAGGCTGTTCTTGTGGAATTGGCAAAGGGATATTTGGAAGCCCATAGAGGGCTATGGTGAAAAAGGAAATATCTTCCGTTCAAAACTGGAAAGAAGCTTTCTGAGAAACTGCTCTGTGTTCTGTTAATTCATCTCACAGAGTTACATCTTGCCTTTCAAGAAGCCTTTCGCGAAGGCTGTTCTTGTGGAATTGGAAAAAGGATATTTGGAAGCCCATAGAGGGCTACGGTGAAAAAGGAAATATCTTCCGTTCAAAACTGGAAAGAAGCTTTCTGAGAAACTGCTCTGTGTTCTGTTAGTTCATCTCACAGAGTTTCATCTTTCCCTTCAAGAAGCCTTTCGCTAAGGCTGTTCTTGTGCAATTGGCAAAGGGATATTTGGAAGCCAATAGAGGGCTATGTTGAAAAAGGAAATATCTTCCGTTCAAAACTGGAAAGAAGCTTTCTGAGAAACTGCTCTGTGTTCTGTTAATTCATCTCACAGAGTTACATCTTTCCCTTGAAGAAGCCTTTCGCTAAGGCTGTTCTTGTGGAATTGGCAAAGGGATATTTGGAAGCCCGTAGAGGGCAATGGTGAAAAAGGAAATATCTTCCGTTCAAAACTGGAAAGAAGCTTTCTGAGAAACTGCTCTGTGTTCTGTTAGTTCATCTCACAGAGTTACATCTTTCCCTTCAAGAAGCCTTTCGCTAAGGCTGTTCTTGTGGAATTGGCAAAGGGATATTTGGAAGCCCATAGAGGGCTATGGTGAAAAAGGAACTATCTTCCGTTCAAAACTGGAAAGAATCTTTCTGAGAAACTGCTCTGTGTTCTGTTAATTCATCTCACAGAGTTACATCTTTCCCTTCAAGAAGCCTTTCGCTAAGGCTGTTCTTGTGGAATTGGCAAAGGGATATTTGGAAGCCCATAGAGGGCTATGGTGAAAAAGGAAATATCTTCCGTTCAAAACTGGAAAGAAGCTTTCTGAGAAACTGCTCTGTGTTCTGTTAATTCATCTCACAGAGTTACATCTTTCCCTTCAAGAAGCCTTTCGCTAAGGCTTTTCTTGTGGAATTGGCAAAGGGATATTTGGAAGCCCATAGAGGGCTATGGTGAAAAAGGAAATATCTTCCGTTCAAAACTGGAAAGAAGCTTTCTGAGAAACTGCTCTGTGTTCTGGTAATTCATCTCACAGAGTTACATCTTTCTCTTCAAGAAGCCTTTCGCTAAGACTGTTCTTGTGGAATTGGCAAAGGGATATTTGGAAGCCCATAGAGGGCTACGGTGAAAAAGGTAATATCTTCCGTTCAAAACTGGAAAGAAGCTTTCTGAGAAACTGCTCTGTGTTCTGGTAATTCATCTCACAGAGTTACATCTTTCTCTTCAAGAAGCCTTTCGCTAAGTCTGTTCTTGTGGAATTGGCAAACGGATATTTGGAAGCCCACAGAGGGCTATGGTGAAAAAGGGAATATCTTCCGTTCAAAACTGGAAAGAAGCTTTCTGAGAAACTGCTCTGTGTTCTGTAAATTCATCTCACAGAGTTACATCTTTCCCTTCAAGAAGCCTTTCGCTAAGGCTGTTCCTGTGGAATTGGCAAAGGGATATTTGGAAGCCCATAGAGGACTATGGTGAAAAAGGAAATATCTTCCGTTCAAAACTGGAAAGAAGCTTTCTGAGAAACTGCTCTGTGTTCTGTTAATTCATCACACAGAGTTACATCTTTCCCTTCAAGAAGCCTTTCGCTAAGGCTGTTCTTGTGGAATTCGCAAAGGGATATTTGGAAGCCCATAGAGGGCTATGGTGAAAAAGGAAATATCTTCCGTTCAAAACTGGAAATAAGCTTTCTGAGAAACTGCTCTGTGTTCTGTTAATTCATCTCACAGAGTTACATCTTTCCCTTCAAGAAGCCTTTCGCTACGTCTGTTCTGGTGGAATTGTCAAAGGGATATTTGGAAGCCCATAGAGGGCTATGGTGAAAAAGGAAATATCTTCCGTTCAAAACTGGAAAGAAGCTTTCTGAGAAACAGCTCTGTGTTCTGTTAATTCATCTCACAGAGTTACATCTTTCCCTTGAAGAAAACTTTCGCTAAGGCTGTTCTTGTGAAATTGGCAAAGGGATATTTGGAAGCCCATAGACGGCTATGGTGAAAAAGGAAATATCTTCCCTTCAAAACTGGAAAGAAGCTTTCTGAGAAACTGCTTTGTGTTCTGTTAATTCATCTCACAGAGTTACATCTTTCTCTTCAAGAAGCCTTTGGCTAAGACTGTTCTTGTGGAATTGGCAAAGGGATATTTGGAAGCCCATAGAGGGCTACGGTGAAAAAGGAAATATCTTCCGTTCAAACTGGAAAGAAGCTTTCTGAGAAACTGCTCTGTGTTCTGTTAATTCATCTCACAGAGTTACATCTTTCCCTTCTAGAAGCCTTTCGCTAAGTCTGTTCTTGTGGAATTGGCAAACGGATATTTGGAAGCCCATAGAGGGCTATTGTGAAAAAGGTAATATCTTCCGTTCAAAACTGGAAAGAAGCTTTCTGAGAAACTGCTCTGTGTTCTGTTAATTCATCTCACAGAGTTACATCTTTCCCTTCAAGAAGCCTTTCGCTAAGGCTGTTCTTGTGGAATTGGCAAAGGGATATTTGGAAGCCCATAGAGGGCTATGGTGTAAAAGGAAATATCTTCCGTTCAAAACTGGAAAGAAGCTTTCTGAGAAACTGCTCTGTGTTCTGTTAATTCATCTCACAGAGTTACATCTTTCCCTTCAAGAAGCCTTTCGCTAAGGCTGTTCTTGTGGAATTGGCAAAGGGATATTTGGAAGCCCATAGAGGGCTATGGTGAAAAAGGAAATATCTTCCGTTCAAAACTGGAAAGAAGCTTTCTGAGAAACTGCTCTGTGTTCTGTTGATTCATCTCACAGAGTTACATCTTTCCCTTCAAGAATCCTTTCGCTAAGGCTGTTCTTGTGGAATTGGCAAAGGGATATTTGGAAGCCCATAGAGGGCTATGGTGAAAAAGGAAATATCTTCCGTTCAAAACTGGAAAGAAGCTTTCTGAGAAACTGCTCTGTGTTCTGTTAATTCATCACACAGAGTTACATCTTTCCCTTCAAGAAGCCTTTCGCTAAGGCTGTTCTTGTGGAATTCGCAAAGGGATATTTGGAAGCCCATAGAGGGCTATGGTGAAAAAGGAAATATCTTCCGTTCAAAACTGGAAATAAGCTTTGTGAGAAACTGCTCTGTGTTCTGTTAATTCATCTCACAGAGTTACATCTTTCCCTTGAAGAAGCCTTTCGCTACGTCTTTTCTGGTGGTATTGTCAAAGGGATATTTGGAAGCCCATAGAGGGCTATGGTGAAAAAGGTAATATCTTCCGTTCAAAACTGGAAAGAAGCTTTCTGAGAAACAACTCTGTGTTCTGTTAATTCATCTCACAGAGTTACATCTTTCCCTTCAAGAAGCCTTTCGCTAAGTCTGTTCTTGTGGAATTGGCAAAGGGATATTTGGAAGCCCATAGAGGGCTATGGTGAAAAAGGAAATATGTTCCGTTCAAAACTGGAAAGAAGCTTTCTGAGAAACTGCTCTGTGTTCTGTTAATTCATCTCACAGAGTTACATCTTTCCCTTGAAGAAGCCTTTGGCTAAGGCTGTTCTTGTGGAATTGGCAAAGGGATATTTGGAAGCCCATAGACGGCTATGGTGAAAAAGGAAATATCTTCCGTTCAAAACTGGAAAGAAGCTTTCTGAGAAACTGCTCTGTGTTCTGTTAATTGATCTCACAGAGTTTCATCTTTCCCTTCAAGAAGCCTTTCGCTAAGGCTCTTCTTGTGGAATTGGAAAAGGGATATTTGGAAGCCCATAGAGGGCTATGGTGAAAAAGGAAATATCTTCCGTTCAAAACTGGAAAGAAGCTTTCTGAGAAACTGCTCTGTGTTCTGTTAGTTCATCTCACAGAGTTACATCTTTCCCTTCAAGAAGCCTTTCGCTAAGGCTGTTCTTGTGGAATTGGCAAAGGGATATTTGGAAGCCCCCAGAGGGCTATGGTGAAAAAGGGAATATCTTCCGTTCAAAACTGGAAAGAAGCTTTCTGAGAAACTGCTCTGTGTTCTGTAAATTCATCTCACAGAGTTACATCTTTCCCTTCAAGAAGCCTTTCGCTAAGGCTGTTCTTGTGGAATTGGCAAAGGGATATTTGGAAGCCCATAGAGGGCTATGGTGAAAAAGGAAATATCTTCCGTTCAAAACAGGAAAGAAGCTTTCTGAGAAACTGCTCTGTGTTCTGTTAATTCATCTCACAGAGTTACATCTTTCTCTTCAAGAAGCCTTTCGCTAAGACTGTTCTTGTGGAATTGGCAAAGGGATATTTGGAAGCCCATAGAGGGCTACGGTGAAAAAGGAAATATCTTCCGTTCAAACTAGAAAGAAGCTTTCTGAGAAACTGCTCTGTGTTCTGTTAATTCATCTCACAGAGTTACATCTTTCCCTTCTAGAAGCCTTTCGCTAAGTCTGTTCTTGTGGAATTGGCAAACGGATATTTGGAAGCCCATAGAGGGCTATGGTGAAAAAGGTAATATCTTCCGTTCAAAACTGGAAAGAAGCTTTCTGAGAAACTGCTCTGTGTTCTGTTAATTCATCTCACAGAGTTACATCTTTCCCTTCAAGAAGCCTTTCGCTAAGGCTGTTCTTGTGGAATTGGCAAAGGGATATTTGGAAGCCCATAGAGGGCTATGGTGTAAAAGGAAATATCTTCCGTTCACAACTGGAAAGAAGCTTTCTGAGAAACTGCTCTGTGTTCTGTTAATTCATCTCACAGAGTTACATCTTTCCCTTCAAGAAGCCTTTCGCTAAGGCTGTTCTTGTGGAATTGGCAAAGGGATATTTGGAAGCCCATAGAGGGCTATGGTGAAAAAGGAAATATCTTCCGTTCAAAACTGGAAAGAAGCTTTCTGAGAAACTGCTCTGTGTTCTGTTAATTCATCTCACAGAGTTACATCTTGCCTTTCAAGAAGCCTTTCGCGAAGGCTGTTCTTGTGGAATTGGAAAAAGGATATTTGGAAGCCCATAGAGGGCTACGGTGAAAAAGGAAATATCTTCCGTTCAAAACTGGAAAGAAGCTTTCTGAGAAACTGCTCTGTGTTCTGTTAGTTCATCTCACAGAGTTTCATCTTTCCCTTCAAGAAGCCTTTCGCTAAGGCTGTTCTTGTGCAATTGGCAAAGGGATATTTGGAAGCCAATAGAGGGCTATGTTGAAAAAGGAAATATCTTCCGTTCAAAACTGGAAAGAAGCTTTCTGAGAAACTGCTCTGTGTTCTGTTAATTCATCTCACAGAGTTACATCTTTCCCTTGAAGAAGCCTTTCGCTAAGGCTGTTCTTGTGGAATTGGCAAAGGGATATTTGGAAGCCCGTAGAGGGCAATGGTGAAAAAGGAAATATCTTCCGTTCAAAACTGGAAAGAAGCTTTCTGAGAAACTGCTCTGTGTTCTGTTAGTTCATCTCACAGAGTTACATCTTTCCCTTCAAGAAGCCTTTCGCTAAGGCTGTTCTTGTGGAATTGGCAAAGGGATATTTGGAAGCCCATAGAGGGCTATGGTGAAAAAGGAACTATCTTCCGTTCAAAACTGGAAAGAATCTTTCTGAGAAACTGCTCTGTGTTCTGTTAATTCATCTCACAGAGTTACATCTTTCCCTTCAAGAAGCCTTTCGCTAAGGCTGTTCTTGTGGAATTGGCAAAGGGATATTTGGAAGCCCATAGAGGGCTATGGTGAAAAAGGAAATATCTTCCGTTCAAAACTGGAAAGAAGCTTTCTGAGAAACTGCTCTGTGTTCTGTTAATTCATCTCACAGAGTTACATCTTTCCCTTCAAGAAGCCTTTCGCTAAGGCTTTTCTTGTGGAATTGGCAAAGGGATATTTGGAAGCCCATAGAGGGCTATGGTGAAAAAGGAAATATCTTCCGTTCAAAACTGGAAAGAAGCTTTCTGAGAAACTGCTCTGTGTTCTGGTAATTCATCTCACAGAGTTACATCTTTCTCTTCAAGAAGCCTTTCGCTAAGACTGTTCTTGTGGAATTGGCAAAGGGATATTTGGAAGCCCATAGAGGGCTACGGTGAAAAAGGTAATATCTTCCGTTCAAAACTGGAAAGAAGCTTTCTGAGAAACTGCTCTGTGTTCTGGTAATTCATCTCACAGAGTTACATCTTTCTCTTCAAGAAGCCTTTCGCTAAGTCTGTTCTTGTGGAATTGGCAAACGGATATTTGGAAGCCCACAGAGGGCTATGGTGAAAAAGGGAATATCTTCCGTTCAAAACTGGAAAGAAGCTTTCTGAGAAACTGCTCTGTGTTCTGTAAATTCATCTCACAGAGTTACATCTTTCCCTTCAAGAAGCCTTTCGCTAAGGCTGTTCCTGTGGAATTGGCAAAGGGATATTTGGAAGCCCATAGAGGACTATGGTGAAAAAGGAAATATCTTCCGTTCAAAACTGGAAAGAAGCTTTCTGAGAAACTGCTCTGTGTTCTGTTAATTCATCACACAGAGTTACATCTTTCCCTTCAAGAAGCCTTTCGCTAAGGCTGTTCTTGTGGAATTCGCAAAGGGATATTTGGAAGCCCATAGAGGGCTATGGTGAAAAAGGAAATATCTTCCGTTCAAAACTGGAAATAAGCTTTCTGAGAAACTGCTCTGTGTTCTGTTAATTCATCTCACAGAGTTACATCTTTCCCTTCAAGAAGCCTTTCGCTACGTCTGTTCTGGTGGAATTGTCAAAGGGATATTTGGAAGCCCATAGAGGGCTATGGTGAAAAAGGAAATATCTTCCGTTCAAAACTGGAAAGAAGCTTTCTGAGAAACAGCTCTGTGTTCTGTTAATTCATCTCACAGAGTTACATCTTTCCCTTGAAGAAAACTTTCGCTAAGGCTGTTCTTGTGAAATTGGCAAAGGGATATTTGGAAGCCCATAGACGGCTATGGTGAAAAAGGAAATATCTTCCCTTCAAAACTGGAAAGAAGCTTTCTGAGAAACTGCTTTGTGTTCTGTTAATTCATCTCACAGAGTTACATCTTTCTCTTCAAGAAGCCTTTGGCTAAGACTGTTCTTGTGGAATTGGCAAAGGGATATTTGGAAGCCCATAGAGGGCTACGGTGAAAAAGGAAATATCTTCCGTTCAAACTGGAAAGAAGCTTTCTGAGAAACTGCTCTGTGTTCTGTTAATTCATCTCACAGAGTTACATCTTTCCCTTCTAGAAGCCTTTCGCTAAGTCTGTTCTTGTGGAATTGGCAAACGGATATTTGGAAGCCCATAGAGGGCTATTGTGAAAAAGGTAATATCTTCCGTTCAAAACTGGAAAGAAGCTTTCTGAGAAACTGCTCTGTGTTCTGTTAATTCATCTCACAGAGTTACATCTTTCCCTTCAAGAAGCCTTTCGCTAAGGCTGTTCTTGTGGAATTGGCAAAGGGATATTTGGAAGCCCATAGAGGGCTATGGTGTAAAAGGAAATATCTTCCGTTCAAAACTGGAAAGAAGCTTTCTGAGAAACTGCTCTGTGTTCTGTTAATTCATCTCACAGAGTTACATCTTTCCCTTCAAGAAGCCTTTCGCTAAGGCTGTTCTTGTGGAATTGGCAAAGGGATATTTGGAAGCCCATAGAGGGCTATGGTGAAAAAGGAAATATCTTCCGTTCAAAACTGGAAAGAAGCTTTCTGAGAAACTGCTCTGTGTTCTGTTGATTCATCTCACAGAGTTACATCTTTCCCTTCAAGAATCCTTTCGCTAAGGCTGTTCTTGTGGAATTGGCAAAGGGATATTTGGAAGCCCATAGAGGGCTATGGTGAAAAAGGAAATATCTTCCGTTCAAAACTGGAAAGAAGCTTTCTGAGAAACTGCTCTGTGTTCTGTTAATTCATCACACAGAGTTACATCTTTCCCTTCAAGAAGCCTTTCGCTAAGGCTGTTCTTGTGGAATTCGCAAAGGGATATTTGGAAGCCCATAGAGGGCTATGGTGAAAAAGGAAATATCTTCCGTTCAAAACTGGAAATAAGCTTTGTGAGAAACTGCTCTGTGTTCTGTTAATTCATCTCACAGAGTTACATCTTTCCCTTGAAGAAGCCTTTCGCTACGTCTTTTCTGGTGGTATTGTCAAAGGGATATTTGGAAGCCCATAGAGGGCTATGGTGAAAAAGGTAATATCTTCCGTTCAAAACTGGAAAGAAGCTTTCTGAGAAACAACTCTGTGTTCTGTTAATTCATCTCACAGAGTTACATCTTTCCCTTCAAGAAGCCTTTCGCTAAGTCTGTTCTTGTGGAATTGGCAAAGGGATATTTGGAAGCCCATAGAGGGCTATGGTGAAAAAGGAAATATGTTCCGTTCAAAACTGGAAAGAAGCTTTCTGAGAAACTGCTCTGTGTTCTGTTAATTCATCTCACAGAGTTACATCTTTCCCTTGAAGAAGCCTTTGGCTAAGGCTGTTCTTGTGGAATTGGCAAAGGGATATTTGGAAGCCCATAGACGGCTATGGTGAAAAAGGAAATATCTTCCGTTCAAAACTGGAAAGAAGCTTTCTGAGAAACTGCTCTGTGTTCTGTTAATTGATCTCACAGAGTTTCATCTTTCCCTTCAAGAAGCCTTTCGCTAAGGCTCTTCTTGTGGAATTGGAAAAGGGATATTTGGAAGCCCATAGAGGGCTATGGTGAAAAAGGAAATATCTTCCGTTCAAAACTGGAAAGAAGCTTTCTGAGAAACTGCTCTGTGTTCTGTTAGTTCATCTCACAGAGTTACATCTTTCCCTTCAAGAAGCCTTTCGCTAAGGCTGTTCTTGTGGAATTGGCAAAGGGATATTTGGAAGCCCCCAGAGGGCTATGGTGAAAAAGGGAATATCTTCCGTTCAAAACTGGAAAGAAGCTTTCTGAGAAACTGCTCTGTGTTCTGTAAATTCATCTCACAGAGTTACATCTTTCCCTTCAAGAAGCCTTTCGCTAAGGCTGTTCTTGTGGAATTGGCAAAGGGATATTTGGAAGCCCATAGAGGACTATGGTGAAAAAGGAAATATCTTCCGTTCAAAACTGGAAAGAAGCTTTCTGAGAAACTGCTCTGTGTTCTGTTAATTCATCAAACAGAGTTACATCTTTCCCTTCAAGAAGCCTTTTGCTAAGGCTGTTCTTGTGGAATTCGCAAAGGGATATTTGGAAGCCCATAGAGGGCTATGGTGAAAAAGGAAATATCTTCCGTTCAAAACTGGAAATAAGCTTTCTGAGAAACTGCTCTGTGTTCTGTTAATTCATCTCACAGAGTTACATCTTCCCTTCAAGAAGCCTTTCGCTACGTCTGTTCTGGTGGAATTGTCAAAGGGATATTTGGAAGCCCATAGAGGGCTATGGTGAAAAAGGAAATATCTTCCGTTCAAAACTGGAAAGAAGCTTTCTGAGAAACAGCTCTGTGTTCTGTTAATTCATGTCACAGAGTTACATCTTTCCCTTGAAGAAAACTTTCGCTAAGGCTGTTCTTGTGAAATTGGCAAAGGGATATTTGGAAGCCCATAGACGGCTATGGTGAAAAAGGAAATATCTTCCCTTCAAAACTGGAAAGAAGCTTTCTGAGAAACTGCTTTGTGTTCTGTTAATTCATCTCACAGAGTTACATCTTTCCCTTCAAGAAGCCTTTCGCTAAGGCTGTTCTTGTGGAATTGGCAAGGGGATATTTGGAAGCCCATAGAGGGCTATGGTGAAAAAGGAAATATCTTCCGTTCAAAACTGGAAAGAAGCTTTCTGAGAAACTGCTCTTTTTTCTGTTAGTTCATCTCACAGAGTTACATCTGTCCCTTCAAGAAGCCTTTCGCTAAGGCTGTTCTTGTGGAATTGGCAAAGGGATATTTGGAAGCCCATAGCGGGCTATGGTGAAAAAGGAAATATCTTCCGATCAAAACTGGAAAGAAGCTTTCTGAGAAACTGTTCTGTGTTCTGTTAATTCATCTCACAGAGTTACATCTTTCCCTTCAAGAAGCCTTTCGCTAAGGCTGTTCTTGTGGAATTGGCAAAGGGATATTTGGAAGCCCATAGAGGGCTATGGTGAAAAAGGAAATATCTTCCGTTCAAAACTGGAAAGAAGCTTTCTGAGAAACTGCTCTGTGTTCTGTTAATTCATCTCACAGAGTTACATCTTTCCCTTCAAGAAGCCTTTCGCTAAGGCTGTTCTTGTGGAATTGGCAAAGAGATATTTGGAAGCCCATAGAGGGCTATGGTGAAAAAGGAAATATCTTCCGTTCAAAACTGGAAAGAAGCTTTCTGAGAAACTGCTCTGTGTTCTGTTAGTTCATCTCACAGAGTTTCATCTTTCCCTTCAAGAAGCCTTTCGCTAAGGCTGTTCTTGTGGAATTGGCAAAGGGATATTTGGAAGCCCATAGAGGGCTATGTTGAAAAAGGAAATATCTTCCGTTCAAAACTGGAAAGAAGCTTTCTGAGAAACTGCTCTGTGTTCTGTTAATTCATCTCACAGAGTTACATCTTTCCCTTGAAGAAGCCTTTCGCTAAGGCTGTTCTTGTGGAATTGGCAAAGGGATATTTGGAAGCCCGTAGAGGGCAATGGTGAAAAAGGAAATATCTTCCGTTCAAAACTGGAAAGAAGCTTTCTGAGAAACTGCTCTGTGTTCTGTTAGTTCATCTCACAGAGTTTCATCTTTCCCTTCAAGAAGCCTTTCGCTAAGGCTGTTCTTGTGGAATTGGCAAAGGGATATTTGGAAGCCCATAGAGGGCTATGGTGAAAAAGGAAATATCTTCCGTTCAAAACTGGAAAGAAGCTTTCTGAGAAACTGCTCTGTGTTCTGTTAATTCATCTCACAGAGTTACATCTTTCCCTTCAAGAAGCCTTTCACTAAGGCTGTTCTTGTGGAATTGGCAAAGGGATATTTGGAAGCCCAAAGAGGGCTATGGTGAAAAAGGAAATATCTTCCGTTCAAAACAGGAAAGAAGCTTTCTGAGAAACTGCTCTGTGTTCTGTTAATTCATCTCACAGAGTTACATCTTTCTCTTCAAGAAGCCTTTCGCTAAGTCTGTTCTTGTGGAATTGGCAAAGGGATATTTGGAAGCCCATAGAGGGCTACGGTGAAAAAGGAAATATGTTCCGTTCAAAACTGGAAAGAAGCTTTCTGAGAAACTGCTCTGTGTTCTGTTAATTCATCTCACAGAGTTACATCTTTCCCTTGAAGAAGCCTTTGGCTAAGGCTGTTCTTGTGGAATTGGGAAAGGGATATTTGGAAGCCCATAGACGGCTATGGTGAAAAAGGAAATATCTTCCGTTCAAAACTGGAAAGAAGCTTTCTGAGAAACTGCTCTGTGTTCTGTTAATTGATCTCACAGAGTTACATCTTTCCCTTCAAGAAGCCTTTCGCTAAGGCTCTTCTTGTGGAATTGGAAAAGGGATATTTGGAAGCCCATAGAGGGCTATGGTGAAAAAGGAAATATCTTCCGTTCAAAACTGGAAAGAAGCTTTCTGAGAAACTGCTCTGTGTTCTGTTAGTTCATCTCACAGAGTTACATCTTTCCCTTCAAGAAGCCTTTCGCTAAGGCTGTTCTTGTGGAATTGGCAAAGGGATATTTGGAAGCCCACAGAGGGCTATGGTGAAAAAGGGAATATCTTCCGTTCAAAACTGGAAAGAAGCTTTCTGAGAAACTGCTCGGTGTTCTGTAAATTCATCTCACAGAGTTACATCTTTCCCTTCAAGAAGCCATTCGCTAAGGCTGTTTTTGTGGAATTGGCAAAGGGATATTTGGAAGCCCATAGAGGACTATGGTGAAAAAGGAAATATCTTCCGTTCAAAACTGGAAAGAAGCTTTCTGAGAAACTGCTCTGTGTTCTGTTAATTCATCACACAGAGTTACATCTTTCCCTTCAAGAAGCCTTTCGCTAAGGCTGTTCTTGTGGAATTCGCAAAGGGATATTTGGAAGCCCATAGAGGGCTATGGTGAAAAAGGAAATATCTTCCGTTCAAAACTGAAAATAAGCTTTCTGAGAAACTGCTCTGTGTTCTGTTAATTCATCTCACAGAGTTACATCTTTCCCTTCAAGAAGCCTTTCGCTACGTCTGTTCTGGTGGAATTGTCAAAGGGATATTTGGAAGCCCATAGAGGGCTATGGTGAAAAAGGAAATATCTTCCGTTCAAAACTGGAAAGAAGCTTTCTGAGAAACAGCTCTGTGTTCTGTTAATTCATCTCACAGAGTTACATCTTTCCCTTGAAGAAAACTTTCGCTAAGGCTGTTCTTGTGAAATTGGCAAAGGGATATTTGGAAGCCCATAGACGGCTATGGTGAAAAAGGAAATATCTTCCCTTCAAAACTGGAAAGAAGCTTTCTGAGAAACTGCTTTGTGTTCTGTTAATTCATCTCACAGAGTTACATCTTTCCCTTCAAGAAGCCTTTCGCTAAGGCTGTTCTTGTGGAATTGGCAAGGGGATATTTGGAAGCCCATAGAGGGCTATGGTGAAAAAGGAAATATCTTCCGTTCAAAACTGGAAAGAAGCTTTCTGAGAAACTGCTCTGTGTTCTGTTAGTTCATCTCACAGAGTTACATCTGTCCCTTCAAGAAGCCTTTCGCTAAGGCTGTTCTTGTGGAATTGGCAAAGGGATATTTGGAAGCCCATAGCGGGCTATGGTGAAAAAGGAAATACCTTCCGATCAAAACTGGAAAGAAGCTTTCTGAGAAACTGTTCTGTGTTCTGTTAATTCATCTCACAGAGTTACATCTTTCCCTTCAAGAAGCCTTTCGCTAAGGCTGTTCTTGTGGAATTGGCAAAGGGATATTTGGAAGCCCATAGAGGGCTATGGTGAAAAAGGAAATATCTTCCGTTCAAAACTGGAAAGAAGCTTTCTGAGAAACTGCTCTGTGTTCTGTTAATTCATCTCACAGAGTTACATCTTTCCCTTCAAGAAGCCTTTCGCTAAGGCTGTTCTTGTGGAATTGGCAAAGGGATATTTGGAAGCCCATAGAGGGCTATGGTGAAAAAGGAAATATCTTCCGTTCAAAACTGGAAAGAAGCTTTCTGAGAAACTGCTCTGTGTTCTGTTAGTTCATCTCACAGAGTTTCATCTTTCCCTTCAAGAAGCCTTTCGCTAAGGCTGTTCTTGTGGAATTGGCAAAGGGATATTTGGAAGCCCATAGTGGGCTATGTTGAAAAAGGAAATATCTTCCGTTGAAAACTGGAAAGAAGCTTTCTGAGAAACTGCTCTGTGTTCTGTTAATTCATCTCACAGAGTTACATCTTTCCCTTGAAGAAGCCTTTCGCTAAGGCTGTTCTTGTGGAATTGGCAAAGGGATATTTGGAAGCCCGTAGAGGGCAATGTTGAAAAAGGAAATATCTTCCGTTCAAAACTGGAAAGAAGCTTTCTGAGAAACTGCTCTGTGTTCTGTTAGTTCATCTCACAGAGTTACATCTTTCCCTTCAAGAAGCCTTTCGCTAAGGCTGTTCTTGTGGAATTGGCAAAGGGATATTTGGAAGCCCATAGAGGGCTATGGTGAAAAAGGAAATATCTTCCGTTCAAAACTGGAAAGAAGCTTTCTGAGAAACTGCTCTGTGTTCTGTTAGTTCATCTCACAGAGTTTCATCTTTCCCTTCAAGAAGCCTTTCGCTAAGGCTGTTCTTGTGGAATTGGCAAAGGGATATTTGGAAGCCCGTAGAGGGCAATGGTGAAAAAGGAAATATCTTCCGTTCAAAACTGGAAAGAAGCTTTCTGAGAAACTGCTCTGTGTTCTGTTAGTTCATCTCACAGAGTTACATCTTTCCCTTCAAGAAGCCTTTCGCTAAGGCTGTTCTTGTGGAATTGGCAAAGGGATATTTGGAAGCCCATAGAGGGCTATGGTGAAAAAGGAAATATCTTCCGTTCAAAACTGGAAAGAAGCTTTCTGAGAAACTGCTCTGTGTTCTGTTAGTTCATCTCACAGAGTTTCATCTTTCCCTTCAAGAAGCCTTTCGCTAAGGCTGTTCTTGTGGAATTGGCAAAGGGATATTTGGAAGCCCATAGAGGGCTATGGTGAAAAAGGAAATATCTTCCGTTCAAAACTGGAAAGAAGCTTTCTGAGAAACTGCTCTGTGTTCTGTTAATTCATCTCACAGAGTTACATCTTTCCCTTCAAGAAGCCTTTCGCTAAGGCTGTTCTTGTGGAATTGGCAAAGGGATATTTGGAAGCCCATAGAGGGCTATGGTGAAAAAGGAAATATCTTCCGTTCAAAACAGGAAAGAAGCTTTCTGAGAAACTGCTCTGTGTTCTGTTAATTCATCTCACAGAGTTACATCTTTCTCTTCAAGAAGCCTTTCGCTAAGACTGTTCTTGTGGAATTGGCAAAGGGATATTTGGAAGCCCATAGAGGGCTACGGTGAAAAAGGAAATATCTTCCGTTCAAAACTGGAAAGAAGCTTTCTGAGAAACTGCTCTGTGTTCTGTTAATTCATCTCACAGAGTTACATCTTTCCCTTCTAGAAGCCTTTCGCTAAGTCTGTTCTTGTGGAATTGGCAAACGGATATTTGGAAGCCCATAGAGGGCTATGGTGAAATAGGTAATATCTTCCGTTCAAAACTGGAAAGAAGCTTTCTGAGAAACTGCTCTGTGTTCTGTTAATTCATCTCACAGAGTTACATCTTTCCCTTCAAGAAGCCTTTCGCTAAGTCTGTTCTTGTGGAATTGGCAAAGGGATATTTGGAAGCCCATAGAGGGCTATGGTGAAAAAGGAAATATGTTCCGTTCAAAACTGGAAAGAAGCTTTCTGAGAAACTGCTCTGTGTTCTGTTAATTCATCTCACAGAGTTACATCTTTCCCTTGAAGAAGCCTTTGGCTAAGGCTGTTCTT
Source organism: Chlorocebus sabaeus (assembly GCF_047675955.1). Taxonomy (NCBI): domain Eukaryota; kingdom Metazoa; phylum Chordata; class Mammalia; order Primates; family Cercopithecidae; genus Chlorocebus; species Chlorocebus sabaeus. The sequence continues at coordinate 148,527 of NW_027327524.1, forward strand.
GTGCAATTGGCAAAGGGATATTTGGAAGCCCATAGACGGCTATGGTGAAAAAGGAAATATCTTCCGTTCAAAACTGGAAAGAAGCTTTCTGAGAAACTGCTCTGTGTTCTGTTAATTGATCTCACAGAGTTACATCTTTCCCTTCAAGAAGCCTTTCGCTAAGGCTCTTCTTGTGGAATTGGAAAAGGGATATTTGGAAGCCCATAGAGGGCTATGGTGAAAAAGGAAATATCTTCCGTTCAAAACTGGAAAGAAGCTTTCTGAGAAACTGCTCTGTGTTCTGTTAGTTCATCTCACAGAGTTACATCTTTCCCTTCAAGAAGCCTTTCGCTAAGGCTGTTCTTGTGGAATTGGCAAAGGGATATTTGGAAGCCCACAGAGGGCTATGGTGAAAAAGGGAATATCTTCCGTTCAAAACTGGAAAGAAGCTTTCTGAGAAACTGCTCTGTGTTCTGTAAATTCATCTCACAGAGTTACATCTTTCCCTTCAAGAAGCCTTTCGCTAAGGCTGTTTTTGTGGAATTGGCAAAGGGATATTTGGAAGCCCATAGAGGACTATGGTGAAAAAGGAAATATCTTCCGTTCAAAACTGGAAAGAAGCTTTCTGAGAAACTGCTCTGTGTTCTGTTAATTCATCACACAGAGTTACATCTTTCCCTTCAAGAAGCCTTTCGCTAAGGCTGTTCTTGTGGAATTCGCAAAGGGATATTTGGAAGCCCATAGAGGGCTATGGTGAAAAAGGAAATATCTTCCGTTCAAAACTGAAAATAAGCTTTCTGAGAAACTGCTCTGTGTTCTGTTAATTCATCTCACAGAGTTACATCTTTCCCTTCAAGAAGCCTTTCGCTACGTCTGTTCTGGTGGAATTGTCAAAGGGATATTTGGAAGCCCATAGAGGGCTATGGTGAAAAAGGAAATATCTTCCGTTCAAAACTGGAAAGAAGCTTTCTGAGAAACAGCTCTGTGTTCTGTTAATTCATCTCACAGAGTTACATCTTTCCCTTGAAGAAAACTTTCGCTAAGGCTGTTCTTGTGAAATTGGCAAAGGGATATTTGGAAGCCCATAGACGGCTATGGTGAAAAAGGAAATATCTTCCCTTCAAAACTGGAAAGAAGCTTTCTGAGAAACTGCTTTGTGTTCTGTTAATTCATCTCACAGAGTTACATCTTTCCCTTCAAGAAGCCTTTCGCTAAGACTTTTCTTGTGGAATTGGCAAGGGGATATTTGGAAGCCCATAGAGGGCTATGGTGAAAAAGGAAATATCTTCCGTTCAAAACTGGAAAGAAGCTTTCTGAGAAACTGCTCTGTGTTCTGCTAGTTCCTCTCACAGAGTTACATCTGTCCCTTCAAGAAGCCTTTCGCTAAGGCTGTTCTTGTGGAATTGGCAAAGGGATATTTGGAAGCCCATAGCGGGCTATGGTGAAAAAGGAAATACCTTCCGATCAAAACTGGAAAGAAGCTTTCTGAGAAACTGTTCTGTGTTCTGTTAATTCATCTCACAGAGTTACATCTTTCCCTTCAAGAAGCCTTTCGCTAAGGCTGTTCTTGTGGAATTGGCAAAGGGATATTTGGAAGCCAATAGAGGGCTATGGTGAAAAAGGAAATATCTTCCGTTCAAAACTGGAAAGAAGCTTTCTGAGAAACTGCTCTGTGTTCTGTTAATTCATCTCACAGAGTTACATCTTTCCCTTCAAGAAGCCTTTCGCTAAGGCTGTTCTTGTGGAATTGGCAAAGGGATATTTGGAAGCCCATAGAGGGCTATGGTGAAAAAGGAAATATCTTCCGTTCAAAACTGGAAAGAAGCTTTCTGAGAAACTGCTCTGTGTTCTGTTAGTTCATCTCACAGAGTTTCATCTTTCCCTTCAAGAAGCCTTTCGCTAAGGCTGTTCTTGTGGAATTGGCAAAGGGATATTTGGAAGCCCATAGAGGGCTATGTTGAAAAAGGAAATATCTTCCGTTCAAAACTGGAAAGAAAGCTTTCTGAGAAACTGCTCTGTGTTCTGTTAATTCATCTCACAGAGTTACATCTTTCCCTTGAAGAAGCCTTTCGCTAAGGCTGTTCTTGTGGAATTGGCAAAGGGATATTTGGAAGCCCGTAGAGGGCAATGGTGAAAAAGGAAATATCTTCCGTTCAAAACTGGAAAGAAGCTTTCTGAGAAACTGCTCTGTGTTTTGTTAGTTCATCTCACAGAGTTACATCTTTCCCTTCAAGAAGCCTTTCGCTAAGGCTGTTCTTGTGGAATTGGCAAAGGGATATTTGGAAGCCCATAGAGGGCTATGGTGAAAAAGGAAATATCTTCCGTTCAAAACTGGAAAGAAGCTTTCTGAGAAACTGCTCTGTGTTCTGTTAGTTCATCTCACAGAGTTTCATCTTTCCCTTCAAGAAGCCTTTCGCTAAGGCTGTTCTTGTGGAATTGGCAAAGGGATATTTGGAAGCCCATAGAGGGCTATGTTGAAAAAGGAAATATCTTCCGTTCAAAACTGGAAAGAAGCTTTCTGAGAAACTGCTCTGTGTTCTGTTAATTCATCTCACAGAGTTACATCTTTCCCTTGAAGAAGCCTTTCGTTAAGGCTGTTCTTGTGGAATTGGCAAAGGGATATTTGGAAGCCCATAGAGGGCTATGGTGAAAAAGGAAATATCTTCCGTTCAAAACTGGAAAGAAGCTTTCTGAGAAACTGCTCTGTGTTCTGTTAATTCATCTCACAGAGTTACATCTTTCCCTTCAAGAAGCCTTTCGCTAAGGCTGTTCTTGTGGAATTGGCAAAGGGATATTTGGAAGCCCATAGAGGGCTATGGTGAAAAAGGAACTATCTTCCGTTCAAAACTGGAAAGAAGCTTTCTGAGAAACTGCTCTGTGTTCTGTTAATTCATCTCACAGAGTTACATCTTTCCCTTCAAGAAGCCTTTCGCTAAGGCTGTTCTTGTGGAATTGGCAAAGGGATATTTGGAAGCCCATAGAGGGCTACGGTGAAAAAGGAAATATCTTCCGTTCAAAACTGGAAAGAAGCTTTCTGAGAAACTGCTCTGTGTTCTGTTAATTCATCTCACAGAGTTACATCTTTCCCTTCAAGAAGCCTTTCGCTAAGGCTGTTCTTGTGGAATTGGCAAAGGGATATTTGGAAGCCCATAGAGGGCTATGGTGAAAAAGGAAATATCTTCCGTTCAAAACTGGAAAGAAGCTTTCTGAGAAACTGCTCTGTGTTCTGTTAATTCATCTCACAGAGTTACATCTTTCTCTTCAAGAAGCCTTTCGCTAAGACTGTTCTTGTGGAATTGGCAAAGGGATATTTGGAAGCCCATAGAGGGCTACGGTGAAAAAGGAAATATCTTCCGTTCAAAACTGGAAAGATGCTTTCTGAGAAACTGCTCTGTGTTCTGTTAATTCATCTCACAGAGTTACATCTTTCCCTTCTAGAAGCCTTTCGCTAAGTCTTTTCTTGTGGAATTGGCAAACGGATATTTGGAAGCCCATAGAGGGCTATGGTGAAAAAGGTAATATCTTCCGTTCAAAACTGGAAAGAAGCTTTCTGAGAAACTGCTCTGTGTTCTGTTAATTCATCTCACAGAGTTACATCTTTCCCTTCAAGAAGCCTTTCGCTAAGTCTGTTCTTGTGGAATTGGCAAAGGGATATTTGGAAGCCCATAGAGGGCTATGGTGAAAAAGGAAATATGTTCCGTTCAAAACTGGAAAGAAGCTTTCTGAGAAACTGCTCTGTGTTCTGTTAATTCATCTCACAGAGTTACATCTTTCCCTTGAAGAAGCCTTTGGCTAAGGCTGTTCTTGTGGAATTGGCAAAGGGATATTTGGAAGCCCATAGACGGCTATGGTGAAAAAGGAAATATCTTCCGTTCAAAACTGGAAAGAAGCTTTCTGAGAAACTGCTCTGTGTTCTGTTAATTGATCTCACAGAGTTACATCTTTCCCTTCAAGAAGCCTTTCGCTAAGGCTCTTCTTGTGGAATTGGCAAAGGGATATTTGGAAGCCCATAGAGGGCTATGGTGAAAAAGGAAATATATTCCGTTCAAAACTGGAAAGAAGCTTTCTGAGAAACTGCTCTGTGTTCTGTTAGTTCATCTCACAGAGTTACATCTTTCCCTTCAAGAAGCCTTTCGCTAAGGCTGTTCTTGTGGAATTGGCAAAGGGATATTTGGAAGCCCACAGAGGGCTATGGTGAAAAAGGGAATATCTTCCGTTCAAAACTGGAAAGAAGCTTTCTGAGAAACTGCTCTGTGTTCTGTAAATTCATCTCACAGAGTTACATCTTTCCCTTCAAGAAGCCTTTCGCTAAGGCTGTTCTTGTGGAATTGGCAAAGGGATATTTGGAAGCCCATAGAGGACTATGGTGAAAAAGGAAATATCTTCCGTTCAAAACTGGAAAGAAGCTTTCTGAGAAACTGCTCTGTGTTCTGTTAATTCATCACACAGAGTTACATCTTTCCCTTCAAGAAGCCTTTCGCTAAGGCTGTTCTTGTGGAATTCGCAAAGGGATATTTGGAAGCCCATAGAGGGCTATGGTGAAAAAGGAAATATCTTCCGTTCAAAACTGGAAATAAGCTTTCTGAGAAACTGCTCTGTGTTCTGTTAATTCATCTCACAGAGTTACATCTTTCCCTTCAAGAAGCCTTTCGCTACGTCTGTTCTGGTGGAATTGTCAAAGGGATATTTGGAAGCCCATAGAGGGCTATGGTGAAAAAGGAAATATCTTCCGTTCAAAACTGGAAAGAAGCTTTCTGAGAAACAGCTCTGTGTTCTGTTAATTCATCTCACAGAGTTACATCTTTCCCTTGAAGAAAACTTTCGCTAAGGCTGTTCTTGTGAAATTGGCAAAGGGATATTTGGAAGCCCATAGACGGCTATGGTGAAAAAGGAAATAGCTTCCCTTCAAAACTGGAAAGAAGCTTTCTGAGAAACTGCTTTGTGTTCTGTTAATTCATCTCACAGAGTTACATCTTTCCCTTCAAGAAGCCTTTCGCTAAGACTGTTCTTGTGGAATTGGCAAGGGGATATTTGGAAGCCCATAGAGGGCTATGGTGAAAAAGGAAATATCTTCCGTTCAAAACTGGAAAGAAGCTTTCTGAGAAACTGCTCTGTGTTCTTTTAGTTCATCTCACAGAGTTACATCTGTCCCTTCAAGAAGCCTTTCGCTAAGGCTGTTCTTGTGGAATTGGCAAAGGGATATTTGGAAGCCCATAGCGGGCTATGGTGAAAAAGGAAATATCTTCCGATCAAAACTGGAAAGAAGCTTTCTGAGAAACTGTTCTGTGTTCTGTTAATTCATCTCACAGAGTTACATCTTTCCCTTCAAGAAGCCTTTCGCTAAGGCTGTTCTTGTGGAATTGGCAAAGGGATATTTGGAAGCCCATAGAGGGCTATGGTGAAAAAGGAAATATCTTCCGTTCAAAACTGGAAAGAAGCTTTCTGAGAAACTGCTCTGTGTTCTGTTAATTCATCTCACAGAGTTACATCTTTCCCTTCAAGAAGCCTTTCGCTAAGGCTGTTCTTGTGGAATTGGCAAAGGGATATTTGGAAGCCCATAAAGGGCTATGTTGAAAAAGGAAATATCTTCCGTTCAAAACTGGAAAGAAGCTTTCTGAGAAACTGCTCTGTGTTCTGTTAATTCATCTCACAGAGTTACATCTTTCCCTTGAAGAAGCCTTTCGCTAAGGCTGTTCTTTTGGAATTGGCAAAGGGATATTTGGAAGCCCGTAGAGGGCAATGGTGAAAAAGGAAATATCTTCCGTTCAAAACTGGAAAGAAGCTTTCTGAGAAACTGCTCTGTGTTCTGTTAGTTCATCTCACAGAGTTACATCTTTCCCTTCAAGAAGCCTTTCGCTAAGGCTGTTCTTGTGGAATTGGCAAAGGGATATTTGGAAGCCCATAGAGGGCTATGGTGAAAAAGGAACTATCTTCCGTTCAAAACTGGAAAGAAGCTTTCTGAGAAACTGCTCTGTGTTCTGTTAATTCATCTCACAGAGTTACATCTTTCCCTTGAAGAAGCCTTTCGCTAAGGCTGTTCTTGTGGAATTGGCAAAGGGATATTTGGAAGCCCATAGAGGGCTATGGTGAAAAAGGAAATATCTTCCGTTCAAAACTGGAAAGAAGCTTTCTGAGAAACTGCTCTGTGTTCTGTTAGTTCATCTCACAGAGTTACATCTTTCCCTTCAAGAAGCCTTTCGCTAAGGCTGTTCTTGTGGAATTGGCAAAGGGATATTTGGAAGCCCATAGAGGGCTATGCTGAAAAAGGAAATATCTTCCGTTCAAAACTGGAAAGAAGCTTTCTGAGAAACTGCTCTGTGTTCTGTTAATTCATCTCACAGAGTTACATCTTTCTCTTCAAGAAGCCTTTCGCTAAGACTGTTCTTGTTGAATTGGCAAAGGGATATTTGGAAGCCCATAGAGGGCTACGGTGAAAAAGGAAATATCTTCCGTTCAAAACTGGAAAGAAGCTTTCTGAGAAACTGCTCTGTGTTCTGTTAATTCATCTCACAGAGTTACATCTTTCCCTTCTAGAAGCCTTTCGCTAAGTCTGTTCTTGTGGAACTGGCAAACGGATATTTGGAAGCCCATAGAGGGCTATGGTGAAAAAGGTAATATCTTCCGTTCAAAACTGGAAAGAAGCTTTCTGAGAAACTGCTGTGTGTTCTGTTAATTCATCTCACAGAGTTACATCTTTCCCTTCAAGAAGCCTTTCGCTAAGTCTGTTCTTGTGGAATTGGCAAAGGGATATTTGGAAGCCCATAGAGGGCTATGGTGAAAAAGGAAATATGTTCCGTTCAAAACTGGAAAGAAGCTTTCTGAGAAACTGCTCTGTGTTCTGTTAATTCATCTCACAGAGTTACATCTTTCCCTTGAAGAAGCCTTTGGCTAAGGCTGTTCTTGTGGAATTGGCAAAGGGATATTTGGAAGCCCATAGACGGCTATGGTGAAAAAGGAAATATCTTCCGTTCAAAACTGGAAAGAAGCTTTCTGAGAAACTGCTCTGTGTTCTGTTAATTGATCTCACTGAGTTACATCTTTCCCTTCAAGAAGCCTTTCGCTAAGGCTCTTCTTGTGGAATTGGAAAAGGGATATTTGGAAGCCCATAGAGGGCTATGGTGAAAAAGGAAATATCTTCCGTTCAAAACTGGAAAGAAGCTTTCTGAGAAACTGCTCTGTGTTCTGTTAGTTCATCTCTCAGAGTTACATCTTTCCCTTCAAGAAGCCTTTCGCTAAGGCTGTTCTTGTGGAATTGGCAAAGGGATATTTGGAAGCCCATAGAGGGCTATGGTGAAAAAGGAACTATCTTCCGTTCAAAACTGGAAAGAAGCTTTCTGAGAAACTGCTCTGTGTTCTGTTAATTCATCTCACAGAGTTACATCTTTCCCTTCAAGAAGCCTTTCGCTAAGGCTGTTCTTGTGGAATTGGCAAAGGGATATTTGGAAGCCCATAGACGGCTATGGTGAAAAAGGAAATATCTTCCGTTCAAAACTGGAAAGAAGCTTTCTGAGAAACTGCTCTGTGTTCTGTTAATTCATCTCACAGAGTTACATCTTTCCCTTCAAGAACCCTTTCGCTAAGGCTGTTCTTGTGGAATTGGCAAAGGGATATTTGGAAGCCCATAGAGGGCTATGGTGAAAAAGGAAATATCTTCCGTTCAAAACTGGAAAGAAGCTTTCTGAGAAACTGCTCTGTGTTCTGTTAATTCATCTCACAGAGTTACATCTTTCTCTTCAAGAAGCCTTTCGCTAAGACTGTTCTTGTGGAATTGGCAAAGGGATATTTGGAAGCCCATAGAGGGCTACGGTGAAAAAGGAAATATCTTCCGTTCAAACTGGAAAGAAGCTTTCTGAGAAACTGCTCTGTGTTCTGTTAATTCATCTCACAGAGTTACATCTTTCCCTTCTAGAAGCCTTTCGCTAAGTCTGTTCTTGTGGAATTGGCAAACGGATATTTGGAAGCCCATAGAGGGCTATGGTGAAAAAGGTAATATCTTCCGTTCAAAACTGGAAAGAAGCTTTCTGAGAAACTGCTCTGTGTTCTGTTAATTCATCTCACAGAGTTACATCTTTCCCTTCAAGAAGCCTTTCGCTAAGGCTGTTCTTGTGGAATTGGCAAAGGGATATTTGGAAGCCCATAGAGGGCTATGGTGTAAAAGGAAATATCTTCCGTTCACAACTGGAAAGAAGCTTTCTGAGAAACTGCTCTGTGTTCTGTTAATTCATCTCACAGAGTTACATCTTTCCCTTCAAGAAGCCTTTCGCGAAGGCTGTTCTTGTGGAACTGGAAAAAGGATATTTGGAAGCCCATAGAGGGCTACGGTGAAAAAGGAAATATCTTCCGTTCAAAACTGGAAAGAAGCTTTCTGAGAAACTGCTCTGTGTTCTGTTAGTTCATCTCACAGAGTTTCATCTTTCCCTTCAAGAAGCCTTTCGCTAAGGCTGTTCTTGTGCAATTGGCAAAGGGATATTTGGAAGCCAATAGAGGGCTATGTTGAAAAAGGAAATATCTTCCGTTCAAAACTGGAAAGAAGCTTTCTGAGAAACTGCTCTGTGTTCTGTTAATTCATCTCACAGAGTTACATCTTTCCCTTGAAGAAGCCTTTCGCTAAGGCTGTTCTTGTGGAATTGGCAAAGGGATATTTGGAAGCCCGTAGAGGGCAATGGTGAAAAAGGAAATATCTTCCGTTCAAAACTGGAAAGAAGCTTTCTGAGAAACTGCTCTGTGTTCTGTTAGTTCATCTCACAGAGTTACATCTTTCCCTTCAAGAAGCCTTTCGCTAAGGCTGTTCTTGTGGAATTGGCAAAGGGATATTTGGAAGCCCATAGAGGGCTATGGTGAAAAAGGAACTATCTTCCGTTCAAAACTGGAAAGAATCTTTCTGAGAAACTGCTCTGTGTTCTGTTAATTCATCTCACAGAGTTACATCTTTCCCTTCAAGAAGCCTTTCGCTAAGGCTGTTCTTGTGGAATTGGCAAAGGGATATTTGGAAGCCCATAGAGGGCTATGTTGAAAAAGGAAATATCTTCCGTTCAAAACTGGAAAGAAGCTTTCTGAGAAACTGCTCTGTGTTCTGTTAATTCATGTCACAGAGTTACATCTTTCCCTTCAAGAAGCCTTTCGCTAAGGCTGTTCTTGTGGAATTGGCAAAGGGATATTTGGAAGCCCATAGAGGGCTATGGTGAAAAAGGAAATATCTTCCGTTCAAAACTGGAAAGAAGCTTTCTGAGAAACTGCTCTGTGTTCTGGTAATTCATCTCACAGAGTTACATCTTTCCCTTCAAGAAGCCTTTCGCTAAGACTGTTCTTGTGGAATTGGCAAAGGGATATTTGGAAGCCCATAGAGGGCTACGGTGAAAAAGGAAATATCTTCCGTTCAAAACTGGAAAGAAGCTTTCTGAGAAACTGCTCTGTGTTCTGTTAATTCATCTCACAGAGTTACATCTTTCCCTTCTAGAAGCCTTTCGCTAAGTCTGTTCTTGTGGAATTGGCAAACGGATATTTGGAAGCCCATAGAGGGCTATGGTGAAAAAGGTAATATCTTCCGTTCAAAACTGGAAAGAAGCTTTCTGAGAAACTGCTCTGTGTTCTGTTAATTCATCTCACAGAGTTACATCTTTCACTTCAAGAAGCCTTTCGCTAAGGCTGTTCTTGTTTAATTGGCAAAGGGATATTTGGAAGCCCATAGAGGGCTATGGTGAAAAAGGAAATATCTTCCGTTCAAAACTGGAAAGAAGCTTTCTGAGAAACTGCTCTGTGTTCTGTTAATTCATCTCACAGAGTTACATCTTTCTCTTCAAGAAGCCTTTCGCTAAGACTGTTCTTGTGGAATTGGCAAAGGGATATTTGGAAGCCCATAGAGGGCTACGGTGAAAAAGGAAATATCTTCCGTTCAAAACTGGAAAGATGCTTTCTGAGAAACTGCTCTGTGTTCTGTTAATTCATCTCACAGAGTTACATCTTTCCCTTCTAGAAGCCTTTCGCTAAGTCTTTTCTTGTGGAATTGGCAAACGGATATTTGGAAGCCCATAGAGGGCTATGGTGAAAAAGGTAATATCTTCCGTTCAAAACTGGAAAGAAGCTTTCTGAGAAACTGCTCTGTGTTCTGTTAATTCATCTCACAGAGTTACATCTTTCCCTTCAAGAAGCCTTTCGCTAAGTCTGTTCTTGTGGAATTGGCAAAGGGATATTTGGAAGCCCATAGAGGGCTATGGTGAAAAAGGAAATATGTTCCGTTCAAAACTGGAAAGAAGCTTTCTGAGAAACTGCTCTGTGTTCTGTTAATTCATCTCACAGAGTTACATCTTTCCCTTGAAGAAGCCTTTGGCTAAGGCTGTTCTTGTGGAATTGGCAAAGGGATATTTGGAAGCCCATAGACGGCTATGGTGAAAAAGGAAATATCTTCCGTTCAAAACTGGAAAGAAGCTTTCTGAGAAACTGCTCTGTGTTCTGTTAATTGATCTCACAGAGTTACATCTTTCCCTTCAAGAAGCCTTTCGCTAAGGCTCTTCTTGTGGAATTGGAAAAGGGATATTTTGAAGCCCATAGAGGGCTATGGTGAAAAAGGAAATATATTCCGTTCAAAACTGGAAAGAAGCTTTCTGAGAAACTGCTCTGTGTTCTGTTAGTTCATCTCACAGAGTTACATCTTTCCCTTCAAGAAGCCTTTCGCTAAGGCTGTTCTTGTGGAATTGGCAAAGGGATATTTGGAAGCCCACAGAGGGCTATGGTGAAAAAGGGAATATCTTCCGTTCAAAACTGGAAAGAAGCTTTCTGAGAAACTGCTCTGTGTTCTGTAAATTCATCTCACAGATTTACATCTTTCCCTTCAAGAAGCCTTTCGCTAAGGCTGTTCTTGTGGAATTGGCAAAGGGATATTTGGAAGGCCATAGAGGGCTATGGTGAAAAAGGAAATATCTTCCGTTCAAAACTGGAAAGAAGCTTTCTGAGAAACTGCTCTGTGTTCTGTTAATTCATCTCACAGAGTTACATCTTTCCCTTCAAGAAGCCTTTCGCTAAGGCTGTTCTTGTGGAATTGGCAAAGGGATATTTGGAAGCCCATAAAGGGCTATGTTGAAAAAGGAAATATCTTCCGTTCAAAACTGGAAAGAAGCTTTCTGAGAAACTGCTCTGTGTTCTGTTAATTCATCTCACAGAGTTACATCTTTCCCTTGAAGAAGCCTTTCGCTAAGGCTGTTCTTGTGGAATTGGCAAAGGGATATTTGGAAGCCCGTAGAGGGCAATGGTGAAAAAGGAAATATCTTCCGTTCAAAACTGGAAAGAAGCTTTCTGAGAAACTGCTCTGTGTTCTGTTAGTTCATCTCACAGAGTTACATCTTTCCCTTCAAGAAGCCTTTCGCTAAGGCTGTTCTTGTGGAATTGGCAAAGGGATATTTGGAAGCCCATAGAGGGCTATGGTGAAAAAGGAACTATCTTCCGTTCAAAACTGGAAAGAAGCTTTCTGAGAAACTGCTCTGTGTTCTGTTAATTCATCTCACAGAGTTACATCTTTCCCTTGAAGAAGCCTTTCGCTAAGGCTGTTCTTGTGGAATTGGCAAAGGGATATTTGGAAGCCCATAGAGGGCTATGGTGAAAAAGGAAATATCTTCCGTTCAAAACTGGAAAGAAGCTTTCTGAGAAACTGCTCTGTGTTCTGTTAGTTCATCTCACAGAGTTACATCTTTCCCTTCAAGAAGCCTTTCGCTAAGGCTGTTCTTGTGGAATTGGCAAAGGGATATTTGGAAGCCCATAGAGGGCTATGCTGAAAAAGGAAATATCTTCCGTTCAAAACTGGAAAGAAGCTTTCTGAGAAACTGCTCTGTGTTCTGTTAATTCATCTCACAGAGTTACATCTTTCTCTTCAAGAAGCCTTTCGCTAAGACTGTTCTTGTTGAATTGGCAAAGGGATATTTGGAAGCCCATAGAGGGCTACGGTGAAAAAGGAAATATCTTCCGTTCAAAACTGGAAAGAAGCTTTCTGAGAAACTGCTCTGTGTTCTGTTAATTCATCTCACAGAGTTACATCTTTCCCTTCTAGAAGCCTTTCGCTAAGTCTGTTCTTGTGGAACTGGCAAACGGATATTTGGAAGCCCATAGAGGGCTATGGTGAAAAAGGTAATATCTTCCGTTCAAAACTGGAAAGAAGCTTTCTGAGAAACTGCTGTGTGTTCTGTTAATTCATCTCACAGAGTTACATCTTTCCCTTCAAGAAGCCTTTCGCTAAGTCTGTTCTTGTGGAATTGGCAAAGGGATATTTGGAAGCCCATAGAGGGCTATGGTGAAAAAGGAAATATGTTCCGTTCAAAACTGGAAAGAAGCTTTCTGAGAAACTGCTCTGTGTTCTGTTAATTCATCTCACAGAGTTACATCTTTCCCTTGAAGAAGCCTTTGGCTAAGGCTGTTCTTGTGGAATTGGCAAAGGGATATTTGGAAGCCCATAGACGGCTATGGTGAAAAAGGAAATATCTTCCGTTCAAAACTGGAAAGAAGCTTTCTGAGAAACTGCTCTGTGTTCTGTTAATTGATCTCACTGAGTTACATCTTTCCCTTCAAGAAGCCTTTCGCTAAGGCTCTTCTTGTGGAATTGGAAAAGGGATATTTGGAAGCCCATAGAGGGCTATGGTGAAAAAGGAAATATCTTCCGTTCAAAACTGGAAAGAAGCTTTCTGAGAAACTGCTCTGTGTTCTGTTAGTTCATCTCACAGAGTTACATCTTTCCCTTCAAGAAGCCTTTCGCTAAGGCTGTTCTTGTGGAATTGGCAGAGGGATATTTGGAAGCCCATAGAGGGCTATGGTGAAAAAGGAACTATCTTCCGTTCAAAACTGGAAAGAAGCTTTCTGAGAAACTGCTCTGTGTTCTGTTAATTCATCTCACAGAGTTACATCTTTCCCTTCAAGAAGCCTTTCGCTAAGGCTGTTCTTGTGGAATTGGCAAAGGGATATTTGGAAGCCCATAGAGGGCTATGGTGAAAAAGGAAATATCTTCCGTTCAAAACTGGAAAGAAGCTTTCTGAGAAACTGCTCTGTGTTCTGTTAATTCATCTCACAGAGTTACATCTTTCCCTTCAAGAACCCTTTCGCTAAGGCTGTTCTTGTGGAATTGGCAAAGGGATATTTGGAAGCCCATAGAGGGCTATGGTGAAAAAGGAAATATCTTCCGTTCAAAACAGGAAAGAAGCTTTCTGAGAAACTGCTCTGTGTTCTGTTAATTCATCTCACAGAGTTACATCTTTCTCTTCAAGAAGCCTTTCGCTAAGACTGTTCTTGTGGAATTGGCAAAGGGATATTTGGAAGCCCATAGAGGGCTACGGTGAAAAAGGAAATATCTTCCGTTCAAACTGGAAAGAAGCTTTCTGAGAAACTGCTCTGTGTTCTGTTAATTCATCTCACAGAGTTACATCTTTCCCTTCTAGAAGCCTTTCGCTAAGTCTGTTCTTGTGGAATTGGCAAACGGATATTTGGAAGCCCATAGAGGGCTATGGTGAAAAAGGTAATATCTTCCGTTCAAAACTGGAAAGAAGCTTTCTGAGAAACTGCTCTGTGTTCTGTTAATTCATCTCACAGAGTTACATCTTTCCCTTCAAGAAGCCTTTCGCTAAGGCTGTTCTTGTGGAATTGGCAAAGGGATATTTGGAAGCCCATAGAGGGCTATGGTGTAAAAGGAAATATCTTCCGTTCACAACTGGAAAGAAGCTTTCTGAGAAACTGCTCTGTGTTCTGTTAATTCATCTCACAGAGTTACATCTTTCCCTTCAAGAAGCCTTTCGCTAAGGCTGTTCTTGTGGAATTGGCAAAGGGATATTTGGAAGCCCATAGAGGGCTATGGTGAAAAAGGAAATATCTTCCGTTCAAAACTGGAAAGAAGCTTTCTGAGAAACTGCTCTGTGTTCTGTTAATTCATCTCACAGAGTTACATCTTGCCTTTCAAGAAGCCTTTCGCGAAGGCTGTTCTTGTGGAATTGGAAAAAGGATATTTGGAAGCCCATAGAGGGCTACGGTGAAAAAGGAAATATCTTCCGTTCAAAACTGGAAAGAAGCTTTCTGAGAAACTGCTCTGTGTTCTGTTAGTTCATCTCACAGAGTTTCATCTTTCCCTTCAAGAAGCCTTTCGCTAAGGCTGTTCTTGTGCAATTGGCAAAGGGATATTTGGAAGCCAATAGAGGGCTATGTTGAAAAAGGAAATATCTTCCGTTCAAAACTGGAAAGAAGCTTTCTGAGAAACTGCTCTGTGTTCTGTTAATTCATCTCACAGAGTTACATCTTTCCCTTGAAGAAGCCTTTCGCTAAGGCTGTTCTTGTGGAATTGGCAAAGGGATATTTGGAAGCCCGTAGAGGGCAATGGTGAAAAAGGAAATATCTTCCGTTCAAAACTGGAAAGAAGCTTTCTGAGAAACTGCTCTGTGTTCTGTTAGTTCATCTCACAGAGTTACATCTTTCCCTTCAAGAAGCCTTTCGCTAAGGCTGTTCTTGTGGAATTGGCAAAGGGATATTTGGAAGCCCATAGAGGGCTATGGTGAAAAAGGAACTATCTTCCGTTCAAAACTGGAAAGAATCTTTCTGAGAAACTGCTCTGTGTTCTGTTAATTCATCTCACAGAGTTACATCTTTCCCTTCAAGAAGCCTTTCGCTAAGGCTGTTCTTGTGGAATTGGCAAAGGGATATTTGGAAGCCCATAGAGGGCTATGGTGAAAAAGGAAATATCTTCCGTTCAAAACTGGAAAGAAGCTTTCTGAGAAACTGCTCTGTGTTCTGTTAATTCATCTCACAGAGTTACATCTTTCCCTTCAAGAAGCCTTTCGCTAAGGCTTTTCTTGTGGAATTGGCAAAGGGATATTTGGAAGCCCATAGAGGGCTATGGTGAAAAAGGAAATATCTTCCGTTCAAAACTGGAAAGAAGCTTTCTGAGAAACTGCTCTGTGTTCTGGTAATTCATCTCACAGAGTTACATCTTTCTCTTCAAGAAGCCTTTCGCTAAGACTGTTCTTGTGGAATTGGCAAAGGGATATTTGGAAGCCCATAGAGGGCTACGGTGAAAAAGGTAATATCTTCCGTTCAAAACTGGAAAGAAGCTTTCTGAGAAACTGCTCTGTGTTCTGGTAATTCATCTCACAGAGTTACATCTTTCTCTTCAAGAAGCCTTTCGCTAAGTCTGTTCTTGTGGAATTGGCAAACGGATATTTGGAAGCCCATAGAGGGCTATGGTGAAAAAGGTAATATCTTCCGTTCAAAACTGGAAAGAAGCTTTCTGAGAAACTGCTCTGTGTTCTGTTAATTCATCTCACAGAGTTACATCTTTCCCTTGAAGAAGCCTTTGGCTAAGGCTGTTCTTGTGGAATTGGCAAAGGGATATTTGGAAGCCCATAGAGGGCTATGGTGAAAAAGGAAATATCTTCCGTTCAAAACTGGAAAGAAGCTTTCTGAGAAACTGCTCTGTGTTCTGTTAATTGATCTCACAGAGTTACATCTTTCCCTTCAAGAAGCCTTTCGCTAAGGCTCTTCTTGTGGAATTGGAAAAGGGATATTTGGAAGCCCATAGAGGGCTATGGTGAAAAAGGAAATATATTCCGTTCAAAACTGGAAAGAAGCTTTCTGAGAAACTGCTCTGTGTTCTGTTAGTTCATCTCACAGAGGTACATCTTTCCCTTCAAGAAGCCTTTCGCTAAGGCTGTTCTTGTGGAATTGGCAAAGGGATATTTGGAAGCCCACAGAGGGCTATGGTGAAAAAGGGAATATCTTCCGTTCAAAACTGGAAAGAAGCTGTCTGAGAAACTGCTCTGTGTTCTGTAAATTCATCTCACAGAGTTACATCTTTCCCTTCAAGAAGCCTTTCGCTAAGGCTGTTCTTGTGGAATTGGCAAAGGGATATTTGGAAGCCCATAGAGGACTATGGTGAAAAAGGAAATATCTTCCGTTCAAAACTGGAAAGAAGCTTTCTGAGAAACTGCTCTGTGTTCTGTTAATTCATCACACAGAGTTACATCTTTCCCTTCAAGAAGCCTTTTGCTAAGGCTGTTCTTGTGGAATTCGCAAAGGGATATTTGGAAGCCCATAGAGGGCTATGGTGAAAAAGGAAATATCTTCCGTTCAAAACTGGAAATAAGCTTTCTGAGAAACTGCTCTGTGTTCTGTTAATTCATCTCACAGAGTTACATCTTTCCCTTCAAGAAGCCTTTCGCTACGTCTGTTCTGGTGGAATTGTCAAAGGGATATTTGGAAGCCCATAGAGGGCTATGGTGAAAAAGGAAATATCTTCCGTTCAAAACTGGAAAGAAGCTTTCTGAGAAACAGCTCTGTGTTCTGTTAATTCATCTCACAGAGTTACATCTTTCCCTTGAAGAAAACTTTCGCTAAGGCTGTTCTTGTGAAATTGGCAAAGGGATATTTGGAAGCCCATAGAGGGCTATGGTGAAAAAGGAAATATCTTCCCTTCAAAACTGGAAAGAAGCTTTCTGAGAAACTGCTTTGTGTTCTGTTAATTCATCTCACAGAGTTACATCTTTCCCTTCAAGAAGCCTTTCGCTAAGGCTGTTCTTGTGGAATTGGCAAGGGGATATTTGGAAGCCCATAGAGGGCTATGGTGAAAAAGGAAATATCTTCCGTTCAAAACTGGAAAGAAGCTTTCTGAGAAACTGCTCTGTGTTCTGTTAGTTCATCTCACAGAGTTACATCTGTCCCTTCAAGAAGCCTTTCGCTAAGGCTGTTCTTGTGGAATTGGCAAAGGGATATTTGGAAGCCCATAGCGGGCTATGGTGAAAAAGGAAATATCTTCCGATCAAAACTGGAAAGAAGCTTTCTGAGAAACTGTTCTGTGTTCTGTTAATTCATCTCACAGAGTTACATCTTTCCCTTCAAGAAGCCTTTCGCTAAGGCTGTTCTTGTGGAATTGGCAAAGGGATATTTGGAAGCCCATAGAGGGCTATGGTGAAAAAGGAAATATCTTCCGTTCAAAACTGGAAAGAAGCTTTCTGAGAAACTGCTCTGTGTTCTGTTAATTCATCTCACAGAGTTACATCTTTCCCTTCAAGAAGCCTTTCGCTAAGGCTGTTCTTGTGGAATTGGCAAAGGGATATTTGGAAGCCCATAAAGGGCTATGTTGAAAAAGGAAATATCTTCCGTTCAAAACTGGAAAGAAGCTTTCTGAGAAACTGCTCTGTGTTCTGTTAATTCATCTCACAGAGTTACATCTTTCCCTTGAAGAAGCCTTTCGCTAAGGCTGTTCTTGTGGAATTGGCAAAGGGATATTTGGAAGCCCGTAGAGGGCAATGGTGAAAAAGGAAATATCTTCCGTTCAAAACTGGAAAGAAGCTTTCTGAGAAACTGCTCTGTGTTCTGTTAGTTCATCTCACAGAGTTACATCTTTCCCTTCAAGAAGCCTTTCGCTAAGGCTGTTCTTGTGGAATTGGCAAAGGGATATTTGGAAGCCCATAGAGGGCTATGGTGAAAAAGGAACTATCTTCCGTTCAAAACTGGAAAGAAGCTTTCTGAGAAACTGCTCTGTGTTCTGTTAATTCATCTCACAGAGTTACATCTTTCCCTTCAAGAAGCCTTTCGCTAAGGCTGTTCTTGTGGAATTGGCAAAGTAATATTTGGAAGCCCATAGAGGGCTATGGTGAAAAAGGAAATATCTTCCGTTCAAAACTGGAAAGAAGCTTTCTGAGAAACTGCTCTGTGTTCTGTTAGTTCATCTCACAGAGTTACATCTTTCCCTTCAAGAAGCCTTTCGCTAAGGCTGTTCTTGTGGAATTGGCAAAGGGATATTTGGAAGCCCATAGAGGGCTATGCTGAAAAAGGAAATATCTTCCGTTCAAAACTGGAAAGAAGCTTTCTGAGAAACTGCTCTGTGTTCTGTTAATTCAACTCACAGAGTTACATCTTTCCCTTCAAGAAGCCTTTCGCTAAGGCTGTTCTTGTGGAATTGGCAAAGGGATATTTGGAAGCCCATAGAGGGCTATGGTGTAAAAGGAAATATCTTCCGTTCACAACTGGAAAGAAGCTTTCTGAGAAACTGCTCTGTGTTCTGTTAATTCATCTCACAGAGTTACATCTTTCCCTTCAAGAAGCCTTTCGCTAAGGCTGTTCTTGTGGAATTGGCAAAGGGATATTTGGAAGCCCATAGAGGGCTATGGTGAAAAAGGAAATATCTTCCGTTCAAAACTGGAAAGAAGCTTTCTGAGAAACTGCTCTGTGTTCTGTTAATTCATCTCACAGAGTTACATCTTTCCCTTCAAGAATCCTTTCGCTAAGGCTGTTCTTGTGGAATTGGCAAAGGGATATTTGGAAGCCCATAGAGGGCTATGGTGAAAAAGGAAATATCTTCCGTTCAAAACTGGAAAGAAGCTTTCTGAGAAACTGCTGTGTGTTCTGTTAATTCATCTCACAGAGTTACATCTTGCCTTTCAAGAAGCCTTTCGCGAAGGCTGTTCTTGTGGAATTGGAAAAAGGATATTTGGAAGCCCATAGAGGGCTACGGTGAAAAAGGAAATATCTTCCGTTCAAAACTGGAAAGAAGCTTTCTGAGAAACTGCTCTGTGTTCTGTAAGTTCATCTCACAGAGTTTCATCTTTCCCTTCAAGAAGCCTTTCGCTAAGGCTGTTCTTGTGCAATTGGCAAAGGGATATTTGGAAGCCAATAGAGGGCTATGTTGAAAAAGGAAATATCTTCCGTTCAAAACTGGAAAGAAGCTTTCTGAGAAACTGCTCTGTGTTCTGTTAATTCATCTCACAGAGTTACATCTTTCCCTTGAAGAAGCCTTTCTCTAAGGCTGTTCTTGTGGAATTGGCAAAGGGATATTTGGAAGCCCGTAGAGGGCAATGGTGAAAAAGGAAATATCTTCCGTTCAAAACTGGAAAGAAGCTTTCTGAGAAACTGCTCTGTGTTCTGTTAGTTCATCTCACAGAGTTACATCTTTCCCTTCAAGAAGCCTTTCGCTAAGGCTGTTCTTGTGGAATTGGCAAAGGGATATTTGGAAGCCCATAGAGGGCTATGGTGAAAAAGGAACTATCTTCCGTTCAAAACTGGAAAGAATCTTTCTGAGAAACTGCTCTGTGTTCTGTTAATTCATCTCACAGAGTTACATCTTTCCCTTCAAGAAGCCTTTCGCTAAGGCTGTTCTTGTGGAATTGGCAAAGGGATATTTGGAAGCCCATAGAGGGCTATGGTGAAAAAGGAAATATCTTCCGTTCAAAACTGGAAAGAAGCTTTCTGAGAAACTGCTCTGTGTTCTGTTAATTCATCTCACAGAGTTACATCTTTCCCTTCAAGAAGCCTTTCGCTAAGGCTGTTCTTGTGGAATTGGCAAAGGGATATTTGGAAGCCCATAGAGGGCTATGGTGAAAAAGGAAATATCTTCCGTTCAAAACTGGAAAGAAGCTTTCTGAGAAACTGCTCTGTGTTCTGGTAATTCATCTCACAGAATTACATCTTTCTCTTCAAGAAGCCTTTCGCTAAGACTGTTCTTGTGGAATTGGCAAAGGGATATTTGGAAGCCCATAAAGGGCTACGGTGAAAAAGGAAATATCTTCCGTTCAAAACTGGAAAGAAGCTTTCTGAGAAACTGCTCTGTGTTCTGTTAATTCATCTCACAGAGTTACATCTTTCCCTTCTAGAAGCCTTTCGCTAAGTCTGTTCTTGTGGAATTGGCAAACGGATATTTGGAAGCCCATAGAGGGCTATGGTGAAAAAGGTAATATCTTCCGTTCAAAACTGGAAAGAAGCTTTCTGAGAAACTGCTCTGTGTTCTGTTAATTCATCTCACAGAGTTACATCTTTCCCTTCAAGAAGCCTTTCGCTAAGTCTGTTCTTGTGGAATTGGCAAAGGGATATTTGGAAGCCCATAGAGGGCTATGGTGAAAAAGGAAATATCTTCCGTTCAAAACTGGAAAGAAGCTTTCTGAGAAACTGCTCTGTGTTCTGTTAATTCATCACACAGAGTTACATCTTTCCCTTCAAGAAGCCTTTCGCTAAGGCTGTTCTTGTGGAATTCGCAAAGGGATATTTGGAAGCCCATAGAGGGCTATGGTGAAAAAGGAAATATCTTCCGTTCAAAACTGGAAAGAAGCTTTCTGAGAAACTGCTCTGTGTTCTGTTAATTCATCTCACAGAGTTACATCTTTCCCTTCAAGAAGCCTTTCGCTACGTCTGTTCTGGTGCAATTGTCAAAGGGATATTTGGAAGCCCATAGAGGGCTATGGTGAAAAAGGAAGTATCTTCCGTTCAAAACTGGAAAGAAGCTTTCTGAGAAACTGCTCTGTGTTCTGTTAATTCATCTCACAGAGTTACATCTTTCCCTTCAAGAAGCCTCTCGCTAAGGCTGTTCTTGTGGAATTGGCAAAGGGATATTTGGAAGCACATAGAGGGCTATGGTGATAAAGGAAATATCTTCCGTTCCAAAATGGAAAGAAGCTTTCTGAGAAACTGCTCTGTGTTCTGTAAATTCATCTCACAGAGTTACATCTTTCCCTTCAAGAAGCCTTTCGCTAAGGCTGTTCTTGGGGAATTGGCAAAGGGATATTTGGAAGCCCATAGAGGGCTATGGTGAAAAAGGAAATATCTTCCGTTCAAAAGTTGAAAGAAGCTTCCCGAGAAACTGCTCTGTGTTCTGTTAATTCATCTCACAGAGTTACATCTTTCCCTTCAAGAAGCCTTTCGCTAAGGCTGTTCTTGTGGAATTGGCAAAGGGATATTTGGAAGCCCATAGACGGCTATGGTGAAAAAGGAAATATCTTCCGTTCAAAACTGGAAAGAAGCTTTCTGAGAAACTGCTGTGTGTCCTGTAAATTCATCTCACAGAGTTACATCTTTCCCTTCAAGAAGCCTTTCGCTAAGGCTGTTCTTGTGGAATTGGCAAAGGGATATTTGGAAGCCCATAGAGGGCTATGGTGAAAAAGGAAATATCTTCCATTCAAAACTGGAAAGAAGCTGTCTGAGAAACTGCTTTGTGTTCTGTTAATTCATCTCACAGGGTTACATCTTTCCCTTCAAGAAGCCTTTCGCTAATTCTGTTCTTGTGGAATTGGCAAAGGGATATTTGGAAGCCCATAGAGGGCTATGGTGAAAAAGGAAATATCTTCCATTCAAAACTGGAAAGAAGCTGTCTGAGAAACTGCTTTGTGTTCTGTTAATTCATCTCACAGGGTTACATCTTTCCCTTCAAGAAGTCTTTCGCTAAGGCGGTTCTTGGGGAATTTGCAAAGGGATATTTGGAAGCCCATAGAGGGCTACGGTGAAAAAGGAAATATCTTCCGTTCAAAACTGGAAAGAAGCTTTCTGAGAAACTGCTCTGTGTTCTGTTAGTTCATCTCACAGAGATTCATCTTTCCCTTGAAAAAGCCTTTCGCTAAGGCTGTTCTTGTGGAATTGGCAAAGGGATATTTGGAAGCCCATAGAGGGCTATGGTGAAAAAGGAAATATCTTCCGTTCAAAACTGGAAAGAAGCTTTCTGAGAAACTGCTCTGTGTTCTGTTAATTCATCTCACAGAGTTACATCTTTCCCTTCAAGAATCCTTTCGCTAAGGCTGTTCTTGTGGAATTGGCAAAGGGATATTTGGAAGCCCATAGAGGGCTATGGTGAAAAAGGAAATATCTTCCGTTCAAAACTGGAAAGAAGCTTTCTGAGAAACTGCTGTGTGTTCTGTTAATTCATCTCACAGAGTTACATCTTGCCTTTCAAGAAGCCTTTCGCGAAGGCTGTTCTTGTGGAATTGGAAAAAGGATATTTGGAAGCCCATAGAGGGCTACGGTGAAAAAGGAAATATCTTCCGTTCAAAACTGGAAAGAAGCTTTCTGAGAAACTGCTCTGTGTTCTGTTAGTTCATCTCACAGAGTTTCATCTTTCCCTTCAAGAAGCCTTTCGCTAAGGCTGTTCTTGTGCAATTGGCAAAGGGATATTTGGAAGCCAATAGAGGGCTATGTTGAAAAAGGAAATATCTTCCGTTCAAAACTGGAAAGAAGCTTTCTGAGAAACTGCTCTGTGTTCTGTTAATTCATCTCACAGAGTTACATCTTTCCCTTGAAGAAGCCTTTCGCTAAGGCTGTTCTTGTGGAATTGGCAAAGGGATATTTGGAAGCCCATAGAGGGCTATGGTGAAAAAGGAACTATCTTCCGTTCAAAACTGGAAAGAAGCTTTCTGAGAAACTGCTCTGTGTTCTGTTAATTCATCTCACAGAGTTACATCTTTCCCTTCAAGAAGCCTTTCGCTAAGGCTGTTCTTGTGGAATTGGCAAAGGGATATTTGGAAGCCCATAGAGGGCTATGGTGAAAAAGGAAATATCTTCCGTTCAAAACTGGAAAGAAGCTTTCTGAGAAACTGCTCTGTGTTCTGTTAATTCATCTCACAGAGTTACATCTTTCCCTTCAAGAAGCCTTTCGCTAAGGCTGTTCTTGTGGAATTGGCAAAGGGATATTTGGAAGCCCATAGAGGGCTATGGTGAAAAAGGAAATATCTTCCGTTCAAAACTGGAAAGAAGCTTTCTGAGAAACTGCTCTGTGTTCTGGTAATTCATCTCACAGAGTTACATCTTTCTCTTCAAGAAGCCTTTCGCTAAGACTGTTCTTGTGGAATTGGCAAAGGGATATTTGGAAGCCCATAGAGGGCTACGGTGAAAAAGGAAATATCTTCCGTTCAAAACTGGAAAGAAGCTTTCTGAGAAACTGCTCTGTGTTCTGTTAATTCATCTCACAGGGTTACATCTTTCCCTTCAAGAAGTCTTTCGCTAAGGCGGTTCTTGGGGAATTTGCAAAGGGATATTTGGAAGCCCATAGAGGGCTATGGTGAAAAAGGAAATATCTTCCGTTCAAAACTGGAAAGAAGCTTTCTGAGAAACTGCTCTGTGTTCTGTTAGTTCATCTCACAGAGATTCATCTTTCCCTTGAATAAGCCTTTCGCTAAGGCTGTTCTTGTGGAATTGGCAAAGGGATATTTGGAAGCCCATAGAGGGCTATGGTGAAAAAGGAAATATCTTCCGTTCAAAACTGGAAAGAAGCTTTCTGAGAAACTGCTCTGTGTTCTGTTAATTCATCTCACAGAGTTACATCTTTCCCTTCAAGAAGCCTTTCGCTAAGGCTGTTCTTGTGGAATTGGCAAAGGGATATTTGGAAGCCCATAGAGGGCTATGGTGAAAAAGGAAATATCTTCCGTTCAAAACTGGAAGGAAGCTTTCTGAGAAACTGCTCCGTGTTCTGTTAATTCATCTCACAGAGTTACATATTTCCCTTCAAGAAGCCTTTCGCTAAGGCTGTTCTTGTGGAATTGGCAAAGGGATATTTGGAAGCCCATAGTGGGCTATGGTGAAAAAGGAAATATGTTCCCTTCAAAACTGGAAAGAAGCTTTCTGAGAAACTGCTGTGTGTCCTGTAAATTCATCTCACAGAGTTACATCTTTCCCTTCAAGAAGCCTTTCGCTAAGGCTGTTCTTGTGGAATTGGCAAAGGGATATTTGCAAGCCCATAGAGGCCTATGGTGAAAAAGCAAATATCTTCCATTCAAAACTGGAAAGAAGCTGTCTGAGAAACTGCTTTGTGTTCTGTTAATTCATCTCACAGGGTTACATCTTTCCCTTCAAGAAGCCTTTCGCTAAGGCTGTTCTTGTGGAATTGGCAAAGGGATATTTGGAAGCCCATAGAGGGCTATGGTGAAAAAGGAAATATCTTCCATTCAAAACTGGAAAGAAGCTGTCTGAGAAACTGCTTTGTGTTCTGTTAATTCATCTCACAGGGTTACATGTTTCCCTTCAAGAAGCCTTTCGCTAAGGCTGTTCTTGGGGAATTTGCAAAGGGATATTTGGAAGCCCATAGAGGGCTATGGTGAAAAAGGAAATATCTTCCGTTCAAAACTGGAAAGAAGCTTTCTGAGAAACTGCTATGTGTTCTGTTAGTTCATCTCACAGAGATTCATCTTTCCCTTGAATAAGCCTTTCGCTAAGGCTGTTCTTGTGGAATTGGCAAAGGGATATTTGGAAGCCCATAGAGGGCTATGGTGAAAAAGGAAATATCTTCCGTTCAAAATTTGAAAGAAGCTTTCTGAGAAACTGCTCTGTGTTCTCTTAATTCATCTCACAGAGTTACATCTTTCCCTTCAAGAAGCCCTTCGCTAAGGCTGTTCTTGTGGAATTGGCAAAGGGATATTTGGAAGCCCATAGAGGGCTATGGTGAAAAAGGAAATATCTTCCGTTCAAAACTGGAAGGAAGCTTTCTGAGAAACTGCTCCGTGTTCTGTTAGTTCATCTCACAGAGTTTCATCTTTCCCTTCAAGAAGCCTTTCGCTAAGGCGGTTCTTGTGGAATTGGCAAAGGGATATTTGGAAGCCCATAGAGGGCTATGTTGAAAAAGGAAATATCTTCCGTTCAAAACTGGAAAGAAGCTTTCTGAGAAACTGCTCTGTGTTCTGTTAATTCATCTCACAGAGTTACATCTTTCCCTTGAAGAAGCCTTTCGCTAAGGCTGTTCTTGTGGAATTGGCAAAGGGATATTTGGAAGCCCGTAGAGGGCAATGGTGAAAAAGGAAATATCTTCCGTTCAAAACTGGAAAGAAGCTTTCTGAGAAACTGCTCTGTGTTCTGTTAGTTCATCTCACAGAGTTACATCTTTCCCTTCAAGAAGCCTTTCGCTAAGGCTGTTCTTGTGGAATTGGCAAAGGGATATTTGGAAGCCCATAGAGGGCTATGGTGAAAAAGGAACTATCTTCCGTTCAAAACTGGAAAGAAGCTTTCTGAGAAACTGCTCTGTGTTCTGTTAATTCATCTCACAGAGTTACATCTTTCCCTTCAAGAAGCCTTTCGCTAAGGCTGTTCTTGTGGAATTGGCAAAGGGATATTTGGAAGCCCATAGAGGGCTACGGTGAAAAAGGAAATATCTTCCGTTCAAAACTGGAAAGATGCTTTCTGAGAAACTGCTCTGTGTTCTGTTAATTCATCTCACAGAGTTACATCTTTCCCTTCTAGAAGCCTTTCGCTAAGTCTGTTCTTGTGGAATTGGCAAACGGATATTTGGAAGCCCATAGAGGGCTATGGTGAAAAAGGTAATATCTTCCGTTCAAAACTGGAAAGAAGCTTTCTGAGAAACTGCTCTGTGTTCTGTTAATTCATCTCACAGAGTTACATCTTTCCCTTCAAGAAGCCTTTCGCTAAGTCTGTTCTTGTGGAATTGGCAAAGGGATATTTGGAAGCCCATAGAGGGCTATGGTGAAAAAGGAAATATGTTCCGTTCAAAACTGGAAAGAAGCTTTCTGAGAAACTGCTCTGTATTCTGTTAATTCATCTCACAGAGTTACATCTTTCCCTTGAAGAAGCCTTTGGCTAAGGCTGTTCTTGTGGAATTGGCAAAGGGATATTTGGAAGCCCATAGACGGCTATGGTGAAAAAGGAAATATCTTCCGTTCAAAACTGGAAAGAAGCTTTCTGAGAAACTGCTCTGTGTTCTGTTAATTGATCTCACAGAGTTACATCTTTCCCTTCAAGAAGCCTTTCGCTAAGGCTCTTCTTGTGGAATTGGAAAAGGGATATTTGGAAGCCCATAGAGGGCTATGGTGAAAAAGGAAATATCTTCCGTTCAAAACTGGAAAGAAGCTTTCTGAGAAACTGCTCTGTGTTCTGTTAGTTCATCTCACAGAGTTACATCTTTCCCTTCAAGAAGCCTTTCGCTAAGGCTGTTCTTGTGGAATTGGCAAAGGGATATTTGGAAGCCCACAGAGGGCTATGGTGAAAAAGGGAATATCTTCCGTTCAAAACTGGAAAGAAGCTTTCTGAGAAACTGCTCTGTGTTCTGTAAATTCATCTCACAGAGTTACATCTTTCCCTTCAAGAAGCCTTTCGCTAAGGCTGTTCTTGTGGAATTGGCAAAGGGATATTTGGAAGCCCATAGAGGACTATGGTGAAAAAGGAAATATCTTCCGTTCAAAACTGGAAAGAAGCTTTCTGAGAAACTGCTCTGTGTTCTGTTAATTCATCACACAGAGTTACATCTTTCCCTTCAAGAAGCCTTTCGCTAAGGCTGTTCTTGTGGAATTCGCAAAGGGATATTTGGAAGCCCATAGAGGGCTATGGTGAAAAAGGAAATATCTTCCGTTCAAAACTGGAAATAAGCTTTCTGAGAAACTGCTCTGTGTTCTGTTAATTCATCTCACAGAGTTACATCTTTCCCTTCAAGAAGCCTTTCGCTACGTCTGTTCTGGTGGAATTGTCAAAGGGATATTTGGAAGCCCATAGAGGGCTATGGTGAACAAGGAAATATCTTCCGTTCAAAACTGGAAAGAAGCTTTCTGAGAAACAGCTCTGTGTTCTGTTAATTCATCTCACAGAGTTACATCTTTCCCTTGAAGAAATCTTTCGCTAAGGCTGTTCTTGTGAAATTGGCAAATGGATATTTGGAAGCCCATAGACGGCTATGGTGAAAAAGGAAATATCTTCCCTTCAAAACTGGAAAGAAGCTTTCTGAGAAACTGCTTTGTGTTCTGTTAATTCATCTCACAGAGTTACATCTTTCCCTTCAAGAAGCCTTTCGCTAAGGCTGTTCTTGTGGAATTGGCAAGGGGATATTTGGAAGCCCATAGAGGGCTATGGTGAAAAAGGAAATATCTTCCGTTCAAAACTGGAAAGAAGCTTTCTGAGAAACTGCTCTGTGTTCTGTTAGTTCATCTCACAGAGTTACATCTGTCCCTTCAAGAAGCCTTTCGCTAAGGCTGTTCTTGTGGAATTGGCAAAGGGATATTTGGAAGCCCATAGCGGGCTATGGTGAAAAAGGAAATATCTTCCGATCAAAACTGGAAAGAAGCTTTCTGAGAAACTGTTCTGTGTTCTTTTATTTCATCTCACAGAGTTACATCTTTCCCTTCAAGAAGCCTTTCGCTAAGGCTGTTCTTGTGGAATTGGCAAAGGGATATTTGGAAGCCCATAGAGGGCTATGGTGAAAAAGGAAATATCTTCCGTTCAAAACTGGAAAGAAGCTTTCTGAGAAACTGCTCTGTGTTCTGTTAATTCATCTCACAGAGTTACATCTTTCCCTTCAAGAAGCCTTTCGCTAAGGCTGTTCTTGTGGAATTGGCAAAGGGATATTTGGAAGCCCATAGAGGGCTATGGTGAAAAAGGAAATATCTTCCGTTCAAAACTGGAAGGAAGCTTTCTGAGAAACTGCTCCGTGTTCTGTTAATTCATCTCACAGAGTTACATCGTTCCCTTCAAGAAGCCTTTCGCTAAGGCTGTTCTTGGGGAATTGGCAAAGGGATATTTGGAAGCCCTTAGAGGGCTATGGTGAAAAAGGAAATATCTTCCGTTCAAAAGTTGAAAGAAGCTTCCCGAGAAACTGCTCTGTGTTCTGTTAATTCATCTCACAGAGTTACATCTTTCCCTTCAAGAAGCCTTTCGCTAAGGCTGTTCTTGTGGAATTGGCAAAGGGATATTTGGAAGCCCGTAGACGGCTATGGTGAAAAAGGAAATATCTTCCGTTCAAAACTGGAAAGAAGCTTTCTGAGAAACTGCTGTGTGTCCTGTAAATTCAACTCACAGAGTTACATCTTTCCCTTCAAGAAGCCTTTCGCTAAGGCTGTTCTTGTGGAATTGGCAAAGGGATATTTGGAAGCCCATAGAGGCCTATGGTGAAAAAGGAAATATCTTCCATTCAAAACTGGAAAGAAGCTGTCTGAGAAACTGCTTTGTGTTCTGTTAATTCATCTCACAGGGTTACATCTTTCCCTTCAAGAAGCCTTTCGCTAAGGCTGTTCTTGTGGAATTGGCAAAGGGATATTTGGAAGCCCATAGAGGGCTATGGTGAAAAAGGAAATATCTTCCATTCAAAACTGGAAAGAAGCTGTCTGAGAAACTGCTTTGTGTTCTGTTAATTCATCTCACAGGGTTACATCTTTCCCTTCAAGAAGCCTTTCGCTAAGGCTGTTCTTGGGGAATTTGCAAAGGGATATTTGGAAGCCCATAGAGGGCTATGGTGAAAAAGGAAATATCTTCCGTTCAAAACTGGAAAGAAGCTTTCTGAGAAACTGCTATGTGTTCTGTTAGTTCATCTCACAGAGATTCATCTTTCCCTTGAATAAGCCTTTCGCTAAGGCTGTTCTTGTGGAATTGGCAAAGGGATATTTGGAAGCCCATAGAGGGCTATGGTGAAAAAGGAAATATCTTCCGTTCAAAACTTGAAAGAAGCTTTCTGAGAAACTGCTCTGTGTTCTCTTAATTCATCTCACAGAGTTACATCTTTCCCTTCAAGAAGCCCTTCGCTAAGGCTGTTCTTGTGGAATTGGCAAAGGGATATTTGGAAGCCCATAGAGGGCTATGGTGAAAAAGGAAATATCTTCCGTTCAAAACTGGAAGGAATCTTTCGGAGAAACTGCTCCGTGTTCTGTTAGTTCATCTCACAGAGTTTCATCTTTCCCTTCAAGAAGCCTTTCGCTAAGGCGGTTCTTGTGGAATTGGCAAAGGGATATTTGGAAGCCCATAGAGGGCTATGTTGAAAAAGGAAATATCTTCCGTTCAAAACTGGAAAGAAGCTTTCTGAGAAACTGCTCTGTGTTCTGTTAATTCATCTCACAGAGTTACATCTTTCCCTTGAAGAAGCCTTTCGCTAAGGCTGTTCTTGTGGAATTGGCAAAGGGATATTTGGAAGCCCGTAGAGGGCAATGGTGAAAAAGGAAATATCTTCCGTTCAAAACTGGAAAGAAGCTTTCTGAGAAACTGCTCTGTGTTCTGTTAGTTCATCTCACAGAGTTACATCTTTCCCTTCAAGAAGCCTTTCGCTAAGGCTGTTCTTGTGGAATTGGCAAAGGTTTATTTGGAAGCCCATAGAGGGCTATGGTGAAAAAGGAACTATCTTCCGTTCAAAACTGGAAAGAAGCTTTCTGAGAAACTGCTCTGTGTTCTGTTAATTCATCTCACAGAGTTACATCTTTCCCTTCAAGAAGCCTTTCGCTAAGGCTGTTCTTGTGGAATTGGCAAAGGGATATTTGGAAGCCCATAGAGGGCTACGGTGAAAAAGGAAATATCTTCCGTTCAAAACTGGAAAGATGCTTTCTGAGAAACTGCTCTGTGTTCTGTTAATTCATCTCACAGAATTACAACTTTCCCTTCTAGAAGCCTTTCGCTAAGTCTGTTCTTGTGGAATTGGCAAACGGATATTTGGAAGCCCATAGAGGGCTATGGTGAAAAAGGTAATATCTTCCGTTCAAAACTGGAAAGAAGCTTTCTGAGAAACTGCTCTGTGTTCTGTTAATTCATCTCACAGAGTTACATCTTTCCCTTCAAGAAGCCTTTCGCTAAGTCTGTTCTTGTGGAATTGGCAAAGGGATATTTGGAAGCCCATAGAGGGCTATGGTGAAAAAGGAAATATGTTCCGTTCAAAACTGGAAAGAAGCTTTCTGAGAAACTGCTCTGTATTCTGTTAATTCATCTCACAGAGTTACATCTTTCCCTTGAAGAAGCCTTTGGCTAAGGCTGTTCTTGTGGAATTGGCAAAGGGATATTTGGAAGCCCATAGACGGCTATGGTGAAAAAGGAAATATCTTCCGTTCAAAACTGGAAAGAAGCTTTCTGAGAAACTGCTCTGTGTTCTGTTAATTGATCTCACAGAGTTACATCTTTCCCTTCAAGAAGCCTTTCGCTAAGGCTCTTCTTGTGGAATTGGAAAAGGGATATTTGGAAGCCCATAGAGGGCTATGGTGAAAAAGGAAATATCTTCCGTTCAAAACTGGAAAGAAGCTTTCTGAGAAACTGCTCTGTGTTCTGTTAGTTCATCTCACAGAGTTACATCTTTCCCTTCAAGAAGCCTTTCGCTAAGGCTGTTCTTGTGGAATTGGCAAAGGGATATTTGGAAGCCCACAGAGGGCTATGGTGAAAAAGGGAATATCTTCCGTTCAAAACTGGAAAGAAGCTTTCTGAGAAACTGCTCTGTGTTCTGTAAATTCATCTCACAGAGTTACATCTTTCCCTTCAAGAAGCCTTTCGCTAAGGCTGTTCTTGTGGAATTGGCAAAGGGATATTTGGAAGCCCATAGAGGACTATGGTGAAAAAGGAAATATCTTCCGTTCAAAACTGGAAAGAAGCTTTCTGAGAAACTGCTCTGTGTTCTGTTAATTCATCACACAGAGTTACATCTTTCCCTTCAAGAAGCCTTTCGCTAAGGCTGTTCTTGTGGAATTCGCAAAGGGATATTTGGAAGCCCATAGAGGGCTATGGTGAAAAAGGAAATATCTTCCGTTCAAAACTGGAAATAAGCTTTCTGAGAAACTGCTCTGTGTTCTGTTAATTCATCTCACAGAGTTACATCTTTCCCTTCAAGAAGCCTTTCGCTACGTCTGTTCTGGTGGAATTGTCAAAGGGATATTTGGAAGCCCATAGAGGGCTATGGTGAAAAAGGAAATATCTTCCGTTCAAAACTGGAAAGAAGCTTTCTGAGAAACAGCTCTGTGTTCTGTTAATTCATCTCACAGAGTTACATCTTTCCCTTGAAGAAAACTTTCTCTAAGGCTGTTCTTGTGAAATTGGCAAAGGGATATTTGGAAGCCCATAGACGGCTATGGTGAAAAAGGAAATATCTTCCCTTCAAAACTGGAAAGAAGCTTTCTGAGAAACTGCTTTGTGTTCTGTTAATTCATCTCACAGAGTTACATCTTTCCCTTCAAGAAGCCTTTCGCTAAGGCTGTTCTTGTGGAATTGGCAAGGGGATATTTGGAAGCCCATAGAGGGCTATGGTGAAAAAGGAAATATCTTCCGTTCAAAACTGGAAAGAAGCTTTCTGAGAAACTGCTCTGTGTTCTGTTAGTTCATCTCACAGAGTTACATCTGTCCCTTCAAGAAACCTTTCGCTAAGGCTGTTCTTGTGGAATTGGCAAAGGGATATTTGGAAGCCCATAGCGGGCTATGGTGAAAAAGGAAATATCTTCCGATCAAAACTGGAAAGAAGCTTTCTGAGAAACTGTTCTGTGTTCTGTTATTTCATCTCACAGAGTTACATCTTTCCCTTCAAGAAGCCTTTCGCTAAGGCTGTTCTTGTGGAATTGGCAAAGGGATATTTGGAAGCCCATAGAGGGCTATGGTGAAAAAGGAAATATCTTCCGTTCAAAACTGGAAAGAAGCTTTCTGAGAAACTGCTCTGTGTTCTGTTAATTCATCTCACAGAGTTACATCTTTCCCTTCAAGAAGCCTTTCGCTAAGGCTGTTCTTGTGGAATTGGCAAAGGGATATTTGGAAGCCCATAAAGGGCTATGTTGAAAAAGGAAATATCTTCCGTTCAAAACTGGAAAGAAGCTTTCTGAGAAACTGCTCTGTGTTCTGTTAATTCATCTCACAGAGTTACATCTTTCCCTTGAAGAAGCCTTTCGCTAAGGCTGTTCTTGTGGAATTGGCAAAGGGATATTTGGAAGCCCATAGAGGGCTATGGTGAAAAAGGAAATATCTTCCGTTCAAAACTGGAAGGAAGCTTTCTGAGAAACTGCTCCGTGTTCTGTTAATTCATCTCACAGAGTTACATCGTTCCCTTCAAGAAGCCTTTCGCTAAGGCTGTTCTTGGGGAATTGGCAAAGGGATATTTGGAAGCCCTTAGAGGGCTATGGTGAAAAAGGAAATATCTTCCGTTCAAAAGTTGAAAGAAGCTTCCCGAGAAACTGCTCTGTGTTCTGTTAATTCATCTCACAGAGTTACATCTTTCCCTTCAAGAAGCCTTTCGCTAAGGCTGTTCTTGTGGAATTGGCAAAGGGATATTTGGAAGCCCGTAGACGGCTATGGTGAAAAAGGAAATATCTTCCGTTCAAAACTGGAAAGAAGCTTTCTGAGAAACTGCTGTGTGTCCTGTAAATTCAACTCACAGAGTTACATCTTTCCCTTCAAGAAGCCTTTCGCTAAGGCTGTTCTTGTGGAATTGGCAAAGGGATATTTGGAAGCCCATAGAGGCCTATGGTGAAAAAGGAAATATCTTCCATTCAAAACTGGAAAGAAGCTGTCTGAGAAACTGCTTTGTGTTCTGTTAATTCATCTCACAGGGTTACATCTTTCCCTTCAAGAAGCCTTTCGCTAAGGCTGTTCTTGTGGAATTGGCAAAGGGATATTTGGAAGCCCATAGAGGGCTATGGTGAAAAAGGAAATATCTTCCATTCAAAACTGGAAAGAAGCTGTCTGAGAAACTGCTTTGTGTTCTGTTAATTCATCTCACAGGGTTACATCTTTCCCTTCAAGAAGCCTTTCGCTAAGGCTGTTCTTGGGGAATTTGCAAAGGGATATTTGGAAGCCCATAGAGGGCTATGGTGAAAAAGGAAATATCTTCCGTTCAAAACTGGAAAGAAGCTTTCTGAGAAACTGCTATGTGTTCTGTTAGTTCATCTCACAGAGATTCATCTTTCCCTTGAATAAGCCTTTCGCTAAGGCTGTTCTTGTGGAATTGGCAAAGGGATATTTGGAAGCCCATAGAGGGCTATGGTGAAAAAGGAAATATCTTCCGTTCAAAACTTGAAAGAAGCTTTCTGAGAAACTGCTCTGTGTTCTCTTAATTCATCTCACAGAGTTACATCTTTCCCTTCAAGAAGCCCTTCGCTAAGGCTGTTCTTGTGGAATTGGCAAAGGGATATTTGGAAGCCCATAGAGGGCTATGGTGAAAAAGGAAATATCTTCCGTTCAAAACTGGAAGGAATCTTTCGGAGAAACTGCTCCGTGTTCTGTTAGTTCATCTCACAGAGTTTCATCTTTCCCTTCAAGAAGCCTTTCGCTAAGGCGGTTCTTGTGGAATTGGCAAAGGGATATTTGGAAGCCCATAGAGGGCTATGTTGAAAAAGGAAATATCTTCCGTTCAAAACTGGAAAGAAGCTTTCTGAGAAACTGCTCTGTGTTCTGTTAATTCATCTCACAGAGTTACATCTTTCCCTTGAAGAAGCCTTTCGCTAAGGCTGTTCTTGTGGAATTGGCAAAGGGATATTTGGAAGCCCGTAGAGGGCAATGGTGAAAAAGGAAATATCTTCCGTTCAAAACTGGAAAGAAGCTTTCTGAGAAACTGCTCTGTGTTCTGTTAGTTCATCTCACAGAGTTACATCTTTCCCTTCAAGAAGCCTTTCGCTAAGGCTGTTCTTGTGGAATTGGCAAAGGGATATTTGGAAGCCCATAGAGGGCTATGGTGAAAAAGGAACTATCTTCCGTTCAAAACTGGAAAGAAGCTTTCTGAGAAACTGCTCTGTGTTCTGTTAATTCATCTCACAGAGTTACATCTTTCCCTTCAAGAAGCCTTTCGCTAAGGCTGTTCTTGTGGAATTGGCAAAGGGATATTTGGAAGCCCATAGAGGGCTACGGTGAAAAAGGAAATATCTTCCGTTCAAAACTGGAAAGATGCTTTCTGAGAAACTGCTCTGTGTTCTGTTAATTCATCTCACAGAATTACAACTTTCCCTTCTAGAAGCCTTTCGCTAAGTCTGTTCTTGTGGAATTGGCAAACGGATATTTGGAAGCCCATAGAGGGCTATGGTGAAAAAGGTAATATCTTCCGTTCAAAACTGGAAAGAAGCTTTCTGAGAAACTGCTCTGTGTTCTGTTAATTCATCTCACAGAGTTACATCTTTCCCTTCAAGAAGCCTTTCGCTAAGTCTGTTCTTGTGGAATTGGCAAAGGGATATTTGGAAGCCCATAGAGGGCTATGGTGAAAAAGGAAATATGTTCCGTTCAAAACTGGAAAGAAGCTTTCTGAGAAACTGCTCTGTATTCTGTTAATTCATCTCACAGAGTTACATCTTTCCCTTGAAGAAGCCTTTGGCTAAGGCTGTTCTTGTGGAATTGGCAAAGGGATATTTGGAAGCCCATAGACGGCTATGGTGAAAAAGGAAATATCTTCCGTTCAAAACTGGAAAGAAGCTTTCTGAGAAACTGCTCTGTGTTCTGTTAATTGATCTCACAGAGTTACATCTTTCCCTTCAAGAAGCCTTTCGCTAAGGCTCTTCTTGTGGAATTGGAAAAGGGATATTTGGAAGCCCATAGAGGGCTATGGTGAAAAAGGAAATATCTTCCGTTCAAAACTGGAAAGAAGCTTTCTGAGAAACTGCTCTGTGTTCTGTTAGTTCATCTCACAGAGTTACATCTTTCCCTTCAAGAAGCCTTTCGCTAAGGCTGTTCTTGTGGAATTGGCAAAGGGATATTTGGAAGCCCACAGAGGGCTATGGTGAAAAAGGGAATATCTTCCGTTCAAAACTGGAAAGAAGCTTTCTGAGAAACTGCTCTGTGTTCTGTAAATTCATCTCACAGAGTTACATCTTTCCCTTCAAGAAGCCTTTCGCTAAGGCTGTTCTTGTGGAATTGGCAAAGGGATATTTGGAAGCCCATAGAGGACTATGGTGAAAAAGGAAATATCTTCCGTTCAAAACTGGAAAGAAGCTTTCTGAGAAACTGCTCTGTGTTCTGTTAATTCATCACACAGAGTTACATCTTTCCCTTCAAGAAGCCTTTCGCTAAGGCTGTTCTTGTGGAATTCGCAAAGGGATATTTGGAAGCCCATAGAGGGCTATGGTGAAAAAGGAAATATCTTCCGTTCAAAACTGGAAATAAGCTTTCTGAGAAACTGCTCTGTGTTCTGTTAATTCATCTCACAGAGTTACATCTTTCCCTTCAAGAAGCCTTTCGCTACGTCTGTTCTGGTGGAATTGTCAAAGGGATATTTGGAAGCCCATAGAGGGCTATGGTGAAAAAGGAAATATCTTCCGTTCAAAACTGGAAAGAAGCTTTCTGAGAAACAGCTCTGTGTTCTGTTAATTCATCTCACAGAGTTACATCTTTCCCTTGAAGAAAACTTTCTCTAAGGCTGTTCTTGTGAAATTGGCAAAGGGATATTTGGAAGCCCATAGACGGCTATGGTGAAAAAGGAAATATCTTCCCTTCAAAACTGGAAAGAAGCTTTCTGAGAAACTGCTTTGTGTTCTGTTAATTCATCTCACAGAGTTACATCTTTCCCTTCAAGAAGCCTTTCGCTAAGGCTGTTCTTGTGGAATTGGCAAGGGGATATTTGGAAGCCCATAGAGGGCTATGGTGAAAAAGGAAATATCTTCCGTTCAAAACTGGAAAGAAGCTTTCTGAGAAACTGCTCTGTGTTCTGTTAGTTCATCTCACAGAGTTACATCTGTCCCTTCAAGAAGCCTTTCGCTAAGGCTGTTCTTGTGGAATTGGCAAAGGGATATTTGGAAGCCCATAGCGGGCTATGGTGAAAAAGGAAATATCTTCCGATCAAAACTGGAAAGAAGCTTTCTGAGAAACTGTTCTGTGTTCTGTTATTTCATCTCACAGAGTTACATCTTTCCCTTCAAGAAGCCTTTCGCTAAGGCTGTTCTTGTGGAATTGGCAAAGGGATATTTGGAAGCCCATAGAGGGCTATGGTGAAAAAGGAAATATCTTCCGTTCAAAACTGGAAAGAAGCTTTCTGAGAAACTGCTCTGTGTTCTGTTAATTCATCTCACAGAGTTACATCTTTCCCTTCAAGAAGCCTTTCGCTAAGGCTGTTCTTGTGGAATTGGCAAAGGGATATTTGGAAGCCCATAAAGGGCTATGTTGAAAAAGGAAATATCTTCCGTTCAAAACTGGAAAGAAGCTTTCTGAGAAACTGCTCTGTGTTCTGTTAATTCATCTCACAGAGTTACATCTTTCCCTTGAAGAAGCCTTTCGCTAAGGCTGTTCTTGTGGAATTGGCAAAGGGATATTTGGAAGCCCGTAGAGGGCAATGGTGAAAAAGGAAATATCTTCCGTTCAAAACTGGAAAGAAGCTTTCTGAGAAACTGCTCTGTGTTCTGTTAGTTCATCTCACAGAGTTACATCTTTCCCTTCAAGAAGCCTTTCGCTAAGGCTGTTCTTGTGGAATTGGCAAAGGGATATTTGGAAGCCCATAGAGGGCTATGGTGAAAAAGGAACTATCTTCCGTTCAAAACTGGAAAGAAGCTTTCTGAGAAACTGCTCTGTGTTCTGTTAATTCATCTCACAGAGTTACATCTTTCCCTTCAAGAAGCCTTTCGCTAAGGCTGTTCTTGTGGAATTGGCAAAGGGATATTTGGAAGCCCATAGAGGGCTATGGTGAAAAAGGAAATATCTTCCGTTCAAAACTGGAAAGAAGCTTTCTGAGAAACTGCTCTGTGTTCTGTTAATTCAT
The DNA here is from genome assembly GCF_047675955.1 of Chlorocebus sabaeus. Lineage (NCBI taxonomy): Eukaryota > Metazoa > Chordata > Mammalia > Primates > Cercopithecidae > Chlorocebus > Chlorocebus sabaeus. Next base: position 184,594 of record NW_027327524.1, read on the forward strand.
CTCACAGAGTTACATCTTTCCCTTCAAGAAGCCTTTCGCTAAGGCTGTTCTTGTGGAATTGGCAAAGGGATATTTGGAAGCCCATAGAGGGCTATGGTGAAAAAGGTAATATCTTCCGTTCAAAACTGGAAAGAAGCTTTCTGAGAAACTGCTCTGTGTTCTGTTAATTCATCTCACAGAGTTACATCTTTCCCTTCAAGAAGCCTTTCGCTAAGTCTGTTCTTGTGGAATTGGCAAAGGGATATTTGGAAGCCCATAGAGGGCTATGGTGAAAAAGGAAATATCTTCCGTTCAAAACTGGAAAGAAGCTTTCTGAGAAACTGCTCTGTGTTCTGTTAATTCATCACACAGAGTTACATCTTTCCCTTCAAGAAGCCTTTCGCTAAGGCTGTTCTTGTGGAATTCGCAAAGGGATATTTGGAAGCCCATAGAGGGCTATGGTGAAAAAGGAAATATCTTCCGTTCAAAACTGGAAAGAAGCTTTCTGAGAAACTGCTCTGTGTTCTGTTAATTCATCTCACAGAGTTACATCTTTCCCTTCAAGAAGCCTTTCGCTACGTCTGTTCTGGTGCAATTGTCAAAGGGATATTTGGAAGCCCATAGAGGGCTATGGTGAAAAAGGAAGTATCTTCCGTTCAAAACTGGAAAGAAGCTTTCTGAGAAACTGCTCTGTGTTCTGTTAATTCATCTCACAGAGTTACATCTTTCCCTTCAAGAAGCCTCTCGCTAAGGCTGTTCTTGTGGAATTGGCAAAGGGATATTTGGAAGCACATAGAGGGCTATGGTGATAAAGGAAATATCTTCCGTTCCAAAATGGAAAGAAGCTTTCTGAGAAACTGCTCTGTGTTCTGTAAATTCATCTCACAGAGTTACATCTTTCCCTTCAAGAAGCCTTTCGCTAAGGCTGTTCTTGGGGAATTGGCAAAGGGATATTTGGAAGCCCATAGAGGGCTATGGTGAAAAAGGAAATATCTTCCGTTCAAAAGTTGAAAGAAGCTTCCCGAGAAACTGCTCTGTGTTCTGTTAATTCATCTCACAGAGTTACATCTTTCCCTTCAAGAAGCCTTTCGCTAAGGCTGTTCTTGTGGAATTGGCAAAGGGATATTTGGAAGCCCATAGACGGCTATGGTGAAAAAGGAAATATCTTCCGTTCAAAACTGGAAAGAAGCTTTCTGAGAAACTGCTGTGTGTCCTGTAAATTCATCTCACAGAGTTACATCTTTCCCTTCAAGAAGCCTTTCGCTAAGGCTGTTCTTGTGGAATTGGCAAAGGGATATTTGGAAGCCCATAGAGGGCTATGGTGAAAAAGGAAATATCTTCCATTCAAAACTGGAAAGAAGCTGTCTGAGAAACTGCTTTGTGTTCTGTTAATTCATCTCACAGGGTTACATCTTTCCCTTCAAGAAGCCTTTCGCTAATTCTGTTCTTGTGGAATTGGCAAAGGGATATTTGGAAGCCCATAGAGGGCTATGGTGAAAAAGGAAATATCTTCCATTCAAAACTGGAAAGAAGCTGTCTGAGAAACTGCTTTGTGTTCTGTTAATTCATCTCACAGGGTTACATCTTTCCCTTCAAGAAGTCTTTCGCTAAGGCGGTTCTTGGGGAATTTGCAAAGGGATATTTGGAAGCCCATAGAGGGCTATGGTGAAAAAGGAAATATCTTCCGTTCAAAACTGGAAAGAAGCTTTCTGAGAAACTGCTCTGTGTTCTGTTAGTTCATCTCACAGAGATTCATCTTTCCCTTGAAAAAGCCTTTCGCTAAGGCTGTTCTTGTGGAATTGGCAAAGGGATATTTGGAAGCCCATAGAGGGCTATGGTGAAAAAGGAAATATCTTCCGTTCAAAACTGGAAAGAAGCTTTCTGAGAAACTGCTCTGTGTTCTGTTAATTCATCTCACAGAGTTACATCTTTCCCTTCAAGAATCCTTTCGCTAAGGCTGTTCTTGTGGAATTGGCAAAGGGATATTTGGAAGCCCATAGAGGGCTATGGTGAAAAAGGAAATATCTTCCGTTCAAAACTGGAAAGAAGCTTTCTGAGAAACTGCTGTGTGTTCTGTTAATTCATCTCACAGAGTTACATCTTGCCTTTCAAGAAGCCTTTCGCGAAGGCTGTTCTTGTGGAATTGGAAAAAGGATATTTGGAAGCCCATAGAGGGCTACGGTGAAAAAGGAAATATCTTCCGTTCAAAACTGGAAAGAAGCTTTCTGAGAAACTGCTCTGTGTTCTGTTAGTTCATCTCACAGAGTTTCATCTTTCCCTTCAAGAAGCCTTTCGCTAAGGCTGTTCTTGTGCAATTGGCAAAGGGATATTTGGAAGCCAATAGAGGGCTATGTTGAAAAAGGAAATATCTTCCGTTCAAAACTGGAAAGAAGCTTTCTGAGAAACTGCTCTGTGTTCTGTTAATTCATCTCACAGAGTTACATCTTTCCCTTGAAGAAGCCTTTCGCTAAGGCTGTTCTTGTGGAATTGGCAAAGGGATATTTGGAAGCCCGTAGAGGGCAATGGTGAAAAAGGAAATATCTTCCGTTCAAAACTGGAAAGAAGCTTTCTGAGAAACTGCTCTGTGTTCTGTTAGTTCATCTCACAGAGTTACATCTTTCCCTTCAAGAAGCCTTTCGCTAAGGCTGTTCTTGTGGAATTGGCAAAGGGATATTTGGAAGCCCATAGAGGGCTATGGTGAAAAAGGAACTATCTTCCGTTCAAAACTGGAAAGAATCTTTCTGAGAAACTGCTCTGTGTTCTGTTAATTCATCTCACAGAGTTACATCTTTCCCTTCAAGAAGCCTTTCGCTAAGGCTGTTCTTGTGGAATTGGCAAAGGGATATTTGGAAGCCCATAGAGGGCTATGGTGAAAAAGGAAATATCTTCCGTTCAAAACTGGAAAGAAGCTTTCTGAGAAACTGCTCTGTGTTCTGTTAATTCATCTCACAGAGTTACATCTTTCCCTTCAAGAAGCCTTTCGCTAAGGCTGTTCTTGTGGAATTGGCAAAGGGATATTTGGAAGCCCATAGAGGGCTATGGTGAAAAAGGAAATATCTTCCATTCAAAACTGGAAAGAAGCTGTCTGAGAAACTGCTTTGTGTTCTGTTAATTCATCTCACAGGGTTACATCTTTCCCTTCAAGAAGTCTTTCGCTAAGGCGGTTCTTGGGGAATTTGCAAAGGGATATTTGGAAGCCCATAGAGGGCTATGGTGAAAAAGGAAATATCTTCCGTTCAAAACTGGAAAGAAGCTTTCTGAGAAACTGCTCTGTGTTCTGTTAGTTCATCTCACAGAGATTCATCTTTCCCTTGAATAAGCCTTTCGCTAAGGCTGTTCTTGTGGAATTGGCAAAGGGATATTTGGAAGCCCATAGAGGGCTATGGTGAAAAAGGAAATATCTTCCGTTCAAAACTGGAAAGAAGCTTTCTGAGAAACTGCTCTGTGTTCTGTTAATTCATCTCACAGAGTTACATCTTTCCCTTCAAGAAGCCTTTCGCTAAGGCTGTTCTTGTGGAATTGGCAAAGGGATATTTGGAAGCCCATAGAGGGCTATGGTGAAAAAGGAAATATCTTCCGTTCAAAACTGGAAGGAAGCTTTCTGAGAAACTGCTCCGTGTTCTGTTAATTCATCTCACAGAGTTACATATTTCCCTTCAAGAAGCCTTTCGCTAAGGCTGTTCTTGTGGAATTGGCAAAGGGATATTTGGAAGCCCATAGTGGGCTATGGTGAAAAAGGAAATATGTTCCCTTCAAAACTGGAAAGAAGCTTTCTGAGAAACTGCTCTGTGTTCTGTTAATTCATCTCACAGAGTTACATCTTTCCCTTCAATAAGCCTTTCGCTAAGGCTGTTCTTGTGGAATTGGCAAAAGGATATTTGGAAGCCCATAGAGGGCTATGGTGAAAAAGGAAATATCTTCGGTTCAAAACTGGAAAGAAGCTTTCTGAGAAACTGCTCTGTGTTCTGTTAATTCATGTCACAGAGTTACATCTTTCCCTTCAAGAAGCCTCTCGCTAAGGCTGTTCTTGTGGAATTGGCAAAGGGATATTTGGAAGCCCATAGAGGGCTATGGTGAAAAAGGAACTATCTTCCGTTCAAAACTGGAAAGAAGCTTTCTGAGAAACTGCTCTGTGTTCTGTTAATTCATCTCACAGAGTTACATCTTTCCCTTCAAGAAGCCTTTCGCTAAGGCTGTTCTTGTGGAATTGGCAAAGGGATATTTGGAAGCCCATAGAGGGCTACGGTGATAAAGGAAATATCTTCCGTTCAAAACTGGAAAGATGCTTTCTGAGAAACTGCTCTGTGTTCTGTTAATTCATCTCACAGAGTTACATCTTTCCCTTCTAGAAGCCTTTCGCTAAGTCTGTTCTTGTGGAATTGGCAAACGGATATTTGGAAGCCCATAGAGGGCTATGGTGAAAAAGGTAATATCTTCCGTTCAAAACTGGAAAGAAGCTTTCTGAGAAACTGCTCTGTGTTCTGTTAATTCATCTCACAGAGTTACATCTTTCCCTTCAAGAAGCCTTTCGCTAAGTCTGTTCTTGTGGAATTGGCAAAGGGATATTTGGAAGCCCATAGAGGGCTATGGTGAAAAAGGAAATATGTTCCGTTCAAAACTGGAAAGAAGCTTTCTGAGAAACTGCTCTGTATTCTGTTAATTCATCTCACAGAGTTACATCTTTCCCTTGAAGAAGCCTTTGGCTAAGGCTGTTCTTGTGGAATTGGCAAAGGGATATTTGGAAGCCCATAGACGGCTATGGTGAAAAAGGAAATATCTTCCGTTCAAAACTGGAAAGAAGCTTTCTGAGAAACTGCTCTGTGTTCTGTTAATTGATCTCACAGAGTTACATCTTTCCCTTCAAGAAGCCTTTCGCTAAGGCTCTTCTTGTGGAATTGGAAAAGGGATATTTGGAAGCCCATAGAGGGCTATGGTGAAAAAGGAAATATCTTCCGTTCAAAACTGGAAAGAAGCTTTCTGAGAAACTGCTCTGTGTTCTGTTAGTTTATCTCACAGAGTTACATCTTTCCCTTCAAGAAGCCTTTCGCTAAGGCTGTTCTTGTGGAATTGGCAAAGGGATATTTGGAAGCCCACAGAGGGCTATGGTGAAAAAGGGAATATCTTCCGTTCAAAACTGGAAAGAAGCTTTCTGAGAAACTGCTCTGTGTTCTGTAAATTCATCTCACAGAGTTACATCTTTCCCTTCAAGAAGCCTTTCGCTAAGGCTGTTCTTGTGGAATTGGCAAAGGGATATTTGGAAGCCCATAGAGGACTATGGTGAAAAAGGAAATATCTTCCGTTCAAAACTGGAAAGAAGCTTTCTGAGAAACTGCTCTGTGTTCTGTTAATTCATCACACAGAGTTACATCTTTCCCTTCAAGAAGCCTTTCGCTAAGGCTGTTCTTGTGGAATTCGCAAAGGGATATTTGGAAGCCCATAGAGGGCTATGGTGAAAAAGGAAATATCTTCCGTTCAAAACTGGAAATAAGCTTTCTGAGAAACTGCTCTGTGTTCTGTTAATTCATCTCACAGAGTTACATCTTTCCCTTCAAGAAGCCTTTCGCTACGTCTGTTCTGGTGGAATTGTCAAAGGGATATTTGGAAGCCCTTAGAGGGCTATGGTGAACAAGGAAATATCTTCCGTTCAAAACTGGAAAGAAGCTTTCTGAGAAACAGCTCTGTGTTCTGTTAATTCATCTCACAGAGTTACATCTTTCCCTTGAAGAAAACTTTCGCTAAGGCTGTTCTTGTGAAATTGGCAAAGGGATATTTGGAAGCCCATAGACGGCTATGGTGAAAAAGGAAATATCTTCCCTTCAAAACTGGAAAGAAGCTTTCTGAGAAACTGCTTTGTGTTCTGTTAATTCATCTCACAGAGTTACATCTTTCCCTTCAAGAAGCCTTTCGCTAAGGCTGTTCTTGTGGAATTGGCAAGGGGATATTTGGAAGCCCATAGAGGGCTATGGTGAAAAAGGAAATATCTTCCGTTCAAAACTGGAAAGAAGCTTTCTGAGAAACTGCTCTGTGTTCTGTTAGTTCATCTCACAGAGTTACATCTGTCCCTTCAAGAAGCCTTTCGCTAAGGCTGTTCTTGTGGAATTGGCAAAGGGATATTTGGAAGCCCATAGCGGGCTATGGTGAAAAAGGAAATATCTTCCGATCAAAACTGGAAAGAAGCTTTCTGAGAAACTGTTCTGTGTTCTGTTATTTCATCTCACAGAGTTACATCTTTCCCTTCAAGAAGCCTTTCGCTAAGGCTGTTCTTGTGGAATTGGCAAAGGGATATTTGGAAGCCCATAGAGGGCTATGGTGAAAAAGGAAATATCTTCCGTTCAAAACTGGAAAGAAGCTTTCTGAGAAACTGCTCTGTGTTCTGTTAATTCATCTCACAGAGTTACATCTTTCCCTTCAAGAAGCCTTTCGCTAAGGCTGTTCTTGTGGAATTGGCAAAGGGATATTTGGAAGCCCCTAGAGGGCTATGGTGAAAAAGGAAATATCTTCCGTTCAAAACTGGAAGGAAGCTTTCTGAGAAACTGCTCCGTGTTCTGTTAATTCATCTCACAGAGTTACATATTTCCCTTCAAGAAGCCTTTCGCTAAGGCTGTTCTTGTGGAATTGGCAAAGGGATATTTGGAAGCCCATAGTGGGCTATGGTGAAAAAGGAAATATGTTCCCTTCAAAACTGGAAAGAAGCTTTCTGAGAAACTGCTCTGTGTTCTGTTAATTCATGTCACAGAGTTACATCTTTCCCTTCAAGAAGCCTCTCGCTAAGGCTGTTCTTGTGGAATTGGCAAAGGGATATTTGGAAGCACATAGAGGGCTATGGTGAAAAAGGAAATATCTTCCGTTCCAAAATGGAAAGAAGCTTTCTGAGAAACTGCTCTGTGTTCTGTAGATTCATCTCACAGAGTTACATCGTTCCCTTCAAGAAGCCTTTCGCTAAGGCTGTTCTTGGGGAATTGGCAAAGGGATATTTGGAAGCCCTTAGAGGGCTATGGTGAAAAAGGAAATATCTTCCGTTCAAAAGTTGAAAGAAGCTTCCCGAGAAACTGCTCTGTGTTCTGTTAATTCATCTCACAGAGTTACATCTTTCCCTTCAAGAAGCCTTTCGCTAAGGCTGTTCTTGTGGAATTGGCAAAGGGATATTTGGAAGCCCGTAGACGGCTATGGTGAAAAAGGAAATATCTTCCGTTCAAAACTGGAAAGAAGCTTTCTGAGAAACTGCTGTGTGTCCTGTAAATTCATCTCACAGAGTTACATCTTTCCCTTCAAGAAGCCTTTCGCTAAGGCTGTTCTTGTGGAATTGGCAAAGGGATATTTGGAAGCCCATAGAGGCCTATGGTGAAAAAGGAAATATCTTCCATTCAAAACTGGAAAGAAGCTGTCTGAGAAACTGCTTTGTGTTCTGTTAATTCATCTCACAGGGTTACATCTTTCCCTTCAAGAAGCCTTTCGCTAAGGCTGTTCTTGTGGAATTGGCAAAGGGATATTTGGAAGCATATAGAGGGCTATGGTGAAAAAGGAAATATCTTCCATTCAAAACTGGAAAGAAGCTGTCTGAGAAACTGCTTTGTGTTCTGTTAATTCATCTCACAGGGTTACATCTTTCCCTTCAAGAAGCCTTTCGCTAAGGCTGTTCTTGGGGAATTTGCAAAGGGATATTTGGAAGCCCATAGAGGGCTATGGTGAAAAAGGAAATATCTTCCGTTCAAAACTGGAAAGAAGCTTTCTGAGAAACTGCTCTGTGTTCTGTTAATTCATCTCACAGAGTTACATCTTTCCCTTGAAGAAGCCTTTCGCTAAGGCTGTTCTTGTGGAATTGGCAAAGGGATATTTGGAAGCCCGTAGAGGGCAATGGTGAAAAAGGAAATATCTTCCGTTCAAAACTGGAAAGAAGCTTTCTGAGAAACTGCTCTGTGTTCTGTTAGTTCATCTCACAGAGTTACATCTTTCCCTTCAAGAAGCCTTTCGCTAAGGCTGTTCTTGTGGAATTGGCAAAGGGATATTTGGAAGCCCATAGAGGGCTATGGTGAAAAAGGAACTATCTTCCGTTCAAAACTGGAAAGAAGCTTTCTGAGAAACTGCTCTGTGTTCTGTTAATTCATCTCACAGAGTTACATCTTTCCCTTCAAGAAGCCTTTCGCTAAGGCTGTTCTTGTGGAATTGGCAAAGGGATATGAAAGAAGCTTTCTGAGAAACTGCTCTGTGTTCTGTTAATTCATCTCACAGAGTTACATCTTTCCCTTCAAGAAGCCTTTCGCTAAGTCTGTTCTTGTGGAATTGGCAAAGGGATATTTGGAGGCCCATAGAGGGCTATGGTGAAAAAGGAAATATGTTCCGTTCAAAACTGGAAAGAAGCTTTCTGAGAAACTGCTCTGTATTCTGTTAATTCATCTCACAGAGTTACATCTTTCCCTTGAAGAAGCCTTTGGCTAAGGCTGTTCTTGTGGAATTGGCAAAGGGATATTTGGAAGTCCATAGACGGCTATGGTGAAAAAGGAAATATCTTCCGTTCAAAACTGGAAAGAAGCTTTCTGAGAAACTGCTCTGTGTTCTGTTAATTGATCTCACAGAGTTACATCTTTCCCTTCAAGAAGCCTTTCGCTAAGGCTCTTCTTGTGGAATTGGAAAAGGGATATTTGGAAGCCCATAGAGGGCTATGGTGAAAAAGGAAATATCTTCCGTTCAAAACTGGAAAGAAGCTTTCTGAGAAACTGCTCTGTGTTCTGTTAGTTCATCTCACAGAGTTACATCTTTCCCTTCAAGAAGCCTTTCGCTAAGGCTGTTCTTGTGGAATTGGCAAAGGGATATTTGGAAGCCCACAGAGGGCTATGGTGAAAAAGGGAATATCTTCCGTTCAAAACTGGAAAGAAGCTTTCTGAGAAACTGCTCTGTGTTCTGTAAATTCATCTCACAGAGTTACATCTTTCCCTTCAAGAAGCCTTTCGCTAAGGCTGTTCTTGTGGAATTGGCAAAGGGATATTTGGAAGCCCATAGAGGACTATGGTGAAAAAGGAAATATCTTCCGTTCAAAACTGGAAAGAAGCTTTCTGAGAAACTGCTCTGTGTTCTGTTAATTCATCACACAGAGTTACATCTTTCCCTTCAAGAAGCCTTTCGCTAAGGCTGTTCTTGTGGAATTCGCAAAGGGATATTTGGAAGCCCATAGAGGGCTATGGTGAAAAAGGAAATATCTTCCGTTCAAAACTGGAAATAAGCTTTCTGAGAAACTGCTCTGTGTTCTGTTAATTCATCTCACAGAGTTACATCTTTCCCTTCAAGAAGCCTTTCGCTACGTCTGTTCTGGTGGAATTGTCAAAGGGATATTTGGAAGCCCATAGAGGGCTATGGTGAAAAAGGAAATATCTTCCGTTCAAAACTGGAAAGAAGCTTTCTGAGAAACAGCTCTGTGTTCTGTTAATTCATCTCACAGAGTTACATCTTTCCCTTGAAGAAAACTTTCGCTAAGGCTGTTCTTGTGAAATTGGCAAAGGGATATTTGGAAGCCCATAGACGGCTATGGTGAAAAAGGAAATATCTTCCCTTCAAAACTGGAAAGAAGCTTTCTGAGAAACTGCTTTGTGTTCTGTTAATTCATCTCACAGAGTTACATCTTTCCCTTCAAGAAGCCTTTCGCTAAGGCTGTTCTTGTGGAATTGGCAAGGGGATATTTGGAAGCCCATAGAGGGCTATGGTGAAAAAGGAAATATCTTCCGTTCAAAACTGGAAAGAAGCTTTCTGAGAAACTGCTCTGTGTTCTGTTAGTTCATCTCACAGAGTTACATCTTTCCCTTCAAGAAGCCTTTCGCTAAGGCTGTTCTTGTGGAATTGGCAAAGGGATATTTGGAAGCCCATAGCGGGCTATGGTGAAAAAGGAAATATCTTCCGATCAAAACTGGAAAGAAGCTTTCTGAGAAACTCTTCTGTGTTCTGTTATTTCATCTCACAGAGTTACATCTTTCCCTTCAAGAAGCCTTTCGCTAAGGCTGTTCTTGTGGAATTGGCAAAGGGATATTTGGAAGCCCATAGAGGGCTATGGTGAAAAAGGAAATATCTTCCGTTCAAAACTGGAAAGAAGCTTTCTGAGAAACTGCTCTGTGTTCTGTTAATTCATCTCACAGAGTTACATCTTTCCCTTCAAGAAGCCTTTCGCTACGGCTGTTCTTGTGGAATTGGCAAAGGGATATTTGGAAGCCCATAAAGGGCTATGTTGAAAAAGGAAATATCTTCCGTTCAAAACTGGAAAGAAGCTTTCTGAGAAACTGCTCTGTGTTCTGTTAATTCATCTCACAGAGTTACATCTTTCCCTTGAAGAAGCCTTTCGCTAAGGCTGTTCTTGTGGAATTGGCAAAGGGATATTTGGAAGCCCGTAGAGGGCAATGGTGAAAAAGGAAATATCTTCCGTTCAAAACTGGAAAGAAGCTTTCTGAGAAACTGCTCTGTGTTCTGTTAGTTCATCTCACAGAGTTACATCTTTCCCTTCAAGAAGCCTTTCGCTAAGGCTGTTCTTGTGGAATTGGCAAAGGGATATTTGGAAGCCCATAGAGGGCTATGGTGAAAAAGGAACTATCTTCCGTTCAAAACTGGAAAGAAGCTTTCTGAGAAACTGCTCTGTGTTCTGTTAATTCATCTCACAGAGTTACATCTTTCCCTTCAAGAAGCCTTTCGCTAAGGCTGTTCTTGTGGAATTGGCAAAGGGATATTTGGAAGCCCATAGAGGGCTATGGTGAAAAAGGAAATATCTTCCGTTCAAAACTGGAAAGAAGCTTTCTGAGAAACTGCTCTGTGTTCTGTTAGTTCATCTCACAGAGTTACATCTTTCCCTTCAAGAAGCCTTTCGCTAAGGCTGTTCTTGTGGAATTGGCAAAGGGATATTTGGAAGCCCATAGAGGGCTATGCTGAAAAAGGAAATATCTTCCGTTCAAAACTGGAAAGAAGCTTTCTGAGAAACTGCTCTGTGTTCTGTTAATTCATCTCACAGAGTTACATCTTTCTCTTCAAGAAGCCTTTCGCTAAGACTGTTCTTGTTGAATTGGCAAAGGGATATTTGGAAGCCCATGGAGGGCTACGGTGAAAAAGGAAATATCTTCCGTTCAAAACTGGAAAGAAGCTTTCTGAGAAACTGCTCTGTGTTCTGTTAATTCATCTCACAGAGTTACATCTTTCCCTTCTAGAAGCCTTTCGCTAAGTCTGTTCTTGTGGAATTGGCAAACGGATATTTGGAAGCCCATAGAGGGCTATGGTGAAAAAGGTAATATCTTCCGTTCAAAACTGGAAAGAAGCTTTCTGAGAAACTGCTGTGTGTTCTGTTAATTCATCTCACAGAGTTACATCTTTCCCTTCAAGAAGCCTTTCGCTATGTCTGTTCTTGTGGAATTGGCAAAGGGATATTTGGAAGCCCATAGAGGGCTATGGTGAAAAAGGAAATATGTTCCGTTCAAAACTGGAAAGAAGCTTTCTGAGAAACTGCTCTGTGTGCTGTTAATTCATCTCACAGAGTTACATCTTTCCCTTGAAGAAGCCTTTGGCTAAGGCTGTTCTTGTGGAATTGGCAAAGGGATATTTGGAAGCCCATAGACGGCTATGGTGAAAAAGGAAATATCTTCCGTTCAAAACTGGAAAGAAGCTTTCTGAGAAACTGCTCTGTGTTCTGTTAATTCATCTCACAGAGTTACATCTTTCCCTTGAAGAAGCCTTTCGCTAAGGCTTTTCTTGTGGAATTGGCAAAGGGATATTTGGAAGCCCGTAGAGGGCAATGGTGAAAAAGGAAATATCTTCCGTTCAAAACTGGAAAGAAGCTTTCTGAGAAACTGCTCTGTGTTCTGTTAGTTCATCTCACAGAGTTACATCTTTCCCTTCAAGAAGCCTTTCGCTAAGGCTGTTCTTGTGGAATTGGCAAAGGGATATTTGGAAGCCCATAGAGGGCTATGGTGAAAAAGGAACTATCTTCCGTTCAAAACTGGAAAGAAGCTTTCTGAGAAACTGCTCTGTGTTCTGTTAATTCATCTCACAGAGTTACATCTTTCCCTTCAAGAAGCCTTTCGCTAAGGCTGTTCTTGTGGAATTGGCAAAGGGATATTTGGAAGCCCATAGAGGGCTATGGTGAAAAAGGAAATATCTTCCGTTCAAAACTGGAAAGAAGCTTTCTGAGAAACTGCTCTGTGTTCTGTTAATTCATCTCACAGAATTACATCTTTCCCTTCAAGAAGCCTTTCGCTAAGGCTGTTCTTGTGGAATTGGCAAAGGGATATTTGGAAGCCCATAGAGGGCTACGGTGAAAAAGGAAATATCTTCCGTTCAAAACTGGAAAGAAGCTTTCTGAGAAACTGCTCTGTGTTCTGTTAATTCATCTCACAGAGTTACATCTTTCTCTTCAAGAAGCCTTTCGCTAAGACTGTTCTTGTGGAATTGGCAAAGGGATATTTGGAAGCCCATAGAGGGCTACGGTGAAAAAGGAAATATCTTCCGTTCAAAACTGGAAAGATGCTTTCTGAGAAACTGCTCTGTGTTCTGTTAATTCATCTCACAGAGTTACATCTTTCCCTTCTAGAAGCCTTTCGCTAAGTCTGTTCTTGTGGAATTGGCAAACGGATATTTGGAAGCCCATAGAGGGCTATGGTGAAAAAGGTAATATCTTCCGTTCAAAACTGGAAAGAAGCTTTCTGAGAAACTGCTCTGTGTTCTGTTAGTTCATCTCACAGAGATTCATCTTTCCCTTGAAAAAGCCTTTCGCTAAGGCTGTTCTTGTGGAATTGGCAAAGGGATATTTGGAAGCCCATAGAGGGCTATGGTGAAAAAGGAAATATCTTCCGTTCAAAACTGGAAAGAAGCTTTCTGAGAAACTGCTCTGTGTTCTGTTAATTCATCTCACAGAGTTACATCTTTCCCTTCAAGAATCCTTTCGCTAAGGCTGTTCTTGTGGAATTGGCAAAGGGATATTTGGAAGCCCATAGAGGGCTATGGTGAAAAAGGAAATATCTTCCGTTCAAAACTGGAAAGAAGCTTTCTGAGAAACTGCTGTGTGTTCTGTTAATTCATCTCACAGAGTTACATCTTGCCTTTCAAGAAGCCTTTCGCGAAGGCTGTTCTTGTGGAATTGGAAAAAGGATATTTGGAAGCCCATAGAGGGCTACGGTGAAAAAGGAAATATCTTCCGTTCAAAACTGGAAAGAAGCTTTCTGAGAAACTGCTCTGTGTTCTGTTAGTTCATCTCACAGAGTTTCATCTTTCCCTTCAAGAAGCCTTTCGCTAAGGCTGTTCTTGTGCAATTGGCAAAGGGATATTTGGAAGCCAATAGAGGGCTATGTTGAAAAAGGAAATATCTTCCGTTCAAAACTGGAAAGAAGCTTTCTGAGAAACTGCTCTGTGTTCTGTTAATTCATCTCACAGAGTTACATCTTTCCCTTGAAGAAGCCTTTCGCTAAGGCTGTTCTTGTGGAATTGGCAAAGGGATATTTGGAAGCCCGTAGAGGGCAATGGTGAAAAAGGAAATATCTTCCGTTCAAAACTGGAAAGAAGCTTTCTGAGAAACTGCTCTGTGTTCTGTTAGTTCATCTCACAGAGTTACATCTTTCCCTTCAAGAAGCCTTTCGCTAAGGCTGTTCTTGTGGAATTGGCAAAGGGATATTTGGAAGCCCATAGAGGGCTATGGTGAAAAAGGAACTATCTTCCGTTCAAAACTGGAAAGAATCTTTCTGAGAAACTGCTCTGTGTTCTGTTAATTCATCTCACAGAGTTACATCTTTCCCTTCAAGAAGCCTTTCGCTAAGGCTGTTCTTGTGGAATTGGCAAAGGGATATTTGGAAGCCCATAGAGGGCTATGGTGAAAAAGGAAATATCTTCCGTTCAAAACTGGAAAGAAGCTTTCTGAGAAACTGCTCTGTGTTCTGTTAATTCATCTCACAGAGTTACATCTTTCCCTTCAAGAAGCCTTTCGCTAAGGCTGTTCTTGTGGAATTGGCAAAGGGATATTTGGAAGCCCATAGAGGGCTATGGTGAAAAAGGAAATATCTTCCATTCAAAACTGGAAAGAAGCTGTCTGAGAAACTGCTTTGTGTTCTGTTAATTCATCTCACAGGGTTACATCTTTCCCTTCAAGAAGTCTTTCGCTAAGGCGGTTCTTGGGGAATTTGCAAAGGGATATTTGGAAGCCCATAGAGGACTATGGTGAAAAAGGAAATATCTTCCGTTCAAAACTGGAAAGAAGCTTTCTGAGAAACTGCTCTGTGTTCTGTTAGTTCATCTCACAGAGATTCATCTTTCCCTTGAATAAGCCTTTCGCTAAGGCTGTTCTTGTGGAATTGGCAAAGGGATATTTGGAAGCCCATAGAGGGCTATGGTGAAAAAGGAAATATCTTCCGTTCAAAACTGGAAAGAAGCTTTCTGAGAAACTGCTCTGTGTTCTGTTAATTCATCTCACAGAGTTACATCTTTCCCTTCAAGAAGCCTTTCGCTAAGGCTGTTCTTGTGGAATTGGCAAAGGGATATTTGGAAGCCCATAGAGGGCTATGGTGAAAAAGGAAATATCTTCCGTTCAAAACTGGAAGGAAGCTTTCTGAGAAACTGCTCCGTGTTCTGTTAATTCATCTCACAGAGTTACATATTTCCCTTCAAGAAGCCTTTCGCTAAGGCTGTTCTTGTGGAATTGGCAAAGGGATATTTGGAAGCCCATAGTGGGCTATGGTGAAAAAGGAAATATGTTCCCTTCAAAACTGGAAAGAAGCTTTCTGAGAAACTGCTCTGTGTTCTGTTAATTCATCTCACAGAGTTACATCTTTCCCTTCAATAAGCCTTTCGCTAAGGCTGTTCTTGTGGAATTGGCAAAAGGATATTTGGAAGCCCATAGAGGGCTATGGTGAAAAAGGAAATATCTTCGGTTCAAAACTGGAAAGAAGCTTTCTGAGAAACTGCTCTGTGTTCTGTTAATTCATGTCACAGAGTTACATCTTTCCCTTCAAGAAGCCTCTCGCTAAGGCTGTTCTTGTGGAATTGGCAAAGGGATATTTGGAAGCCCATAGAGGGCTATGGTGAAAAAGGAACTATCTTCCGTTCAAAACTGGAAAGAAGCTTTCTGAGAAACTGCTCTGTGTTCTGTTAATTCATCTCACAGAGTTACATCTTTCCCTTCAAGAAGCCTTTCGCTAAGGCTGTTCTTGTGGAATTGGCAAAGGGATATTTGGAAGCCCATAGAGGGCTACGGTGATAAAGGAAATATCTTCCGTTCAAAACTGGAAAGATGCTTTCTGAGAAACTGCTCTGTGTTCTGTTAATTCATCTCACAGAGTTACATCTTTCCCTTCTAGAAGCCTTTCGCTAAGTCTGTTCTTGTGGAATTGGCAAACGGATATTTGGAAGCCCATAGAGGGCTATGGTGAAAAAGGTAATATCTTCCGTTCAAAACTGGAAAGAAGCTTTCTGAGAAACTGCTCTGTGTTCTGTTAATTCATCTCACAGAGTTACATCTTTCCCTTCAAGAAGCCTTTCGCTAAGTCTGTTCTTGTGGAATTGGCAAAGGGATATTTGGAAGCCCATAGAGGGCTATGGTGAAAAAGGAAATATGTTCCGTTCAAAACTGGAAAGAAGCTTTCTGAGAAACTGCTCTGTATTCTGTTAATTCATCTCACAGAGTTACATCTTTCCCTTGAAGAAGCCTTTGGCTAAGGCTGTTCTTGTGGAATTGGCAAAGGGATATTTGGAAGCCCATAGACGGCTATGGTGAAAAAGGAAATATCTTCCGTTCAAAACTGGAAAGAAGCTTTCTGAGAAACTGCTCTGTGTTCTGTTAATTGATCTCACAGAGTTACATCTTTCCCTTCAAGAAGCCTTTCGCTAAGGCTCTTCTTGTGGAATTGGAAAAGGGATATTTGGAAGCCCATAGAGGGCTATGGTGAAAAAGGAAATATCTTCCGTTCAAAACTGGAAAGAAGCTTTCTGAGAAACTGCTCTGTGTTCTGTTAGTTTATCTCACAGAGTTACATCTTTCCCTTCAAGAAGCCTTTCGCTAAGGCTGTTCTTGTGGAATTGGCAAAGGGATATTTGGAAGCCCACAGAGGGCTATGGTGAAAAAGGGAATATCTTCCGTTCAAAACTGGAAAGAAGCTTTCTGAGAAACTGCTCTGTGTTCTGTAAATTCATCTCACAGAGTTACATCTTTCCCTTCAAGAAGCCTTTCGCTAAGGCTGTTCTTGTGGAATTGGCAAAGGGATATTTGGAAGCCCATAGAGGACTATGGTGAAAAAGGAAATATCTTCCGTTCAAAACTGGAAAGAAGCTTTCTGAGAAACTGCTCTGTGTTCTGTTAATTCATCACACAGAGTTACATCTTTCCCTTCAAGAAGCCTTTCGCTAAGGCTGTTCTTGTGGAATTCGCAAAGGGATATTTGGAAGCCCATAGAGGGCTATGGTGAAAAAGGAAATATCTTCCGTTCAAAACTGGAAATAAGCTTTCTGAGAAACTGCTCTGTGTTCTGTTAATTCATCTCACAGAGTTACATCTTTCCCTTCAAGAAGCCTTTCGCTACGTCTGTTCTGGTGGAATTGTCAAAGGGATATTTGGAAGCCCTTAGAGGGCTATGGTGAACAAGGAAATATCTTCCGTTCAAAACTGGAAAGAAGCTTTCTGAGAAACAGCTCTGTGTTCTGTTAATTCATCTCACAGAGTTACATCTTTCCCTTGAAGAAAACTTTCGCTAAGGCTGTTCTTGTGAAATTGGCAAAGGGATATTTGGAAGCCCATAGACGGCTATGGTGAAAAAGGAAATATCTTCCCTTCAAAACTGGAAAGAAGCTTTCTGAGAAACTGCTTTGTGTTCTGTTAATTCATCTCACAGAGTTACATCTTTCCCTTCAAGAAGCCTTTCGCTAAGGCTGTTCTTGTGGAATTGGCAAGGGGATATTTGGAAGCCCATAGAGGGCTATGGTGAAAAAGGAAATATCTTCCGTTCAAAACTGGAAAGAAGCTTTCTGAGAAACTGCTCTGTGTTCTGTTAGTTCATCTCACAGAGTTACATCTGTCCCTTCAAGAAGCCTTTCGCTAAGGCTGTTCTTGTGGAATTGGCAAAGGGATATTTGGAAGCCCATAGCGGGCTATGGTGAAAAAGGAAATATCTTCCGATCAAAACTGGAAAGAAGCTTTCTGAGAAACTGTTCTGTGTTCTGTTATTTCATCTCACAGAGTTACATCTTTCCCTTCAAGAAGCCTTTCGCTAAGGCTGTTCTTGTGGAATTGGCAAAGGGATATTTGGAAGCCCATAGAGGGCTATGGTGAAAAAGGAAATATCTTCCGTTCAAAACTGGAAAGAAGCTTTCTGAGAAACTGCTCTGTGTTCTGTTAATTCATCTCACAGAGTTACATCTTTCCCTTCAAGAAGCCTTTCGCTAAGGCTGTTCTTGTGGAATTGGCAAAGGGATATTTGGAAGCCCCTAGAGGGCTATGGTGAAAAAGGAAATATCTTCCGTTCAAAACTGGAAGGAAGCTTTCTGAGAAACTGCTCCGTGTTCTGTTAATTCATCTCACAGAGTTACATATTTCCCTTCAAGAAGCCTTTCGCTAAGGCTGTTCTTGTGGAATTGGCAAAGGGATATTTGGAAGCCCATAGTGGGCTATGGTGAAAAAGGAAATATGTTCCCTTCAAAACTGGAAAGAAGCTTTCTGAGAAACTGCTCTGTGTTCTGTTAATTCATGTCACAGAGTTACATCTTTCCCTTCAAGAAGCCTCTCGCTAAGGCTGTTCTTGTGGAATTGGCAAAGGGATATTTGGAAGCACATAGAGGGCTATGGTGAAAAAGGAAATATCTTCCGTTCCAAAATGGAAAGAAGCTTTCTGAGAAACTGCTCTGTGTTCTGTAGATTCATCTCACAGAGTTACATCGTTCCCTTCAAGAAGCCTTTCGCTAAGGCTGTTCTTGGGGAATTGGCAAAGGGATATTTGGAAGCCCTTAGAGGGCTATGGTGAAAAAGGAAATATCTTCCGTTCAAAAGTTGAAAGAAGCTTCCCGAGAAACTGCTCTGTGTTCTGTTAATTCATCTCACAGAGTTACATCTTTCCCTTCAAGAAGCCTTTCGCTAAGGCTGTTCTTGTGGAATTGGCAAAGGGATATTTGGAAGCCCGTAGACGGCTATGGTGAAAAAGGAAATATCTTCCGTTCAAAACTGGAAAGAAGCTTTCTGAGAAACTGCTGTGTGTCCTGTAAATTCATCTCACAGAGTTACATCTTTCCCTTCAAGAAGCCTTTCGCTAAGGCTGTTCTTGTGGAATTGGCAAAGTGATATTTGGAAGCCCATAGAGGCCTATGGTGAAAAAGGAAATATCTTCCATTCAAAACTGGAAAGAAGCTGTCTGAGAAACTGCTTTGTGTTCTGTTAATTCATCTCACAGGGTTACATCTTTCCCTTCAAGAAGCCTTTCGCTAAGGCTGTTCTTGTGGAATTGGCAAAGGGATATTTGGAAGCATATAGAGGGCTATGGTGAAAAAGGAAATATCTTCCATTCAAAACTGGAAAGAAGCTGTCTGAGAAACTGCTTTGTGTTCTGTTAATTCATCTCACAGGGTTACATCTTTCCCTTCAAGAAGCCTTTCGCTAAGGCTGTTCTTGGGGAATTTGCAAAGGGATATTTGGAAGCCCATAGAGGGCTATGGTGAAAAAGGAAATATCTTCCGTTCAAAACTGGAAAGAAGCTTTCTGAGAAACTGCTCTGTGTTCTGTTAATTCATCTCACAGAGTTACATCTTTCCCTTGAAGAAGCCTTTCGCTAAGGCTGTTCTTGTGGAATTGGCAAAGGGATATTTGGAAGCCCGTAGAGGGCAATGGTGAAAAAGGAAATATCTTCCGTTCAAAACTGGAAAGAAGCTTTCTGAGAAACTGCTCTGTGTTCTGTTAGTTCATCTCACAGAGTTACATCTTTCCCTTCAAGAAGCCTTTCGCTAAGGCTGTTCTTGTGGAATTGGCAAAGGGATATTTGGAAGCCCATAGAGGGCTATGGTGAAAAAGGAACTATCTTCCGTTCAAAACTGGAAAGAAGCTTTCTGAGAAACTGCTCTGTGTTCTGTTAATTCATCTCACAGAGTTACATCTTTCCCTTCAAGAAGCCTTTCGCTAAGGCTGTTCTTGTGGAATTGGCAAAGGGATATTTGGAAGCCCATAGAGGGCTACGGTGAAAAAGGAAATATCTTCCGTTCAAAACTGGAAAGATGCTTTCTGAGAAACTGCTCTGTGTTCTGTTAATTCATCTCACAGAATTACATCTTTCCCTTCTAGAAGCCTTTCGCTAAGTCTGTTCTTGTGGAATTGGCAAACGGATATTTGGAAGCCCATAGAGGGCTATGGTGAAAAAGGTAATATCTTCCGTTCAAAACTGGAAAGAAGCTTTCTGAGAAACTGCTCTGTGTTCTGTTAATTCATCTCACAGAGTTACATCTTTCCCTTCAAGAAGCCTTTCGCTAAGTCTGTTCTTGTGGAATTGGCAAAGGGATATTTGGAGGCCCATAGAGGGCTATGGTGAAAAAGGAAATATGTTCCGTTCAAAACTGGAAAGAAGCTTTCTGAGAAACTGCTCTGTATTCTGTTAATTCATCTCACAGAGTTACATCTTTCCCTTGAAGAAGCCTTTGGCTAAGGCTGTTCTTGTGGAATTGGCAAAGGGATATTTGGAAGTCCATAGACGGCTATGGTGAAAAAGGAAATATCTTCCGTTCAAAACTGGAAAGAAGCTTTCTGAGAAACTGCTCTGTGTTCTGTTAATTGATCTCACAGAGTTACATCTTTCCCTTCAAGAAGCCTTTCGCTAAGGCTCTTCTTGTGGAATTGGAAAAGGGATATTTGGAAGCCCATAGAGGGCTATGGTGAAAAAGGAAATATCTTCCGTTCAAAACTGGAAAGAAGCTTTCTGAGAAACTGCTCTGTGTTCTGTTAGTTCATCTCACAGAGTTACATCTTTCCCTTCAAGAAGCCTTTCGCTAAGGCTGTTCTTGTGGAATTGGCAAAGGGATATTTGGAAGCCCACAGAGGGCTATGGTGAAAAAGGGAATATCTTCCGTTCAAAACTGGAAAGAAGCTTTCTGAGAAACTGCTCTGTGTTCTGTAAATTCATCTCACAGAGTTACATCTTTCCCTTCAAGAAGCCTTTCGCTAAGGCTGTTCTTGTGGAATTGGCAAAGGGATATTTGGAAGCCCATAGAGGACTATGGTGAAAAAGGAAATATCTTCCGTTCAAAACTGGAAAGAAGCTTTCTGAGAAACTGCTCTGTGTTCTGTTAATTCATCACACAGAGTTACATCTTTCCCTTCAAGAAGCCTTTCGCTAAGGCTGTTCTTGTGGAATTCGCAAAGGGATATTTGGAAGCCCATAGAGGGCTATGGTGAAAAAGGAAATATCTTCCGTTCAAAACTGGAAATAAGCTTTCTGAGAAACTGCTCTGTGTTCTGTTAATTCATCTCACAGAGTTACATCTTTCCCTTCAAGAAGCCTTTCGCTACGTCTGTTCTGGTGGAATTGTCAAAGGGATATTTGGAAGCCCATAGAGGGCTATGGTGAAAAAGGAAATATCTTCCGTTCAAAACTGGAAAGAAGCTTTCTGAGAAACAGCTCTGTGTTCTGTTAATTCATCTCACAGAGTTACATCTTTCCCTTGAAGAAAACTTTCGCTAAGGCTGTTCTTGTGAAATTGGCAAAGGGATATTTGGAAGCCCATAGACGGCTATGGTGAAAAAGGAAATATCTTCCCTTCAAAACTGGAAAGAAGCTTTCTGAGAAACTGCTTTGTGTTCTGTTAATTCATCTCACAGAGTTACATCTTTCCCTTCAAGAAGCCTTTCGCTAAGGCTGTTCTTGTGGAATTGGCAAGGGGATATTTGGAAGCCCATAGAGGGCTATGGTGAAAAAGGAAATATCTTCCGTTCAAAACTGGAAAGAAGCTTTCTGAGAAACTGCTCTGTGTTCTGTTAGTTCATCTCACAGAGTTACATCTTTCCCTTCAAGAAGCCTTTCGCTAAGGCTGTTCTTGTGGAATTGGCAAAGGGATATTTGGAAGCCCATAGCGGGCTATGGTGAAAAAGGAAATATCTTCCGATCAAAACTGGAAAGAAGCTTTCTGAGAAACTCTTCTGTGTTCTGTTATTTCATCTCACAGAGTTACATCTTTCCCTTCAAGAAGCCTTTCGCTAAGGCTGTTCTTGTGGAATTGGCAAAGGGATATTTGGAAGCCCATAGAGGGCTATGGTGAAAAAGGAAATATCTTCCGTTCAAAACTGGAAAGAAGCTTTCTGAGAAACTGCTCTGTGTTCTGTTAATTCATCTCACAGAGTTACATCTTTCCCTTCAAGAAGCCTTTCGCTACGGCTGTTCTTGTGGAATTGGCAAAGGGATATTTGGAAGCCCATAAAGGGCTATGTTGAAAAAGGAAATATCTTCCGTTCAAAACTGGAAAGAAGCTTTCTGAGAAACTGCTCTGTGTTCTGTTAATTCATCTCACAGAGTTACATCTTTCCCTTGAAGAAGCCTTTCGCTAAGGCTGTTCTTGTGGAATTGGCAAAGGGATATTTGGAAGCCCGTAGAGGGCAATGGTGAAAAAGGAAATATCTTCCGTTCAAAACTGGAAAGAAGCTTTCTGAGAAACTGCTCTGTGTTCTGTTAGTTCATCTCACAGAGTTACATCTTTCCCTTCAAGAAGCCTTTCGCTAAGGCTGTTCTTGTGGAATTGGCAAAGGGATATTTGGAAGCCCATAGAGGGCTATGGTGAAAAAGGAACTATCTTCCGTTCAAAACTGGAAAGAAGCTTTCTGAGAAACTGCTCTTTGTTCTGTTAATTCATCTCACAGAGTTACATCTTTCCCTTCAAGAAGCCTTTCGCTAAGGCTGTTCTTGTGGAATTGGCAAAGGGATATTTGGAAGCCCATAGAGGGCTATGGTGAAAAAGGAAATATCTTCCGTTCAAAACTGGAAAGAAGCTTTCTGAGAAACTGCTCTGTGTTCTGTTAGTTCATCTCACAGAGTTACATCTTTCCCTTCAAGAAGCCTTTCGCTAAGGCTGTTCTTGTGGAATTGGCAAAGGGATATTTGGAAGCCCATAGAGGGCTATGCTGAAAAAGGAAATATCTTCCGTTCAAAACTGGAAAGAAGCTTTCTGAGAAACTGCTCTGTGTTCTGTTAATTCATCTCACAGAGTTACATCTTTCTCTTCAAGAAGCCTTTCGCTAAGACTGTTCTTGTTGAATTGGCAAAGGGATATTTGGAAGCCCATGGAGGGCTACGGTGAAAAAGGAAATATCTTCCGTTCAAAACTGGAAAGAAGCTTTCTGAGAAACTGCTCTGTGTTCTGTTAATTCATCTCACAGAGTTACATCTTTCCCTTCTAGAAGCCTTTCGCTAAGTCTGTTCTTGTGGAATTGGCAAACGGATATTTGGAAGCCCATAGAGGGCTATGGTGAAAAAGGTAATATCTTCCGTTCAAAACTGGAAAGAAGCTTTCTGAGAAACTGCTGTGTGTTCTGTTAATTCATCTCACAGAGTTACATCTTTCCCTTCAAGAAGCCTTTCGCTATGTCTGTTCTTGTGGAATTGGCAAAGGGATATTTGGAAGCCCATAGAGGGCTATGGTGAAAAAGGAAATATGTTCCGTTCAAAACTGGAAAGAAGCTTTCTGAGAAACTGCTCTGTGTGCTGTTAATTCATCTCACAGAGTTACATCTTTCCCTTGAAGAAGCCTTTGGCTAAGGCTGTTCTTGTGGAATTGGCAAAGGGATATTTGGAAGCCCATAGACGGCTATGGTGAAAAAGGAAATATCTTCCGTTCAAAACTGGAAAGAAGCTTTCTGAGAAACTGCTCTGTGTTCTGTTAATTCATCTCACAGAGTTACATCTTTCCCTTGAAGAAGCCTTTCGCTAAGGCTTTTCTTGTGGAATTGGCAAAGGGATATTTGGAAGCCCGTAGAGGGCAATGGTGAAAAAGGAAATATCTTCCGTTCAAAACTGGAAAGAAGCTTTCTGAGAAACTGCTCTGTGTTCTGTTAGTTCATCTCACAGAGTTACATCTTTCCCTTCAAGAAGCCTTTCGCTAAGGCTGTTCTTGTGGAATTGGCAAAGGGATATTTGGAAGCCCATAGAGGGCTATGGTGAAAAAGGAACTATCTTCCGTTCAAAACTGGAAAGAAGCTTTCTGAGAAACTGCTCTGTGTTCTGTTAATTCATCTCACAGAGTTACATCTTTCCCTTCAAGAAGCCTTTCGCTAAGGCTGTTCTTGTGGAATTGGCAAAGGGATATTTGGAAGCCCATAGAGGGCTATGGTGAAAAAGGAAATATCTTCCGTTCAAAACTGGAAAGAAGCTTTCTGAGAAACTGCTCTGTGTTCTGTTAATTCATCTCACAGAATTACATCTTTCCCTTCAAGAAGCCTTTCGCTAAGGCTGTTCTTGTGGAATTGGCAAAGGGATATTTGGAAGCCCATAGAGGGCTACGGTGAAAAAGGAAATATCTTCCGTTCAAAACTGGAAAGAAGCTTTCTGAGAAACTGCTCTGTGTTCTGTTAATTCATCTCACAGAGTTACATCTTTCTCTTCAAGAAGCCTTTCGCTAAGACTGTTCTTGTGGAATTGGCAAAGGGATATTTGGAAGCCCATAGAGGGCTACGGTGAAAAAGGAAATATCTTCCGTTCAAAACTGGAAAGATGCTTTCTGAGAAACTGCTCTGTGTTCTGTTAATTCATCTCACAGAGTTACATCTTTCCCTTCTAGAAGCCTTTCGCTAAGTCTGTTCTTGTGGAATTGGCAAACGGATATTTGGAAGCCCATAGAGGGCTATGGTGAAAAAGGTAATATCTTCCGTTCAAAACTGGAAAGAAGCTTTCTGAGAAACTGCTCTGTGTTCTGTTAATTCATCTCACAGAGTTACATCTTTCCCTTCAAGAAGCCTTTCGCTAAGTCTGTTCTTGTGGCATTGGCAAAGGGATATTTGGAAGCCCATAGAGGGCTATGGTGAAAAAGGAAATATGTTCCGTTCAAAACTGGAAAGAAGCTTTCTGAGAAACTGCTCTGTGTTCTGTTAATTCATCTCACAGAGTTACATCTTTCCCTTGAAGAAGCCTTTGGCTAAGGCTGTTCTTGTGGAATTGGCAAAGGGATATTTGGAAGCCCATAGACGGCTATGGTGAAAAAGGAAATATCTTCCGTTCAAAACTGGAAAGAAGCTTTCTGAGAAACTGCTCTGTGTTCTGTTAATTGATCTCACAGAGTTACATCTTTCCCTTCAAGAAGCCTTTCGCTAAGGCTCTTCTTGTGGAATTGGAAAAGGGATATTTGGAAGCCCATAGAGGGCTATGGTGAAAAAGGAAATATCTTCCGTTCAAAACTGGAAAGAAGCTTTCTGAGAAACTGCTCTGTGTTCTGTTAGTTCATCTCAGAGAGTTACATCTTTCCCTTCAAGAAGCCTTTCGCTAAGGCTGTTCTTGTGGAATTGGCAAAGGGATATTTGGAAGCCCACAGAGGGCTATGGTGAAAAAGGGAATATCTTCCGTTCAAAACTGGAAAGAAGCTTTCTGAGAAACTGCTCTGTGTTCTGTAAATTCATCTCACAGAGTTACATCTTTCCCTTCAAGAAGCCTTTCGCTAAGGCTGTTCTTGTGGAATTGGCAAAGGGATATTTGGAAGCCCATAGAGGACTATGGTGAAAAAGGAAATATCTTCCGTTCAAAACTGGAAAGAAGCTTTCTGAGAAACTGCTCTGTGTTCTGTTAATTCATCACACAGAGTTACATCTTTCCCTTCAAGAAGCCTTTCGCTAAGGCTGTTCTTGTGGAATTCGCAAAGGGATATTTGGAAGCCCATAGAGGGCTATGGTGAAAAAGGAAATATCTTCCGTTCAAAACTGGAAATAAGCTTTCTGAGAAACTGCTCTGTGTTCTGTTAATTCATCTCACAGAGTTACATCTTTCCCTTCAAGAAGCCTTTCGCTACGTCTGTTCTGGTGGAATTGTCAAAGGGATATTTGGAAGCCCATAGAGGGCTATGGTGAAAAAGGAAATATCTTCCGTTCAAAACTGGAAAGAAGCTTTCTGAGAAACAGCTCTGTGTTCTGTTAATTCATCTCACAGAGTTACATCTTTCCCTTGAAGAAAA
This sequence comes from Chlorocebus sabaeus, assembly GCF_047675955.1. Taxonomy (NCBI): domain Eukaryota; kingdom Metazoa; phylum Chordata; class Mammalia; order Primates; family Cercopithecidae; genus Chlorocebus; species Chlorocebus sabaeus. The sequence continues at coordinate 209,683 of NW_027327524.1, forward strand.
CTTTCGCTAAGGCTGTTCTTGTGAAATTGGCAAAGGGATATTTGGAAGCCCATAGACGGCTATGGTGAAAAAGGAAATATCTTCCCTTCAAAACTGGAAAGAAGCTTTCTGAGAAACTGCTTTGTGTTCTGTTAATTCATCTCACAGAGTTACATCTTTCCCTTCAAGAAGCCTTTCGCTAAGGCTGTTCTTGTGGAATTGGCAAGGGGATATTTGGAAGCCCATAGAGGGCTATGGTGAAAAAGGAAATATCTTCCGTTCAAAACTGGAAAGAAGCTTTCTGAGAAACTGCTCTGTGTTCTGTTAGTTCATCTCACAGAGTTACATCTGTCCCTTCAAGAAGCCTTTCGCTAAGGCTGTTCTTGTGGAATTGGCAAAGGGATATTTGGAAGCCCATAGCGGGCTATGGTGAAAAAGGAAATATCTTCCGATCAAAACTGGAAAGAAGCTTTCTGAGAAATTGTTCTGTGTTCTGTTATTTCATCTCACAGAGTTACATCTTTCCCTTCAAGAAGCCTTTCGCTAAGGCTGTTCTTGTGGAATTGGCAAAGGGATATTTGGAAGCCCATAGAGGGCTATGGTGAAAAAGGAAATATCTTCCGTTCAAAACTGGAAAGAAGCTTTCTGAGAAACTGCTCTGTGTTCTGTTAATTCATCTCACAGAGTTACATCTTTCCCTTCAAGAAGCCTTTCGCTAAGGCTGTTCTTGTGGAATTGGCAAAGGGATATTTGGAAGCCCATAAAGGGCTATGTTGAAAAAGGAAATATCTTCCGTTCAAAACTGGAAAGAAGCTTTCTGAGAAACTGCTCTGTGTTCTGTTAATTCATCTCACAGAGTTACATCTTTCCCTTGAAGAAGCCTTTCGCTAAGGCTGTTCTTGTGGAATTGGCAAAGGGATATTTGGAAGCCCGTAGAGGGCAATGGTGAAAAAGGAAATATCTTCCGTTCAAAACTGGAAAGAAGCTTTCTGAGAAACTGCTCTGTGTTCTGTTAGTTCATCTCACAGAGTTACATCTTTCCCTTCAAGAAGCCTTTCGCTAAGGCTGTTCTTGTGGAATTGGCAAAGGGATATTTGGAAGCCCATAGAGGGCTATGGTGAAAAAGGAACTATCTTCCGTTCAAAACTGGAAAGAAGCTTTCTGAGAAACTGCTCTGTGTTCTGTTAATTCATCTCACAGAGTTACATCTTTCCCTTCAAGAAGCCTTTCGCTAAGGCTGTTCTTGTGGAATTGGCAAAGGGATATTTGGAAGCCCATAGAGGGCTATGGTGAAAAAGGAAATATCTTCCGTTCAAAACTGGAAAGAAGCTTTCTGAGAAACTGCTCTGTGTTCTGTTAGTTCATCTCACAGAGTTACATCTTTCCCTTCAAGAAGCCTTTCGCTAAGGCTGTTCTTGTGGAATTGGCAAAGGGATATTTGGAAGCCCATAGAGGGCTATGCTGAAAAGGGAAATATCTTCCGTTCAAAACTGGAAAGAAGCTTTCTGAGAAACTGCTCTGTGTTCTGTTAGTTCATCTCACAGAGTTTCATCTTTCCCTTCAAGAAGCCTTTCGCTAAGGCTGTTCTTGTGCAATTGGCAAAGGGATATTTGGAAGCCAATAGAGGGCTATGTTGAAAAAGGAAATATCTTCCGTTCAAAACTGGAAAGAAGCTTTCTGAGAAACTGCTCTGTGTTCTGTTAATTCATCTCACAGAGTTACATCTTTCCCTTGAAGAAGCCTTTCGCTAAGGCTGTTCTTGTGGAATTGGCAAAGGGATATTTGGAAGCCCGTAGAGGGCAATGGTGAAAAAGGAAATATCTTCCGTTCAAAACTGGAAAGAAGCTTTCTGAGAAACTGCTCTGTGTTCTGTTACTTCATCTCACAGAGTTACATCTTTCCCTTCAAGAAGCCTTTCGCTAAGGCTGTTCTTGTGGAATTGGCAAAGGGATATTTGGAAGCCCATAGAGGGCTATGGTGAAAAAGGAAATATCTTCCGTTCAAAACTGGAAAGAAGCTTTCTGAGAAACTGCTCTGTGTTCTGGTAATTCATCTCACAGAGTTACATCTTTCTCTTCAAGAAGCCTTTCGCTAAGACTGTTCTTGTGGAATTGGCAAAGGGATATTTGGAAGCCCATAGAGGGCTACGGTGAAAAAGGAAATATCTTCCGTTCAAAACTGGAAAGAAGCTTTCTGAGAAACTGCTCTGTGTTCTGTTAATTCATCTCACAGAGTTACATCTTTCCCTTCTAGAAGCCTTTCGCTACGTCTGTTCTGGTGCAATTGTCAAAGGGATATTTGGAAGCCCATAGAGGGCTATGGTGAAAAAGGAAGTATCTTCCGTTCAAAACTGGAAAGAAGCTTTCTGAGAAACAGCTCTGTGTTCTGTTAATTCATCTCACAGAGTTACATCTTTCCCTTGAAGAAAACTTTCGCTAAGGCTGTTCTTGTGAAATTGGCAAAGGGATATTTGGAAGCCCATAGACGGCTATGGTGAAAAAGGAAACATCTTCCCTTCAAAACTGGAAAGAAGCTTTCTGAGAAACTGCTTTGTGTTCTGTTAATTCATCTCACAGAGTTACATCTTTCCCTTCAAGAAGCCTTTCGCTAAGGCTGTTCTTGTGGAATTGGCAAGGGGATATTTGGAAGCCCATAGAGGGCTATGGTGAAAAAGGAAATATCTTCCGTTCAAAACTGGAAAGAAGCTTTCTGAGAAACTGCTCTGTGTTCTGTTAGTTCATCTCACAGAGTTAAATCTGTCCCTTCAAGAAGCCTTTCGCTAAGGCTGTTCTTGTGGAATTGGCAAAGGGATATTTGGAAGCCCATAGCGGGCTATGGTGAAAAAGGAAATATCTTCCGATCAAAACTGGAAAGAAGCTTTCTGAGAAACTGTTCTGTGTTCTGTTAATTCATCTCACAGAGTTACATCTTTCCCTTCAAGAAGCCTTTCGCTAAGTCTGTTCTTGTGGAATTGGCAAAGGGATATTTGGAAGCCCGTAGAGGGCTATGGTGAAAAAGGAAATATCTTCCGTTCAAAACTGGAAAGAAGCTTTCTGAGAAACTGCTCTGTGTTCTGTTAATTCATCTCACAGAGTTACATCTTTCCCTTCTAGAAGCCTTTCGCTAAGGCTGTTGTTGTGGAATTGGCAAAGGGATATTTGGAAGCCCACAGAGGGCTATGGTGAAAAAGGTAATATCTTCCGTTCAAAACTGGAAAGAAGCTTTCTGAGAAACTGCTCTGTGTTCTGTTAATTCATCTCACAGCGTTACATCTTTCCCTTCAAGAAGCCTTTCGCTAAGGCTGTTCTTGTGGAATTGGCAAAGGGATATTTGGAAGCCCATAGACGGCTATGGTGAAAAAGGAAATATCTTCCGTTCAAAACTGGAAAGAAGCTTTCTGAGAAACTGCTCTGTGTTCTGTTAATTCATCTCACAGAGTTACATCTTTCCCTTCAAGAAGCCTTTCGCTAAGGCTGTTCTTGTGGAATTGGCAAAGGGATATTTGGAAGCCCGTAGAGGTCAATGGTGAAAAAGGAAATATCTTCCGTTCAAAACTGGAAAGAAGCCTTCTGAGAAACTGCTCTGTGTTCTGTTAATTCATCTCACACAGTTACATCTTTCCCTTCAAGAAGCCTTTCGCTAAGGCTGTTCATGTGGAATTGGCAAACAGATATTTGGAAGCCCATAGAGGGCTATGGTGAAAAAGGAAATATCTTCCGTTCAAAACTGGAAAGAAGCTTTCTGAGAAACTGCTCTGTGTTCTGTTAATTCATCTCACAGAGTTACATCTTTCCCTTCAAGAAGCCTTTCGCTAAGGCTGTTCTTGTGGAATTGGCAAAGGGATATTTGGAAGCCCGTATTGGGCTATGGTGAAAAAGGAAATATCTTCCGTTCAAAACTGGAAAGAAGCTTTCTGAGAAACTGCTCTGTGTTCTGTTATTTCATCTCACAGAGTTACATCTTTCCCTTCTAAAAGCCTTTCGCTAAGGCTGTTGTTGTGGAATTGGCAAAGGGATATTTGGAAGCCCATAGAGGGGTATGGTGAAAAAGGTAATATCTTCCGTTCAAAACTGGAAAGAAGCTTTCTGAGAAACTGCTCTGTGTTCTGTTAATTCATCTCACAGAGTTACATCTTTCCCTTCAAGAAACCTTTCGCTAAGGCTGTTCTTGTGGAATTGGCAAAGGGATATTTGGAAGCCCATAGACGGCTATGGTGAAAAAGGAAATATCTTCCGTTCAAAACTGGAAAGAAGCTTTCTGAGAAACTGCTCTGTGTTCTGTTAATTCATCTCACAGAGTTACATCTTTCCCTTCAAGAAGCCTTTCGCTAAGGCTGTTCTTGTGGAATTGGCAAAGGGATATTTGGAAGCCCGTAGAGGTCAATGGTGAAAAAGGAAATATCTTCCGTTCAAAACTGGAAAGAAGCTTTCTGAGAAACTGCTCTGTGTTCTGTTAATTCATCTCACAGAGTTACATCTTTCCCTTCAAGAAGCCTTTCGCTAAGGCTGTTCATGTGGAATTGGCAAAGGGATATTTGGAAGCCCATAGAGGGCTATGGTGAAAAAGGAAATATCTTCCGTTCAAAACTGGAAAGAAGCTTTCTGAGAAACTGCTCTGTGTTCTGTTAATTCATCTCACAGAGTTACATCTTTCCCTTCAAGAAGCCTTTCGCTAAGGCTGTTCTTGTGGAATTGGCAAAGGGATATTTGGAAGCCCATAGAGGGCTATGGTGAAAAAGGAAATATCTTCCGTTCAAAACTGGAAAGAAGCTTTCTGAGAAACTGCTCTCTGTTCTGTTAATTCATCTCACAGAGTTACATCTTTCCCTTCAAGAAGCCTTTCGCTAAGGCTGTTCTTGTGGAATTGGCAAAGGGATATTTGGAAGCCCGTAGAGGGCTATGGGGAAAAAGGAAATATCTTCCGTTCAAAACTGGAAAGAAGCTTTCTGAGAAACTGCTCTGTGTTCTGTTAATTCATCTCACAGAGTTACATCTTTCCCTTCTAGAAGCCTTTCGCTAAGGCTGTTGTTGTGGAATTGGCAAAGGGATATTTGGAAGCCCATAGAGGGCTATGGTGAAAAAGGTAATATCTTCCGTTCAAAACTGGAAAGAAGCTTTCTGAGAAACTGCTCTGTGTTCTGTTAATTCATCTCACAGAGTTACATCTTTCCCTTCTAGAAGCCTTTCGCTAAGGCTGTTCTTGTGGAATTGGCAAAGGGATATTTGGAGGCCCATAGACGGCTATGGTGAAAAAGGAAATATCTTCCGTTCAAAACTGGAAAGAAGCTTTCTGAGAAACTGCTCTGTGTTCTGTTAATTCATCTCACAGGGTTACATCTTTCCCTTCAAGAAGCCTTTCGCTAAGGCTGTTTTTGTGGAATTGGCAAAGGGATATTTGGAAGCCCGTAGAGGTCAATGGTGAAAAAGGAAATATCTTCCGTTCAAAACTGGAAAGAAGCTTTCTGAGAAACTGCTCTGTGTTCTGTTAATTCATCTCACAGAGTTACATCTTTCCCTTCAAGAAGCCTTTCGCTAAGGCTGTTCTTGTGGAATTGGCAAAGGGATATTTGGAAGCCCATAGAGGTCAGTGGTGAAAAAGGAAATATCTTCCGTTCAAAACTTGAAAGAAGCTTTCTGAGAAACTGCTCTGTGTTCTGTTAATTCATCTCACAGAGTTGCATCTTTCCCTTCAAGGAGCCTTTCGCTAAGGCTGTTCTTGTGGAATTGGCAAAGGGATATTTGGAAGCCCATAGAGGGCTATGGTGAAAAAGGAAATATCTTCCGTTCAAAACTGGAAATAAGCTTTCTGAGAAACTGCTCTGTGTTCTGTTCATTCATCTCACAGAGTTACATCTTTCCCTTCAAGAAGCCTTTCGCTAAGGCTGTTCTTGTGGAATTGGCAAAGTGATATTTGGAAGCCCATAGAGGGCTATGGTGAAAAAGGAAATATCTTCGGTTCAAAACTGGAAAGAAGCTTTCTGAGAAACTGCTCTGTGTTCTGTTAATTCATCTCACAGAGTTACATCTTTCCCTTCAAGAAGCCTTTCGCTAAGGCTGATCTTCTGGAATTGGCAAAGGGATATTTGGAAGCCCATAGAGGGCTATGGTGAAAAAGGAAATATCTTCCGTTCAAAACTGGAAAGAAGCTTTCTGAGAAACTGCTCTGTGTTCTGTTCATTCATCTCACAGAGTTACATCTTTCCCTTCAAGAAGCCTTTCGCTAAGGCTGTTCTTTTGGAATTGGCAAAGGGATATTTGGAAGCCCATAGAGGGCTATGGTGAAAAAGGAAATATCTACCGTTCAAAACTGGAAAGAAGCTTTCTGAGAAACTGCTCTGTGTTCTGTTAATTCATCTCACAGAGTTACATCTTTCCCTTCAAGAAGCCTTTCGCTAAGTCTGTTCTTGTGCAATTGGCAAAGGGATATTTGGAAGCCCATAGAGGGCTATTTTGAAAAAGGAAATATCTTCCGTTCAAAACTGGAAAGAAGCTTTCTGAGAAACTGCTCTGTGTTCTGTTAATTCATATCACAGAGTTACATCTTTCCCTTCAAGAAGCCTTTCGCTAAGGCTGTTCTTGTGGAATTGGCAAAGGGATATTTGGAAGCCCATAGACGGCTATGGTGAAAAAGGAAATATCTTCCGTTCAAAACTGAAAGAAGCTTTCTGAGAAACTGCTCTGTGTTCTGTTAATTCATCTCACAGAGTTACATCTTTCCCTTCAAGAAGCCTTTCGCTAAGGCTGTTCTTGTGGAATTGGCAAAGGGATATTTGGAAGCCCACAGAGGGCTATGGTGAAAAAGGAAATATCTTCCGTTGAAAACTGGAAAGAAGCTTTCTGAGAAACTGCTCTGTGTTCTGTTAATTCATCTCACAGAGTTACATCTTTCCCTTCAAGAAGCCTTTCGCTAAGTCTGTTCTTGTGGAATTGGCAAAGGGATATTTGGAAGCCCGTAGAGGGCAATGGTGAAAAAGGAAATATCTTCCGTTCAAAACTGGAAAGAAGCTTTCTGAGAAACTGCTCTGTGTTCTGTTAATTCATCTCACAGAGTTACATCTTTCCCTTCAAGAAGCCTTTCGCTAAGGCTGTTCTTGTGGAATTGGCAAAGGGATATTTGGAAGCCCATAGAGGGCTATGGTGAAAAAGGAAATATCTTCCGTTCAAAACTGGAAAGAATCTTTCTGAGAAACTGCTCTGTGTTCTGTTAATTCATCTCACAGAGTTACATCTTTCCCTTCAAGAAGCCTTTCGCTAAGGCTGTTCTTGTGGAATTGGCAAAGAGATATTTGGAAGCCCGTAGAGGGCTATGGTGAAAAAGGAAATATCTTCCGTTCAAAACTGGAAAGAAGCTTTCTGAGAAACTGCTCTGTGTTCTGTTAATTCATCTCACAGAGATACATCTTTCCCTTCAAGAAGCCTTTCGCTAAGGCTGTTCTTGTGGAATTGGCAAAGGGATATTTGGAAGCCCATAGAGGGCTATGGTGAAAAAGGAAATATCTTCCGTTCAAAACTGGAAAGAAGCTTTCTGAGAAACTGCTCTGTGTTCTGTTAATTCATCTCACAGAGTTACATCTTTCCCTTCTAGAAGCCTTTCGCTAAGGCTGTTGTTGTGGAATTGGCAAAGGGATATTTGGAAGCCCATAGAGGGCTATGGTGAAAAAGGTAATATCTTCCGTTCAAAACTGGAAAGAAGCTTTCTGAGAAACTGCTCTGTGTTCTGTTAATTCATCTCACAGAGTTACATCTTTCCCTTCTAGAAGCCTTTCGCTAAGGCTGTTCTTGTGGAATTGGCAAAGGGATATTTGGAGGCCCATAGACGGCTATGGTGAAAAAGGAAATATCTTCCGTTCAAAACTGGAAAGAAGCTTTCTGAGAAACTGCTCTGTGTTCTGTTAATTCATCTCACAGGGTTACATCTTTCCCTTCAAGAAGCCTTTCGCTAAGGCTGTTTTTGTGGAATTGGCAAAGGGATATTTGGAAGCCCGTAGAGGTCAATGGTGAAAAAGGAAATATCTTCCGTTCAAAACTGGAAAGAAGCTTTCTGAGAAACTGCTCTGTGTTCTGTTAATTCATCTCACAGAGTTACATCTTTCCCTTCAAGAAGCCTTTCGCTAAGGCTGTTCTTGTGGAATTGGCAAAGGGATATTTGGAAGCCCGTAGAGGTCAGTGGTGAAAAAGGAAATATCTTCCGTTCAAAACTGGAAAGAAGCTTTCTGAGAAACTGCTCTGTGTTCTGTTAATTCATCTCACAGAGTTGCATCTTTCCCTTCAAGGAGCCTTTCGCTAAGGCTGTTCTTCTGGAATTGGCAAAGGGATATTTGGAAGCCCATAGAGGGCTATGGTGAAAAAGGAAATATCTTCCGTTCAAAACTGGAAATAAGCTTTCTGAGAAACTGCTCTGTGTTCTGTTCATTCATCTCACAGAGTTACATCTTTCCCTTCAAGAAGCCTTTCGCTAAGGCTGTTCTTGTGGAATTGGCAAAGGGATATTTGGAAGCCCATAGAGGGCTATGGTGAAAAAGGAAATATCTTCGGTTCAAAACTGGAAAGAAGCTTTCTGAGAAACTGCTCTGTGTTCTGTTAATTCATCTCACAGAGTTACATCTTTCCCTTCAAGAAGCCTTTCGCTAAGGCTGATCTTCTAGAATTGGCAAAGGGATATTTGGAAGCCCATAGAGGGCTATGGTGAAAAAGGAAATATCTTCCGTTCAAAACTGGAAAGAAGCTTTCTGAGAAACTGCTCTGTGTTCTGTTAATTCATCTCACAGAGTTACATCTTTCCCTTCAAGAAGCCTTTCGCTAAGGCTGTTCTTGTGTAATTGGCAAAGGGATATTTGGAAGCCCACAGAGGGCTATGGTGAAAAAGGAAATATCTTCCGTTCAAAACTGGAAAGAAGCTTTCTGAGAAACTGCTCTGTGTTCTGTTAATTCATCTCACAGAGTTACATCTTTCCCTTCAAGAAGCCTTTCGCTAAGGCTGTTCTTGTGGAATTGGCAAAGAGATATTTTGAAGCCCATAGAGGGCTATGGTGAAAAAGGAAATATCTTCCGTTCAAAACTGGAAAGAAGCTTTCTGAGAAACTGCTCTGTGTTCTGTTAATTCATCTCACAGAGATACATCTTTCCCTTCAAGAAGCCTTTCGCTAAGGCTGTTCTTGTGGAATTGGCAAAGGGATATTTGGAAGCCCATAGGGGGCTATGGTGAAAAAGGAAATATCTTCCGTTCAAAACTGGAAAGAAGTTTTCTGAGAAACTGCTCTGTGTTCTGTTTGTTCATCTCACAGAGTTTCATCTTTCCCTTCAAGAAGCCTTTCGCTAAGGCTGTTCTTGTGGAATTGGCAAAGGGATATTTGGAAGCCCATAGAGGGCTATGGTGAAAAAGGTAATATCTTCCGTTCAAAACTGGAAAGAAGCTTTCTGAGAAACTGCTCTGTGTTCTGTTAATTCATCTCACAGAGTTACATCTTTCCCTTCAAGAAACCTTTCGCTAAGGCTGTTCTTGTGGAATTGGCAAAGGGATATTTGGAAGCCCATAGACGGCTATGGTGAAAAAGGAAATATCTTCCGTTCAAAACTGGAAAGAAGCTTTCTGAGAAACTGCTCTGTGTTCTGTTAATTCATCTCACAGAGTTACATCTTTCCCTTCAAGAAGCCTTTCGCTAAGGCTGTTCTTGTGGAATTGGCAAAGGGATATTTGGAAGCCCGTAGAGGTCAATGGTGAAAAAGGAAATATCTTCCGTTCAAAACTGGAAAGAAGCTTTCTGAGAAACTGCTCTGTGTTCTGTTAATTCATCTCACAGAGTTACATCTTTCCCTTCAAGAAGCCTTTCGCTAAGGCTGTTCATGTGGAATTATCAAAGGGATATTTGGAAGCCCATAGAGGGCTATGGTGAAAAAGGAAATATCTTCCGTTCAAAACTGGAAAGAAGCTTTCTGAGAAACTGCTCTGTGTTCTGTTAATTCATCTCACAGAGTTACATCTTTCCCTTCAAGAAGCCTTTCGCTAAGGCTGTTCTTGTGGAATTGGCAAAGGGATATTTGGAAGCCCATAGAGGGCTATGGTGAAAAAGGAAATATCTTCCGTTCAAAACTGGAAAGAAGCTTTCTGAGAAACTGCTCTGTGTTCTGTTCATTCATCTCACAGAGTTACATCTTTCCCTTCAAGAAGCCTTTCGCTAAGGCTGTTCTTGTGGAATTGGCAAAGGGATATTTGGAAGCCCGTAGAGGGCTATGGGGAAAAAGGAAATATCTTCCGTTCAAAACTGGAAAGAAGCTTTCTGAGAAACTGCTCTGTGTTCTGTTAATTCATCTCACAGAGTTACATCTTTCCCTTCTAGAAGCCTTTCGCTAAGGCTGTTGTTGTGGAATTGGCAAAGGGATATTTGGAAGCCCATAGAGGGCTATGGTGAAAAAGGTAATATCTTCCGTTCAAAACTGGAAAGAAGCTTTCTGAGAAACTGCTCTGTGTTCTGTTAATTCATCTCACAGAGTTACATCTTTCCCTTCTAGAAGCCTTTCGCTAAGGCTGTTCTTGTGGAATTGGCAAAGGGATATTTGGAGGCCCATAGACGGCTATGGTGAAAAAGGAAATATCTTCCGTTCAAAACTGGAAAGAAGCTTTCTGAGAAACTGCTCTGTGTTCTGTTAATTCATCTCACAGGGTTACATCTTTCCCTTCAAGAAGCCTTTCGCTAAGGCTGTTTTTGTGGAATTGGCAAAGGGATATTTGGAAGCCCGTAGAGGTCAATGGTGAAAAAGGAAATATCTTCCGTTCAAAACTGGAAAGAAGCTTTCTGAGAAACTGCTCTGTGTTCTGTTAGTTCATCTCACAGAGTTACATCTTTCCCTTCAAGAAGCCTTTCGCTAAGGCTGTTCTTGTGGAATTGGCAAAGGGATATTTGGAAGCCCGTAGAGGTCAGTGGTGAAAAAGGAAATATCTTCCGTTCAAAACTGGAAAGAAGCTTTCTGAGAAACTGCTCTGTGTTCTGTTAATTCATCTCACAGAGTTGCATCTTTCCCTTCAAGGAGCCTTTCGCTAAGGCTGTTCTTCTGGAATTGGCAAAGGGATATTTGGAAGCCCATAGAGGGCTATGGTGAAAAAGGAAATATCTTCCGTTCCTAACTGGAAATAAGCTTTCTGAGAAACTGCTCTGTGTTCTGTTCATTCATCTCACAGAGTTACATCTTTCCCTTCAAGAAGCCTTTCGCTAAGGCTGTTCTTGTGGAATTGGCAAAGGGATATTTGGAAGCCCATAGAGGGCTATGGTGAAAAAGGATATATCTTCGGTTCAAAACTGGAAAGAAGCTTTCTGAGAAACTGCTCTGTGTTCTGTTAATTCATCTCACAGAGTTACATCTTTCCCTTCAAGAAGCCTTTCGCTAAGGCTGATCTTCTGGAATTGGCAAAGGGATATTTGGAAGCCCATAGAGGGCTATGGTGAAAAAGGAAATATCTTCCGTTCAAAACTGGAAAGAAGCTTTCTGAGAAACTGCTCTGTGTTCTGTTAATTCATCTCACAGAGTTACATCTTTCCCTTCAAGAAGCCTTTCGCTAAGGCTGTTCTTGTGGAATTGGCAAAGGGATATTTGGAAGCCCACAGAGGGCTATGGTGAAAAAGGAAATATCTTCCGTTCAAAACTGGAAAGAAGCTTTCTGAGAAACTGCTCTGTGTTCTGTTAATTCATTTCACAGAGTTACATCTTTCCCTTCAAGAAGCCTTTCGCTAAGTCTGTTCTTGTGGAATTGGCAAAGGGATATTTGGAAGCCCGTAGAGGGCAATGGTGAAAAAGGAAATATCTTCCGTTCAAAACTGGAAAGAAGCTTTCTGAGAAACTGCTCTGTGTTCTGTTAATTCATCTCACAGAGTTACATCTTTCCCTTCAAGAAGCCTTTCGCTAAGGCTGTTCTTGTGGAATTGGCAAAGGGATATTTGGAAGCCCATAGAGGGCTATGGTGAAAAAGGAAATATCTTCCGTTCAAAACTGGAAAGAATCTTTCTGAGAAACTGCTCTGTGTTCTGTTAATTCATCTCACAGAGTTACATCTTTCCCTTCAAGAAGCCTTTCGCTAAGGCTGTTCTTGTGGAATTGGCAAAGCGATATTTGGAAGCCCATAGAGGGCTATGGTGAAAAAGGAAATATCTTCCGTTCAAAACTGGAAAGAAGCTTTCTGAGAAACTGCTCTGTGTTCTGTTAATTCATCTCACAGAGTTACATCTTTCCCTTCAAGAAGCCTTTCGCTAAGTCTGTTCTTGTGCAATTGGCAAAGGGATATTTGGAAGCCCATAGAGGGCTATTTTGAAAAAGGAAATATCTTCCGTTCAAAACTGGAAAGAAGCTTTCTGAGAAACTGCTCTGTGTTCTGTTAATTCATCTCACAGAGTTACATCTTTCCCTTCAAGAAGCCTTTCGCTAAGGCTGTTCTTGTGGAATTGGCAAAGGGATATTTGGAAGCCCATAGAGGGCTATGGTGAAAAAGGAAATACCTTCCGTTCAAAACTGGAAAGAAGCTTTCTGAGAAACTGCTCTGTGTTCTGTTAATTCATCTCACAGAGTTACATCTTTCCCTTCTAGAAGCCTTTCGCTAAGGCTGTTCTTGTGGAATTGGCAAAGGGATATTTGGAAGCCCATAGAGGGCTATGGTGAAAATGGTAATATCTTCCGTTCAAAACTGGAAAGAAGCTTTCTGAGAAACTGCTCTGTGTTCTGTTAATTCATCTCACAGAGTTACATCTTTCCCTTCAAGAAGCCTTTCGCTAAGGCTGTTCTTGTGGAATTGGCAAAGGGATATTTGGAAGCCCATAGAGGGCTATGGTGAAAAAGGAAATATCTTCCGTTCAAAACTGGAAAGAAGCTTTCTGAGAAACTGCTCTCTGTTCTGTTAATTCATCTCACAGAGTTACATCTTTCCCTTCAAGAAGCCTTTCGCTAAGGCTGTTCTTGTGGAATTGGCAAAGGGATATTTGGAAGCCCCTAGAGGGCTATGGTGAAAAAGGAAATATCTTCCGTTCAAAACTGGAAAGAAGCTTTCTGAGAAACTGCTCTGTGTTCTGTTAATTCATCTCACAGAGTTACATCTTTCCCTTCAAGAAGCCTTTCGCTAAGGCTGTTCTTGTGGAATTGGCAAAGGGATATTTGGAAGCCCGTAGAGGGCTATGGTGAAAAAGGAAATATCTTCTGTTCAAAACTGGAAAGAAGCTTTCTGAGAAACTGCTCTGTGTTCTGTTAATTCATCTCACAGAGTTACATCTTTCCCTTCAAGAAGCCTTTCGCTTAGGCTGTTCTTGTGGAATTGGCAAACGGATATTTGGAAGCCCATAGAGGGCTATGGTGAAAAAGGTAATATCTTCCGTTCAAAACTGGAAAGAAGCTTTCTGAGAAACTGCTCTGTGTTCTGTTAATTCATCTCACAGAGTTACATCTTTCCCTTCAAGAAGCCTTTCGCTAAGGCTGTTCTTGTGGAATTGGCAAAGGGATATTTGGAAGCCCATAGAGGGCTATGGTGAAAAAGGAAATATCTTCCGTTCAAAATTGGAAAGAAGCTTTCTGAGAAACTGCTCTGTGTTCTGTTAATTCATCTAACAGAGTTACATCTTTCCCTTGAAGAAGCCTTTCGCTAAGGCTGTTCTTGTGGAATTGGCAAAGGGATATTTGGAAGCCCATAGAGGGCTATGGTGAAAAAGGAAATAACTTCCGTTCAAAACTGAAAGAAAGCTTTCTGAGAAACTGCTCTGTGTTCTGTTAATTCATCTCACAGAGTTACATCTTTCCCTTCAAGAAGCCTTTCGCTAAGGCTGTTCTTGTGGAATTGGCAAAGGGATATTTGGAAGCCCATAGAGGGCTATGGTGAAAAAGGAAATACCTTCCGTTCAAAACTGGAAAGAAGCTTTCTGAGAAACTGCTCTGTGTTCTGTTAATTCATCTCACAGAGTTACATCTTTGCCTTCTAGAAGCCTTTCGCTAAGGCTGTTCTTGTGGAATTGGCAAAGGGATATTTGGAAGCCCATAGAGGGCTATGGTGAAAATGGTAATATCTTCCGTTCAAAACTGGAAAGAAGCTTTCTGAGAAACTGCTCTGTGTTCTGTTAATTCATCTCACAGAGTTACATCTTTCCCTTCAAGAAGCCTTTCGCTAAGGCTGTTCTTGTGGAATTGGCAAAGGGATATTTGGAAGCCCATAGAGGGCTATGGTGAAAAAGGAAATATCTTCCGTTCAAAACTGGAAAGAAGCTTTCTGAGAAACTGCTCTGTGTTCTGTTAATTCATCTCACAGAGTTACATCTTTCCCTTCAAGAAGCCTTTCGCTAAGGCTGTTCTTGTGGAATTGGCAAAGGGATATTTGGAAGCCCGTAGAGGGCTATGGTGAAAAAGGAAATATCTTCCGTTCAAAACTGGAAAGAAGCTTTCTGAGAAACTGCTCTGTGTTCTGTTAATTCATCTCACAGAGTTACATCTTTCCCTTCAAGAAGCCTTTCGCTTAGGCTGTTCTTGTGGAATTGGCAAACGGATATTTGGAAGCCCATAGAGGGCTATGGTGAAAAAGGAAATATCTTCCGTTCAAAACTGGAAAGAAGCTTTCTGAGAAACTGCTCTGTGTTCTGTTAATTCATCTCACAGAGTTACATCTTTCCCTTCAAGAAGCCTTTCGCTAAGGCTGTTCTTGTGGAATTGGCAAAGGGATATTTGGAAGCCCATAGAGGGCTATGGTGAAAAAGGAAATACCTTCCGTTCAAAACTGGAAAGAAGCTTTCTGAGAAACTGCTCTGTGTTCTGTTAATTCATCTCACAGAGTTACATCTTTCCCTTCTAGAAGCCTTTCGCTAAGGCTGTTCTTGTGGAATTGGCAAAGGGATATTTGGAAGCCCATAGAGGGCTATGGTGAAAATGGTAATATCTTCCGTTCAAAACTGGAAAGAAGCTTTCTGAGAAACTGCTCTGTGTTCTGTTAATTCATCTCACAGAGTTACATCTTTCCCTTCAAGAAGCCTTTCGCTAAGGCTGTTCTTGTGGAATTGGCAAAGGGATATTTGGAAGCCCATAGAGGGCTATGGTGAAAAAGGAAATATCTTCCGTTCAAAACTGGAAAGAAGCTTTCTGAGAAACTGCTCTCTGTTCTGTTAATTCATCTCACAGAGTTACATCTTTCCCTTCAAGAAGCCTTTCGCTAAGGCTGTTCTTGTGG
This sequence comes from Chlorocebus sabaeus, assembly GCF_047675955.1. Taxonomy (NCBI): domain Eukaryota; kingdom Metazoa; phylum Chordata; class Mammalia; order Primates; family Cercopithecidae; genus Chlorocebus; species Chlorocebus sabaeus. Next base: position 224,842 of record NW_027327524.1, read on the forward strand.
AATTGGCAAAGGGATATTTGGAAGCCCCTAGAGGGCTATGGTGAAAAAGGAAATATCTTCCGTTCAAAACTGGAAAGAAGCTTTCTGAGAAACTGCTCTGTGTTCTGTTAATTCATCTCACAGAGTTACATCTTTCCCTTCAAGAAGCCTTTCGCTAAGGCTGTTCTTGTGGAATTGGCAAAGGGATATTTGGAAGCCCGTAGAGGGCTATGGTGAAAAAGGAAATATCTTCTGTTCAAAACTGGAAAGAAGCTTTCTGAGAAACTGCTCTGTGTTCTGTTAATTCATCTCACAGAGTTACATCTTTCCCTTCAAGAAGCCTTTCGCTTAGGCTGTTCTTGTGGAATTGGCAAACGGATATTTGGAAGCCCATAGAGGGCTATGGTGAAAAAGGTAATATCTTCCGTTCAAAACTGGAAAGAAGCTTTCTGAGAAACTGCTCTGTGTTCTGTTAATTCATCTCACAGAGTTACATCTTTCCCTTCAAGAAGCCTTTCGCTAAGGCTGTTCTTGTGGAATTGGCAAAGGGATATTTGGAAGCCCATAGAGGGCTATGGTGAAAAAGGAAATATCTTCCGTTCAAAATTGGAAAGAAGCTTTCTGAGAAACTGCTCTGTGTTCTGTTAATTCATCTAACAGAGTTACATCTTTCCCTTGAAGAAGCCTTTCGCTAAGGCTGTTCTTGTGGAATTGGCAAAGGGATATTTGGAAGCCCATAGAGGGCTATGGTGAAAAAGGAAATAACTTCCGTTCAAAACTGAAAGAAAGCTTTCTGAGAAACTGCTCTGTGTTCTGTTAATTCATCTCACAGAGTTACATCTTTCCCTTCAAGAAGCCTTTCGCTAAGGCTGTTCTTGTGGAATTGGCAAAGGGATATTTGGAAGCCCATAGAGGGCTATGGTGAAAAAGGAAATACCTTCCGTTCAAAACTGGAAAGAAGCTTTCTGAGAAACTGCTCTGTGTTCTGTTAATTCATCTCACAGAGTTACATCTTTGCCTTCTAGAAGCCTTTCGCTAAGGCTGTTCTTGTGGAATTGGCAAAGGGATATTTGGAAGCCCATAGAGGGCTATGGTGAAAATGGTAATATCTTCCGTTCAAAACTGGAAAGAAGCTTTCTGAGAAACTGCTCTGTGTTCTGTTAATTCATCTCACAGAGTTACATCTTTCCCTTCAAGAAGCCTTTCGCTAAGGCTGTTCTTGTGGAATTGGCAAAGGGATATTTGGAAGCCCATAGAGGGCTATGGTGAAAAAGGAAATATCTTCCGTTCAAAACTGGAAAGAAGCTTTCTGAGAAACTGCTCTGTGTTCTGTTAATTCATCTCACAGAGTTACATCTTTCCCTTCAAGAAGCCTTTCGCTAAGGCTGTTCTTGTGGAATTGGCAAAGGGATATTTGGAAGCCCGTAGAGGGCTATGGTGAAAAAGGAAATATCTTCCGTTCAAAACTGGAAAGAAGCTTTCTGAGAAACTGCTCTGTGTTCTGTTAATTCATCTCACAGAGTTACATCTTTCCCTTCAAGAAGCCTTTCGCTTAGGCTGTTCTTGTGGAATTGGCAAACGGATATTTGGAAGCCCATAGAGGGCTATGGTGAAAAAGGAAATATCTTCCGTTCAAAACTGGAAAGAAGCTTTCTGAGAAACTGCTCTGTGTTCTGTTAATTCATGTCACAGAGTTACATCTTTCCCTTCAAGAAGCCTTTCGCTAAGGCTGTTCTTGTGGAATTGGCAAAGGGATATTTGGAAGCCCGTAGAGGTCAATGGTGAAAAAGGAAATATCTTCCGTTCAAAACTGGAAAGAAGCTTTCTGAGAAACTGCTCTGTGTTCTGTTAATTCATCTCACAGAGTTACATCTCTCCCTTCAAGAAGCCTTTCGCTAAGGCTGTTCTTGTGGAATTGGCAAAGGGATATTTGGAAGCCCATAGAGGGCTATGGTGAAAAAGGAAATATCTTCCGTTCAAAACTTGAAAGAAGCTTTCTGAGAATCTGCTCTGCGTTCTGTTAATTCATCTCACAGAGTTACATCTTTCCCTTCAAGAAGCCTTTCGCTAAGGCTGTTCTTGTGGAATTGGCAAAGGGATATTTGGAAGCCCGTAGAGGGCTATGGTGAAAAAGGAAATATCTTCCGTTCAAAACTGCAAAGAAGCTTTCTGAGAAACTGCTCTGTGTTCTGTTAATTCATCTCACAGTGTTACATCTTTCACTTCAAGAAGCCTTTCGCTAAGGCTGTTCTTGTGGAATTGGCAAAGGGATATTTGGAAGCCCATAGAAGGCTATGGTGAAAAAGGTAATATCTTCCGTTCAAAACTGGAAAGAAGCTTTCTGAGAAACTGCTCTGTGTTCTGTTAATTCATCTCACAGAGTTACATCTTTCCCTTCAAGAAGCCTTTCGCTAAGGCTGTTCTTGTGGAATTGGCAAAGGGATATTTGGAAGCCCATAGAGGGCTATGGTGAAAAAGGAAATATCTTCCGTTCAAAAGTGGAAAGAAGTTTTCTGAGAAACTGCTTTGTGTTCTGTTAATTAATTTCACAGAGTTACAACTTTCCCTTCAAGAAGCCTTTCGCTAAGGCTGTTCTTGTGGAATTGGCAAAGGGATATTTGGAAGCCCATAGAGGGCTATGGTGAAAAAGGAAATATCTTCCGTTCAAAACTGAAAAGAAGGTTTCTGAGAAACTGCTCTGTGTTCTGTTAATTCATCTCACAGAGTTACATCTTTCCCTTCAAGAAGCCTTTCGCTAAGGCTGTTCTTGTGGAATTGGCAAAGGGATATTTGGAAGCCCACAGAGGGCAATGGTGAAAAAGGAAATATCTTCCGTTCAAAACTGGAAAGAAGCTTTCTGAGAAACTGCTCTGTGTTCTTTTAATTCATCTCACAGAGTTACATCTTTCCCTTCAAGAAGCCTTTCGCTAAGACTGTTCTTGTGGAATTGGCAAAGGGATATTTGGAAGCCCATAGAGGGCTACTGTGAAAAAGGAAATATCTTCCGTTCAAAACTGGAAAGAAGCTTTCTGAGAAACTGCTCTGTGTTCTGTTAATTCATCTCACGGAGTTACATCTTTCCCTTCAAGAAGCCTTTCGCTAAGGCTGTTCTTGTGGAATTGGCAAAGGGATATTTGGAAGCCCATAGACGACTATGGTGAAAAAGGAAATATCTTCCCTTCAAAACTGGAAAGAAGCTTTCTGAGAAACTGCTCTGTGTTCTGTTAATTCATCTCACAGGGTTACATCTTTCCCTTCAAGAAGCCTTTCGCTAAGGCTGTTCTTGTGGAATTGGCAAAGGGATATTTGGAAGCCCATAGAGGGCTATGGTGAAAAAGGAAATATCTTCCGTTCAAAACTGGAAAGAAGCTTTCTGAGAAACTGCTCTGTGTTCTGTTAGTTCATCTCACAGAGTTACATCTTTCCCTTCAAGAAGCCTTTCGCTAAGGCTGTTCTTGTGGAATTGGCAAAGGGATATTTGGAAGCCCATAGAGGGCTATGGTGAAAAAGGAAATATCTTCCGTTCAAAACTGCAAAGAAGCTTTCTGAGAAACTGTTCTGTGTTCTGTTAATTCATCTCACAGAGTTACATCTTTCCCTTCAAGAAGCCTTTCGCTAAGGCTGTTCTTGTGGAATTGGCAAAGGGATATTTGGAAGCCCATAGAGGGCTATGGTGAAAAAGGAAATATCTTCCGTTCAAAACTGGAAAGAAGCTTTCTGAGAAACTGCTCTGTGTTCTGTTAATTCATCTCACAGAGTTACATCTTTCCCTTCAAGAAGCCTTTCGCTAAGGCTGTTCTTGTGGAATTGGCAAAGGGATATTTGGAAGCCCATAGAGGGCTATGGTGAAAAAGGAAATATCTTCCGTTCAAAACTGGAAAGAAGCTTTCTGAGAAACTGCTCTGTGTTCTGTTAATTCATCTCACAGAGTTACATCTTTCCCTTCAAGAAGCCTTTCGCTAAGGCTGTTCTTGTGGAATTGGCAAAGGGATATTTGGAAGCCCGTAGAGGGCTATGGTGAAAAAGGAAATATCTTCCGTTCAAAACTGTAAAGAAGCTTTCTGAGAAACTGCTCTGTGTTCTGTTAATTCATCTCACAGAGTTACATCTTTCCCTTCTAGAAGCCTTTCGCTAAGGCTGTTCTTGTGGAATTGGCAAAGGGATATTGGGAAGCCCATAGAAGGCTATGGTGAAAAAGGTAATATCTTCCGTTCAAAACTGGAAAGAAGCTTTCTGAGAAACTGCTCTGTGTTCTGTTAATTCATCTCACAGAGTTACATCTTTCCCTTCAAGAAGCCTTTCGCTAAGGCTGTTCTTGTGGAATTGGCAAAGGGATATTTGGAAGCCCATAGAGGGCTACGGTGAAAAAGGAAATATCTTCCGTTCAAAAGTGGAAAGAAGCTTTCTGAGAAACTGCTTTGTGTTCTGTTAATTAATTTCACAGAGTTACATCTTTCCCTTCAAGAAGCCTTTCGCTAAGGCTGTTCTTGTGGAATTGGCAAAGGGATATTTGGAAGCCCATAGAGGGCTATGGTGAAAAAGGAAATATCTTCCGTTCAAAACTGAAAAGAAGCTTTCTGAGAAACTGCTCTGTGTTCTGTTAATTCATCTCACAGAGTTACATCTTTCCCTTCAAGAAGCCTTTCGCTAAGGCTGTACTTGTGGAATTGGCAAAGGGATATTTAAAGCCCACAGAGGGCTATGGTGAAAAAGGAAATATCTTCCGTTCAAAACTGGAAAGAAGCTTTCTGAGAAACTGCTCTGTGTTCTTTTAATTCATCTCACAGAGTTACATCTTTCCCTTCAAGAAGCCTTTCGCTAAGACTGTTCTTGTGGAATTGGCAAAGGGATATTTGGAAGCCCATAGAGGGCTACGGTGAAAAAGGAAATATCTTCCGTTCAAAACTGGAAAGAAGCTTTCTGAGAAACTGCTCTGTGTTCTGTTAATTCATCTCACAGAGTTACATCTTTCCCTTCAAGAAGCCTTTCGCTAAGGCTGTTCTGGTGGAATTGGCAAAGGGATATTTGGAAGCCCATAGAGGGCTATGGTGAAAAAGGAAATATCTTCCGTTCAAAACTGTAAAGAAGCTTTCTGAGAAACTGCTCTGTGTTCTGTTAATTCATCTCACAGAGTTACATCTTTCCCTTCAAGAAGCCTTTCGCTAAGGCTGTACTTGTGGAATTGGCAAAGGGATATTTAAAGCCCACAGAGGGCTATGGTGAAAAAGGAAATATCTTCCGTTCAAAAGTGGAAAGAAGCTTTCTGAGAAACTGCTCTGTGTTCTTTTAATTCATCTCACAGAGTTACATCTTTCCCTTCAAGAAGCCTTTCGCTAAGACTGTTCTTGTGGAATTGGCAAAGGGATATTTGGAAGCCCATAGAGGGCTACGGTGAAAAAGGAAATATCTTCCGTTCAAAACTGGAAAGAAGCTTTCTGAGAAACTGCTCTGTGTTCTGTTAATTCATCTCACAGAGTTACATCTTTCCCTTCAAGAAGCCTTTCGCTAAGGCTGTTCTGGTGGAATTGGCAAAGGGATATTTGGAAGCCCATAGAGGGCTATGGTGAAAAAGGAAATATCTTCCGTTCAAAACTGGAAAGAAGCTTTCTGAGAAACTGCTCTGTGTTCTGTTAATTCATCTCACAGAGTTACATCTTTCCCTTGAAGAAAACTTTCGCTAAGGCTGTTCTTGTGGAATTGGCAAAGGGATATTTGGAAGCCCATAGACGGCTATGGTGAAAAAGGAAATATCTTCCCTTCAAAACTGGAAAGACGCTTTCTGAGAAACTGCTTTGTGTTCTGTTAATTCATCTCACAGCGTTACATCTTTCCCTTCAAGAAGCCTTTCGCTAAGGCTGTTCTTGTGGAATTGGCAAAGGGATATTTGGAAGCCCATAGACGACTATGGTGAAAAAGGAAATATCTTCCCTTCAAAACTGGAAAGAAGCTTTCTGAGAAACTGCTCTATGTTCTGTTAATTCATCTCACAGAGTTACATCTTTCCCTTCAAGAAGCCTTTCGCTAAGGCTGTTCTTGTGGAATTGGCAAAGGGATATTTGGAAGCCCATAGAGGGCTATGGTGAAAAAGGAAATATCTTCCGTTCAAAACTGGAAAGAAGCTTTCTGAGAAACTGCTCTGTGTTCTGTTAATTCATCTCACAGAGTTACATCTTTCCCTTCAAGAAGCCTTTCGCTAAGGCTGTTCTTGTGGAATTGGCAAAGGGATATTTGGTAGCCCCTAGAGGGCTATGGTGAAAAAGGAAATATCTTCCGTTCAAAACTGGAAAGAAGCTTTCTGAGAAACTGCTCTGTGTTCTGTTAATTCATCTCACAGAGTTACATCTTTCCATTCAAGAAGCCTTTCGCTAAGGCTGTTCTTGTGGAATTGGCAAAGGGATATTTGGAAGCCCATAGAGGGTTAAGGTGAAAAAGGAAATATCTTCCGTTCAAAACTGGAAAGAAGCTTTCTGAGAAACTGCTCTGTGTTCTGTTAATTCATCTCACAGAGTTACATCTTTCCCTTCAAGAAGCCTTTCACTAAGGCTGTTCTTGTGGAATTGGCAAAGGGATATTTGGAAGCCCATAGAGGGCTATGGTGAAAAAGGAAATATCTTCCGTTCAAAACTGGAAAGAAGCTTTCTGAGAAACTGCTCTGTGTTCTGTTAATTCATCTCACAGAGTTACATCTTTCCCTTCAAGAAGCCTTTCGCTAAGTCTGTTCTTGTGCAATTGGCAAAGGGATATTTGGAAGCCCATAGAGGGCTATTTTGAAAAAGGAAATATCTTCCGTTCAAAACTGGAAAGAAGCTTTCTGAGAAACTGCTCTGTGTTCTGTTAATTCATCTCACAGAGTTACATCTTTCCCTTCAAGAAGCCTTTCGCTAAGGCTGTTCTTGTGGAATTGGCAAAGGGATATTTGGAAGCCCATAGAGGGCTATGGAGAAAAAGGAAATACCTTCCGTTCAAAACTGGAAAGAAGCTTTCTGAGAAACTGCTCTGTGTTCTGTTAATTCATCTCACAGAGTTACATCTTTCCCTTCTAGAAGCCTTTCGCTAAGGCTGTTCTTGTGGAATTGGCAAAGGGATATTTGGAAGCCCATAGAGGGCTATGGTGAAAATGGTAATATCTTCCGTTCAAAACTGGAAAGAAGCTTTATGAGAAACTGCTCTGTGTTCTGTTAATTCATCTCACAGAGTTACATCTTTCCCTTCAAGAAGCCTTTCGCTAAGGCTGTTCTTGTGGAATTGGCAAAGGGATATTTGGAAGCCCATAGAGGGCTATGGTGAAAAAGGAAATATCTTCCGTTCAAAACTGGAAAGAAGCTTTCTGAGAAACTGCTCTGTGTTCTGTTAATTCATCTCACAGAGTTACATCTTTCCCTTCAAGTAGCCTTTCACTAAGGCTGTTCTTGTGGAATTGGCAAAGGGATATTTGGAAGCCCATAGAGGGCTATGGTGAAAAAGGAAATATCTTCCGTTCAAAAATGGAAAGAAGCTTTCTGAGAAACTGCTCTGTGTTCTGTTAATTCATCTCACAGAGTTACATCTTTCCCTTCAAGAAGCCTTTCCCTAAGGCTGTTCTTGTGGAATTGGCAAAGGGATATTTGGAAGCCCATAGAGGGCTATGGTGAAAAAGGAAATATCTTCCGTTCAAAACTGGAAAGAAGCTTTCTGAGAAACTGCTCTGTGTTCTGTTAATTCATCTCACAGAGTTACATCTTTCCCTTCAAGAAGCCTTTCGCTAAGGCTGTTCTTGTGGAATTGGCAAAGGGATATTTGGAAGCCCGTAGAGGTCAATGGTGAAAAAGGAAATATCTTCCGTTCAAAACTGGAAAGAAGCTTTCTGAGAAACTGCTCTGTGTTCTGTTAATTCATCTCACAGAGTTACATCTTTCCCTTCAAGAAGCCTTTCGCTAAGGCTGTTCTTGTGGAATTGGCAAAGGGATATTTGGAAGCCCATAGAGGGCTATGGTGAAAAAGGAAATATCTTCCGTTCAAAACTGGAAAGAAGCTTTCTGAGAAACTGCTCTGTGTTCTGTTAATTCATCTCACAGAGTTACATCTTTCCCTTCAAGAAGCCTTTCGCTAAGGCTGTTCTTGTGGAATTGGCAAAGGGATATTTGGAAGCCCGTAGAGGGCATTGGTGAAAAAGGAAATATCTTCCGTTCAAAACTGGAAAGAAGCTTTCTGAGAAACTGCTCTGTGTTCTGTTAATTCATCTCACAGAGTTACATCTTTCCCTTCTAGAAGCCTTTCGCTAAGGCTGTTCTTGTGGAATTGGCAAAGGGATATTTGGAAGCCCATAGAGGGCTATGGTGAAAAAGGTAATATCTTCCGTTCAAAACTGGAAAGAAGCTTTCTGAGAAACTGCTCTGTGTTCTGTTAATTCATCTCACAGAGTTACATCTTTCCCTTCAAGAAGCCTTTCGCTAAGGCTGTTCTTGTGGAATTGGCAAAGGGATATTTGGAAGCCCATAGAGGGCTATGGTGAAAAAGGAAATATCTTCCGTTCAAAAGTGGAAAGAAGCTTTCTGGGAAACTGCTTTGTGTTCTGTTAATTAATTTCACAGAGTTACATCTTTCCCTTCAAGAAGCCTTTCGCTAAGGCTGTTCTTGTGGAATTGGCACAGGGATATTTGGAAGCCCATAGAGGGCTATGGTGAAAAAGGAAATATCTTCCGTTCAAAACTGAAAAGAAGCTTTCTGTGAAACTGCTCTGTGTTCTGTTAATTCATCTCACAGAGTTACATCTTTCCCTTCAAGAAGCCTTTCGCTAAGGCTGTTCTTGTGGATTTGGCAAAGGGATATTTGGAAGCCCACAGAGGGCTATGGTGAAAAAGGAAATATCTTCCGTTCAAAACTGGAAAGAAGCTTTCTGAGAAACTGCTCTGTGTTCTTTTAATTCATCTCACAGAGTTACATCTTTCCCTTCAAGAAGCCTTTCGCTAAGACTGTTCTTGTGGAATTGGCAAAGGGATATTTGGAAGCCCATAGAGGGCTACGGTGAAAAAGGAAATATCTTCCGTTCAAAACTGGAAAGAAGCTTTCTGAGAAACTGCTCTGTGTTCTGTTAATTCATCTCACAGAGTTACATCTTTCCCTTAAAGAAGCCTTTCGCTAAGTCTGTTCTGGTGGAATTGTCAAAGGGATATTTGGAAGCCCATAGAGGGCTACGGTGAAAAAGGAAATATCTTCCGTTCAAAACTGGAAAGAAGCTTTCTGAGAAACTACTCTGTGTTCTGTTAATTCATCTCACAGAGTTACATCTTTCCCTTGAAGAAAACTTTCGCTAAGGCTGTTCTTGTGGAATTGGCAAAGGGATATTTGGAAGCCCATAGACGGCTATGGTGAAAAAGGAAATATCTTCCCTTCAAAACTGGAAAGACGCTTTCTGAGAAACTGCTTTGTGTTCTGTTAATTCATCTCACAGAGTTACATCTTTCCCTTCAAGAAGCCTTTCGCTAAGGCTGTTCTTGTGGAATTGGCAAAGGGATATTTGGAAGCCCATAGACGACTATGGTGAAAAAGGAAATATCTTCCCTTCAAAACTGGAAAGAAGCTTTCTGAGAAACTGCTCTGTGTTCTGTTAATTCATCTCACAGAGTTACATCTTTCCCTTCAAGAAGCCTTTCGCTAAGGCTGTTCTTGTGGAATTGGCAAAGGGATATTTGGAAGCCCATAGAGGGCTATGGTGAAAAAGGAAATATCTTCCGTTCAAAACTGGAAAGAAGCTTTCTGAGAAACTGTTCTGTGTTCTGTTAATTGATCTCACAGAGTTACATCTTTCCCTTCAAGAAGCCTTTCGCTAAGGCTGTTCTTGTGGAATTGGCAAAGGGATATTTGGAAGCCCATAGAGGGCTATGGTGAAAAAGGAAATATCTTCCGTTCAAAACTGGAAAGAAGCTTTCTGAGAAACTGCTCTGTGTTCTCTTAATTCATCTCACAGAGTTACATCTTTCCCTTCAAGAAGCCTTTCGCTAAGGCTGTTCTTGTGGAATTGGCAAAGGGATATTTGGAAGCCCGTAGAGGTCAATGGTGAAAAAGGAAATATCTTCCGTTCAAAACTGGAAAGAAGCTTTCTGAGAAACTGTTCTGTGTTCTGTTAATTCATCTCACAGAGTTACATCTTTCCCTTCAAGAAGCCTTTCGCTAAGGCTGTTCTTGTGGAATTGGCAAAGGAATATTTGGAAGCCCGTAGAGGTCAATGGTGAAAAAGGAAATATCTTCCGTTCAAAACTGGAAAGAAGCCTTCTGAGAAACTGCTCTGTGTTCTGTTAATTCATCTCACACAGTTACATCTTTCCCTTCAAGAAGCCTTTCGCTAAGGCTGTTCATGTGGAATTGGCAAACAGATATTTGGAAGCCCATAGAGGGCTATGGTGAAAAAGGAAATATCTTCCGTTCAAAACTGGAAAGAAGCTTTCTGAGAAACTGCTCTGTGTTCTGTTAATTCATCTCACAGAGTTACATCTTTCCCTTCAAGAAGCCTTTCGCTAAGGCTGTTCTTGTGGAATTGGCAAAGGGATATTTGGAAGCCCGTATTGGGCTATGGTGAAAAAGGAAATATCTTCCGTTCAAAACTGGAAAGAAGCTTTCTGAGAAACTGCTCTGTGTTCTGTTATTTCATCTCACAGAGTTACATCTTTCCCTTCTAAAAGCCTTTCGCTAAGGCTGTTGTTGTGGAATTGGCAAAGGGATATTTGGAAGCCCATAGAGGGGTATGGTGAAAAAGGTAATATCTTCCGTTCAAAACTGGAAAGAAGCTTTCTGAGAAACTGCTCTGTGTTCTGTTAATTCATCTCACAGAGTTACATCTTTCCCTTCAAGAAGCCTTTCGCTAAGGCTGTTCTTGTGGAATTGGCAAAGGGATATTTGGAAGCCCGTAGAGGTCAATGGTGAAAAAGGAAATATCTTCCGTTCAAAACTGGAAAGAAGCTTTTTGAGAAACTGCTCTGTGTTCTGTTAATTCATCTCACAGAGTTACATCTTTCCCTTCAAGAAGCCTTTCGCTAAGGCTGTTCATGTGGAATTGGAAAGGGATATTTGGAAGCCCATAGAGGGCTATGGTGAAAAAGGAAATATCTTCCGTTCAAAACTGGAAAGAAGCTTTCTGAGAAACTGCTCTGTGTTCTGTTAATTCATCTCACAGAGTTACATCTTTCCCTTCAAGAAGCCTTTCGCTAAGGCTGTTCTTGTGGAATTGGCAAAGGGATATTTGGAAGCCCATAGAGGGCTATGGTGAAAAAGGAAATATCTTCCGTTCAAAACTGGAAAGAAGCTTTCTGAGAAACTGCTCTCTGTTCTGTTAATTCATCTCACAGAGTTACATCTTTCCCTTCAAGAAGCCTTTCGCTAAGGCTGTTCTTGTGGAATTGGCAAAGGGATATTTGGAAGCCCGTAGAGGGCTATGGGGAAAAAGGAAATATCTTCCGTTCAAAACTGGAAAGAAGCTTTCTGAGAAACTGCTCTGTGTTCTGTTAATTCATCTCACAGAGTTACATCTTTCCCTTCTAGAAGCCTTTCGCTAAGGCTGTTCTTGTGGAATTGGCAAAGGGATATTTGGAGGCCCATAGACGGCTATGGTGAAAAAGGAAATATCTTCCGTTCAAAACTGGAAAGAAGCTTTCTGAGAAACTGCTCTGTGTTCTGTTAATTCATCTCACAGGGTTACATCTTTCCCTTCAAGAAGCCTTTCGCTAAGGCTGTTTTTGTGGAATTGGGAAAGGGATATTTCGAAGCCCGTAGAGGTCAATGGTGAAAAAGGAAATATCTTCCGTTCAAAACTGGAAAGAAGCTTTCTGAGAAACTGCTCTGTGTTCTGTTAATTCATCTCACAGAGTTACATCTTTCCCTTCAAGAAGCCTTTCGCTAAGGCTGTTCTTGTGGAATTGGCAAAGGGATATTTGGAAGCCCATAGAGGTCAGTGGTGAAAAAGGAAATATCTTCCGTTCAAAACTGGAAAGAAGCTTTCTGAGAAACTGCTCTGTGTTCTGTTAATTCATCTCACAGAGTTGCATCTTTCCCTTCAAGGAGCCTTTCGCTAAGGCTGTTCTTCTGGAATTGGCAAAGGGATATTTGGAAGCCCATAGAGGGCTATGGTGAAAAAGGAAATATCTTCCGTTCAAAACTGGAAATAAGCTTTCTGAGAAACTGCTCTGTGTTCTGTTCATTCATCTCACAGAGTTACATCTTTCCCTTCAAGAAGCCTTTCGCTAAGGCTGTTCTTGTGGAATTGGCAAAGGGATATTTGGAAGCCCATAGAGGGCTATGGTGAAAAAGGAAATATCTTCGGTTCAAAACTGGAAAGAAGCTTTCTGAGAAACTGCTCTGTGTTCTGTTAATTCATCTCACAGAGTTACATCTTTCCCTTCAAGAAGCCTTTCGCTAAGGCTGATCTTCTGGAATTGGCAAAGGGATATTTGGAAGCCCATAGAGGGCTATGGTGAAAAAGGAAATATCTTCCGTTCAAAACTGGAAAGAAGCTTTCTGAGAAACTGCTCTGTGTTCTGTTCATTCATCTCACAGAGTTACATCTTTCCCTTCAAGAAGCCTTTCGCTAAGGCTGTTCTTTTGGAATTGGCAAAGGGATATTTGGAAGCCCATAGAGGGCTATGGTGAAAAAGGAAATATCTACCGTTCAAAACTGGAAAGAAGCTTTCTGAGAAACTGCTCTGTGTTCTGTTAATTCATCTCACAGAGTTACATCTTTCCCTTCAAGAAGCCTTTCACTAAGGCTGTTCTTGTGGAATTGGCAAAGGGATATTTGGAAGCCCATAGAGGGCTATGTGAAAAAGGAAATATCTTCCGTTCAAAACTGGAAAGAAGCTTTCTGAGAAACTGCTCTGTGTTCTGTTAATTCATCTCACAGAGTTACATCTTTCCCTTCAAGAAGCCTTTCGCTAAGTCTGTTCTTGTGCAATTGGCAAAGGGATATTTGGAAGCCCATAGAGGGCTATTTTGAAAAAGGAAATATCTTCCGTTCAAAACTGGAAAGAAGCTTTCTGAGAAACTGCTCTGTGTTCTGTTAATTCATCTCACAGAGTTACATCTTTCCCTTCAAGAAGCCTTTCGCTAAGGCTGTTCTTGTGGAATTGGCAAAGGGATATTTGGAAGCCCATAGACGGCTATGGTGAAAAAGGAAATATCTTCCGTTCAAAACTGAAAAGAAGCTTTCTGAGAAACTGCTCTGTGTTCTGTTAATTCATCTCACAGAGTTACATCTTTCCCTTCAAGAAGCCTTTCGCTAAGGCTGTTCTTGTGGAATTGGCAAAGGGATATTTGGAAGCCCACAGAGGGCTATGGTGAAAAAGGAAATATCTTCCGTTCAAAACTGGAAAGAAGCTTTCTGAGAAACTGCTCTGTGTTCTGTTAATTCATCTCACAGAGTTACATCTTTCCCTTCAAGAAGCCTTTCGCTAAGTCTGTTCTTGTGGAATTGGCAAAGGGATATTTGGAAGCCCGTAGAGGGCAATGGTGAAAAAGGAAATATCTTCCGTTCAAAACTGGAAAGAAGCTTTCTGAGAAACTGCTCTGTGTTCTGTTAATTCATCTCACAGAGTTACATCTTTCCCTTCAAGAAGCCTTTCGCTAAGGCTGTTCTTGTGGAATTGGCAAAGGGATATTTGGAAGCCCATAGAGGGCTATGGTGAAAAAGGAAATATCTTCCGTTCAAAACTGGAAAGAAGCTTTCTGAGAAACTGCTCTGTGTTCTGTTAATTCATCTCACAGAGTTACATCTTTCCCTTCAAGAAGCCTTTCGCTAAGGCTGTTCTTGTGGAATTGGCAAAGGGATATTTGGAAGCCCATAGAGGGCTATGGTGAAAAAGGAAATATCTTCCGTTCAAAACTGGAAAGAAGCTTTCTGAGAAACTGCTCTGTGTTCTGTTCATTCATCTCACAGAGTTACATCTTTCCCTTCAAGAAGCCTTTCGCTAAGGCTGTTCTTGTGGAATTGGCAAAGGGATATTTGGAAGCCCTTAGAGGGCTATGGGGAAAAAGGAAATATCTTCCGTTCAAAACTGGAAAGAAGCTTTCTGAGAAACTGCTCTGTGTTCTGTTAATTCATCTCACAGAGTTACATCTTTCCCTTCTAGAAGCCTTTCGCTAAGGCTGTTGTTGTGGAATTGGCAAAGGGATATTTGGAAGCCCATAGAGGGCTATGGTGAAAAAGGTAATATCTTCCGTTCAAAACTGGAAAGAAGCTTTCTGAGAAACTGCTCTGTGTTCTGTTAATTCATCTCACAGAGTTACATCTTTCCCTTCTAGAAGCCTTTCGCTAAGGCTGTTCTTGTGGAATTGTCAAAGGGATATTTGGAGGCCCATAGACGGCTATGGTGAAAAAGGAAATATCTTCCGTTCAAAACTGGAAAGAAGCTTTCTGAGAAACTGCTCTGTGTTCTGTTAATTCATCTCACAGGGTTACATCTTTCCCTTCAAGAAGCCTTTCGCTAAGGCTGTTTTTGTGGAATTGGCAAAGGGATATTTGGAAGCCCGTAGAGGTCAATGGTGAAAAAGGAAATATCTTCCGTTCAAAACTGGAAAGAAGCTTTCTGAGAAACTGCTCTGTGTTCTGTTAATTCATCTCACAGAGTTACATCTTTCCCTTCAAGAAGCCTTTCGCTAAGGCTGTTCTTGTGGAATTGGCAAAGGGATATTTGGAAGCCCGTAGAGGTCAGTGGTGAAAAAGGAAATATCTTCCGTTCAAAACTGGAAAGAAGCTTTCTGAGAAACTGCTCTGTGTTCTGTTAATTCATCTCACAGAGTTGCATCTTTCCCTTCAAGGAGCCTTTCGCTAAGGCTGTTCTTCTGGAATTGGCAAAGGGATATTTGGAAGCCCATAGAGGGCTATGGTGAAAAAGGAAATATCTTCCGTTCAAAACTGGAAATAAGCTTTCTGAGAAACTGCTCTGTGTTCTGTTAATTCATCTCACAGAGATACATCTTTGCCTTCAAGAAGCCTTTCGCTAAGGCTGTTCTTGTGGAATTGGCAAAGGGATATTTGGAAGCCCATAGGGGGCTATGGTGAAAAAGGAAATATCTTCCGTTCAAAACTGGAAAGAAGTTTTCTGAGAAAATGCTCTGTGTTCTGTTTGTTCATCTCACAGAGTTTCATCTTTCCCTTCAAGAAGCCTTTCGCTAAGGCTGTTCTTGTGGAATTGGCAAAGGGATATTTGGAAGCCCATAGAGGGCTATGGTGAAAAAGGTAATATCTTCCGTTCAAAACTGGAAAGAAGCTTTCTGAGAAACTGCTCTGTGTTCTGTTAATTCATCTCACAGAGTTACATCTTTCCCTTGAAGAAACCTTTCGCTAAGGCTGTTCTTGTGGAATTGGCAAAGGGATATTTGGAAGCCCATAGACGGCTATGGTGAAAAAGGAAATATCTTCCGTTCAAAACTGGAAAGAAGCTTTCTGAGAAACTGCTCTGTGTTCTGTTAATTCATCTCACAGAGTTACATCTTTCCCTTCAAGAAGCCTTTCGCTAAGGCTGTTCTTGTGGAATTGGCAAAGGGATATTTGGAAGCCCATAGAGGGCTATGGTGAAATAGGAAATATCTTCCGTTCAAAACTGGAAAGAATCTTTCTGAGAAACTGCTCTGTGTTCTGTTAATTCATCTCACAGAGTTACGTCTTTCCCTTCAAGAACCCTTTCGCTAAGGCTGTTCTTGTGGAATTGGCAAAGAGATATTTGGAAGCCCATAGAGGGCTATGGTGAAAAAGGAAATATCTTCCGTTCAAAACTGGAAAGAAGCTTTCTGAGAAACTGCTCTGTGTTCTGTTAATTCATCTCACAGAGTTACATCTTTCCCTTCAAAAAGCCTTTCGCTAAGTCTGTTCTTGTGCAATTGGCAAAGGGATATTTGGAAGCCCATAGAGGGCTATTTTGAAAAAGGAAATATCTTCCGTTCAAAACTGGAAAGAAGCTTTCTGAGAAACTGCTCTGTGTTCTGTTAATTCATCTCACAGAGTTACATCTTTCCCTTCAAGAAGCCTTTCGCTAAGGCTGTTCTTGTGGAATTGGCAAAGGGATATTTGGAAGCCCATAGAGGGCTATGGTGAAAAAGGAAATACCTTCCGTTCAAAACTGGAAAGAAGCTTTCTGAGAAACTGCTCTGTGTTCTGTTAATTCATCTCACAGAGTTACATCTTTCCCTTCTAGAAGCCTTTCGCTAAGGCTGTTCTTGTGGAATTGGCAAAGGGATATTTGGAAGCCCATAGAGGGCTATGGTGAAAATGGTAATATCTTCCGTTCAAAACTGGAAAGAAGCTTTCTGAGAAACTGCTCTGTGTTCTGTTAATTCATCTCACAGAGTTACATCTTTCCCTTCAAGAAGCCTTTCGCTAAGGCTGTTCTTGTGGAATTGGCAAAGGGATATTTGGAAGCCCATAGAGGGCTATGGTGAAAAAGGAAATATCTTCCGTTCAAAACTGGAAAGAAGCTTTCTGAGAAACTGCTCTCTGTTCTGTTAATTCATCTCACAGAGTTACATCTTTCCCTTCAAGAAGCCTTTCGCTAAGGCTGTTCTTGTGGAATTGGCAAAGGGATATTTGGAAGCCCCTAGAGGGCTATGGTGAAAAAGGAAATATCTTCCGTTCAAAACTGGAAAGAAGCTTTCTGAGAAACTGCTCTGTGTTCTGTTAATTCATCTCACAGAGTTACATCTTTCCCTTCAAGAAGCCTTTCGCTAAGGCTGTTCTTGTGGAATTGGCAAAGGGATATTTGGAAGCCCGTAGAGGGCTATGGTGAAAAAGGAAATATCTTCTGTTCAAAACTGGAAAGAAGCTTTCTGAGAAACTGCTCTGTGTTCTGTTAATTCATCTCACAGAGTTACATCTTTCCCTTCAAGAAGCCTTTCGTTTAGGCTGTTCTTGTGGAATTGGCAAACGGATATTTGGAAGCCCATAGAGGGCTATGGTGAAAAAGGTAATATCTTCCGTTCAAAACTGGAAAGAAGCTTTCTGAGAAACTGCTCTGTGTTCTGTTAATTCATCTCACAGAGTTACATCTTTCCCTTCAAGAAGCCTTTCGCTAAGGCTGTTCTTGTGGAATTGGCAAAGGGATATTTGGAAGCCCATAGAGGGCTATGGTGAAAAAGGAAATATCTTCCGTTCAAAATTGGAAAGAAGCTTTCTGAGAAACTGCTCTGTGTTCTGTTAATTCATCTAACAGAGTTACATCTTTCCCTTCAAGAAGCCTTTCGCTAAGGCTGTTCTTGTGGAATTGGCAAAGGGATATTTGGAAGCCCATAGAGGGCTATGGTGAAAAAGGAAATAACTTCCGTTCAAAACTGAAAGAAAGCTTTTTGAGAAACTGCTCTGTGTTCTGTTAATTCATCTCACAGAGTTACATCTTTCCCTTCAAGAAGCCTTTCGCTAATGCTGTTCTTGTGGAATTGGCAAAGGGATATTTGGAAGCCCACAGAGGGCTATGGTGAAAAAGGAAATATCTTCCGTTCAAAACTGGAAAGAAGCTTTCTGAGAAACTGCTCTGTGTTCTGTTCATTCATCTCACAGAGTTACATCTTTCCCTTCAAGAAGCCTTTCGCTAAGGCTGTTCTTGTGGAATTGGCAAAGGGATATTTGGAAGCCCATAGAGGGCTATGGTGAAAAAGGAAATATCTTCCGTTCAAAACTGGAAAGAAGCTTTCTGAGAAACTGCTCTGTGTTCTGTTAATTCATCTCACAGAGTTAAATCTTTCCGTTCAAGAAGCCTTTCGCTAAGGCTGTTCTTGTGGAATTGGCAAAGGGATATTTGGAAGCCCATAGAGGGTTAAGGTGAAAAAGGAAATATCTTCCGTTCAAAACTGGAAAGAAGCTTTCTGAGAAACTGCTCTGTGTTCTGTTAATTCATCTCACAGAGTTACATCTTTCCCTTCAAGAAGCCTTTCACTAAGGCTGTTCTTGTGGAATTGGCAAAGGGATATTTGGAAGCCCATAGAGGGCTATGGTGAAAAAGGAAATATCTTCCGTTCAAAACTGGAAAGAAGCTTTCTGAGAAACTGCTCTGTGTTTTGTTAATTCATCTCACAGAGTTACATCTTTCCCTTCAAGAAGCCTTTCGCTAAGTCTGTTCTTGTGCAATTGGCAAAGGGATATTTGGAAGCCCATAGAGGGCTATTTTGAAAAAGGAAATATCTTCCGTTCAAAACTGGAAAGAAGCTTTCTGAGAAACTGCTCTGTGTTCTGTTAATTCATCTCACAGAGTTACATCTTTCCCTTCAAGAAGCCTTTCGCTAAGGCTGTTCTTGTGGAATTGGCAAAGGGATATTTGGAAGCCCATAGAGGGCTATGGTGAAAAAGGAAATACCTTCCGTTCAAAACTGGAAAGAAGCTTTCTGAGAAACTGCTCTGTGTTCTGTTAATTCATCTCACAGAGTTACATCTTTGCCTTCTAGAAGCCTTTCGCTAAGGCTGTTCTTGTGGAATTGGCAAAGGGATATTTGGAAGCCCATAGAGGGCTATGGTGAAAATGGTAATATCTTCCGTTCAAAACTGGAAAGAAGCTTTCTGAGAAACTGCTCTGTGTTCTGTTAATTCATGTCACAGAGTTACATCTTTCCCTTCAAGAAGCCTTTCGCTAAGGCTGTTCTTGTGGAATTGGCAAAGGGATATTTGGAAGCCCATAGAGGGCTATGGTGAAAAAGGAAATATCTTCCGTTCAAAACTGGAAAGAAGCTTTCTGAGAAACTGCTCTGTGTTCTGTTAATTCATCTCACAGAGTTACATCTTTCCCTTCAAGAAGCCTTTCGCTAAGGCTGTTCTTGTGGAATTGGCAAAGGGATATTTGGAAGCCCGTAGAGGGCTATGGTGAAAAAGGAAATATCTTCCGTTCAAAACTGGAAAGAAGCTTTCTGAGAAACTGCTCTGTGTTCTGTTAATTCATCTCACAGAGTTACATCTTTCCCTTCAAGAAGCCTTTCGCTAAGGCTGTTCTTGTGGAATTGGCAAAGGGATATTTGGAAGCCCGTAGAGGTCAATGGTGAAAAAGGAAATATCTTCCGTTCAAAACTGGAAAGAAGCTTTCTGAGAAACTGCTCTGTGTTCTGTTAATTCATCTCACAGAGTTACATCTCTCCCTTCAAGAAGCCTTTCGCTAAGGCTGTTCTTGTGGAATTGGCAAAGGGATATTTGGAAGCCCGTAGAGGTCAATGGTGAAAAAGGAAATATCTTCCGTTCAAAACTGGAAAGAAGCTTTCTGAGAAACTGCTCTGTGTTCTGTTAATTCATCTCACAGAGTTACATCTCTCCCTTCAAGAAGCCTTTCGCTAAGGCTGTTCTTGTGGAATTGGCAAAGGGATATTTGGAAGCCCATAGAGGGCTATGGTGAAAAAGGAAATATCTTCCGTTCAAAACTTGAAAGAAGCTTTCTGAGAATCTGCTCTGCGTTCTGTTAATTCATCTCACAGAGTTACATCTTTCCCTTCAAGAAGCCTTTCGCTAAGGCTGTTCTTGTGGAATTGGCAAAGGGATATTTGGAAGCCCGTAGAGGGCTATGGTGAAAAAGGAAATATCTTCCGTTCAAAACTGCAAAGAAGCTTTCTGAGAAACTGCTCTGTGTTCTGTTAATTCATCTCACAGTGTTACATCTTTCACTTCAAGAAGCCTTTCGCTAAGGCTGTTCTTGTGGAATTGGCAAAGGGATATTTGGAAGCCCATAGAAGGCTATGGTGAAAAAGGTAATATCTTCCGTTCAAAACTGGAAAGAAGCTTTCTGAGAAACTGCTCTGTGTTCTGTTAATTCATCTCACAGAGTTACATCTTTCCCTTCAAGAAGCCTTTCGCTAAGGCTGTTCTTGTGGAATTGGCAAAGGGATATTTGGAAGCCCATAGAGGGCTATGGTGAAAAAGGAAATATCTTCCGTTCAAAAGTGGAAAGAAGTTTTCTGAGAAACTGCTTTGTGTTCTGTTAATTAATTTCACAGAGTTACATCTTTCCCTTCAAGAAGCCTTTCGCTAAGGCTGTTCTTGTGGAATTGGCAAAGGGATATTTGGAAGCCCATAGAGGGCTATGGTGAAAAAGGAAATATCTTCCGTTCAAAACTGAAAAGAAGCTTTCTGAGAAACTGCTCTGTGTTCTGTTAATTCATCTCACAGAGTTACATCTTTCCCTTCAAGAAGCCTTTCGCTAAGGCTGTTCTTGTGGAATTGGCAAAGGGATATTTGGAAGCCCACAGAGGGCAATGGTGAAAAAGGAAATATCTTCCGTTCAAAACTGGAAAGAAGCTTTCTGAGAAACTGCTCTGTGTTCTTTTAATTCATCTCACAGAGTTACATCTTTCCCTTCAAGAAGCCTTTCGCTAAGACTGTTCTTGTGGAATTGGCAAAGGGATATTTGGAAGCCCATAGAGGGCTACGGTGAAAAAGGAAATATCTTCCGTTCAAAACTGGAAAGAAGCTTTCTGAGAAACTGCTCTGTGTTCTGTTAATTCATCTCACGGAGTTACATCTTTCCCTTCAAGAAGCCTTTCGCTAAGGCTGTTCTTGTGGAATTGGCAAAGGGATATTTGGAAGCCCATAGACGACTATGGTGAAAAAGGAAATATCTTCCCTTCAAAACTGGAAAGAAGCTTTCTGAGAAACTGCTCTGTGTTCTGTTAATTCATCTCACAGAGTTACATCTTTCCCTTCAAGAAGCCTTTCGCTAAGGCTGTTCTTGTGGAATTGGCAAAGGGATATTTGGAAGCCCATAGAGGGCTATGGTGAAAAAGGAAATATCTTCCGTTCAAAACTGGAAAGAAGCTTTCTGAGAAACTGCTCTGTGTTCTGTTATTTCATCTCACAGAGTTACATCTTTCCCTTCAAGAAGCCTTTCGCTAAGGCTGTTCTTGTGGAATTGGCAAAGGGATATTTGGAAGCCCATAGAGGGCTATGGTGAAAAAGGAAATATCTTCCGTTCAAAACTGGAAAGAAGCTTTCTGAGAAACTGCTCTGTATTCTGTTAATTCATCTCACAGAGTTACATCTTTCCCTTCAAGTGGCCTTTCACTAAGGCTGTTCTTGTGGAATTGGCAAAGGGATATTTGGAAGCCCATAGAGGGCTATGGTGAAAAAGGAAATATCTTCCGTTCAAAAATGGAAAGAAGCTTTCTGAGAAACTGCTCTGTGTTCTGTTAATTCATCTCACAGAGTTACATCTTTCCCTTGAAGAAGCCTTTCGCTAAGGCTGTTCTTGTGGAATTGGCAAAGGGATATTTGGAAGCCCATAGAGGGCTATGGTGAAAAAGGAAATATCTTCCGTTCAAAACTGGAAAGAAGCTTTCTGAGAAACTGCTCTGTGTTCTGTTAATTCATCTCACAGAGTTACATCTTTCCCTTCAAGAAGCCTTTCGCTAAGGCTGTTCTTGTGGAATTGGCAAAGGGATATTTGGAAGCCCATAGAGGGCTATGGTGAAAAAGGAAATATCTTCCGTTCAAAACTGGAAAGAAGCTTTCTGAGAAACTGCTCTGTGTTCTGTTAATTCATCTCACAGAGTTACATCTTTCCCTTCAAGTGGCCTTTCACTAAGGCTGTTCTTGTGGAATTGGCAAAGGGATATTTGGAAGCCCATAGAGGGCTATGGTGAAAAAGGAAATATCTTCCGTTCAAAAATGGAAAGAAGCTTTCTGAGAAACTGCTCTGTGTTCTGTTAATTCATCTCACAGAGTTACATCTTTCCCTTGAAGAAGCCTTTCGCTAAGGCTGTTCTTGTGGAATTGGCAAAGGGATATTTGGAAGCCCATAGAGGGCTATGGTGAAAAAGGAAATATCTTCCGTTCAAAACTGGAAAGAAGCTTTCTGAGAAACTGCTCTGTGTTCTGTTAATTCATCTCACAGAGTTACATCTTTTCCTTCAAGAAGCCTTTCGCTAAGGCTGTTCTTGTGGAATTGGCAAAGGGATATTTGGAAGCCCGTAGAGGTCAATGGTGAAAAAGGAAATATCTTCCGTTCAAAACTGGAAAGAAGCTTTCTGAGAAACTGCTCTGTGTTCTGTTAATTCATCTCACAGAGTTACATCTTTCCCTTCAAGAAGCCTTTCGCTAAGGCTGTTCTTGTGGAATTGGCAAAGGGATATTTGGAAGCCCATAGAGGGCTATGGTGAAAAAGGAAATATCTTCCGTTCAAAACTGGAAAGAAGCTTTCTGAGAAACTGCTCTGTGTTCTGTTAATTCATCTCACAGAGTTACATCTTTCCCTTCAAGAAGCCTTTCGCTAAGGCTGTTCTTGTGGAATTGGCAAAGGGATATTTGGAAGCCCATAGAGGGCTACGGTGAAAAAGGAAATATCTTCCGTTCAAAAGTGGAAAGAAGCTTTCTGAGAAACTGCTTTGTGTTCTGTTAATTAATTTCACAGAGTTACATCTTTCCCTTCAAGAAGCCTTTCGCTAAGGCTGTTCTTGTGGAATTGGCAAAGGGATATTTGGAAGCCCATAGAGGGCTATGGTGAAAAAGGAAATATCTTCCGTTCAAAACTGAAAAGAAGCTTTCTGAGAAACTGCTCTGTGTTCTGTTAATTCATCTCACAGAGTTACATCTTTCCCTTCAAGAAGCCTTTCGCTAAGGCTGTACTTGTGGAATTGGCAAAGGGATATTTAAAGCCCACAGAGGGCTATGGTGAAAAAGGAAATATCTTCCGTTCAAAACTGGAAAGAAGCTTTCTGAGAAACTGCTCTGTGTTCTTTTAATTCATCTCACAGAGTTACATCTTTCCCTTCAAGAAGCCTTTCGCTAAGACTGTTCTTGTGGAATTGGCAAAGGGATATTTGGAAGCCCATAGAGGGCTACGGTGAAAAAGGAAATATCTTCCGTTCAAAACTGGAAAGAAGCTTTCTGAGAAACTGCTCTGTGTTCTGTTAATTCATCTCACAGAGTTACATCTTTCCCTTCAAGAAGCCTTTCGCTAAGGCTGTTCTGGTGGAATTGGCAAAGGGATATTTGGAAGCCCATAGAGGGCTATGGTGAAAAAGGAAATATCTTCCGTTCAAAACTGGAAAGAAGTTTCTGAGAAACTGCTCTGTGTTCTGTTAATTCATCTCACAGAGTTACATCTTTCCCTTGAAGAAAACTTTCGCTAAGGCTGTTCTTGTGGAATTGGCAAAGGGATATTTGGAAGCCCATAGACGGCTATGGTGAAAAAGGAAATATCTTCCGTTCAAAACTGGAAAGAAGCTTTCTGAGAAACTGCTCTGTGTTCTGTTAATTCATCTCACAGAGTTACATCTTTCCCTTCAAGAAGCCTTTCGCTAAGGCTGTTCTTGTGGAATTGGCAAAGGGATATTTGGAAGCCCCTAGAGGGCTATGGTGAAAAAGGAAATATCTTCCGTTCAAAACTGGAAAGAAGCTTTCTGAGAAACTGCTCTGTGTTCTGTTAATTCATCTCACAGAGTTACATCTTTCCATTCAAGAAGCCTTTCGCTAAGGCTGTTCTTGTGGAATTGGCAAAGGGATATTTGGAAGCCCATAGAGGGTTAAGGTGAAAAAGGAAATATCTTCCGTTCAAAACTGGAAAGAAGCTTTCTGAGAAACTGCTCTGTGTTCTGTTAATTCATCTCACAGAGTTACATCTTTCCCTTCAAGAAGCCTTTCACTAAGGCTGTTCTTGTGGAATTGGCAAAGGGATATTTGGAAGCCCATAGAGGGCTATGGTGAAAAAGGAAATATCTTCCGTTCAAAACTGGAAAGAAGCTTTCTGAGAAACTGCTCTGTGTTCTGTTAATTCATCTCACAGAGTTACATCTTTCCCTTCAAGAAGCCTTTCGCTAAGTCTGTTCTTGTGCAATTGGCAAAGGGATATTTGGAAGCCCATAGAGGGCTATTTTGAAAAAGGAAATATCTTCCGTTCAAAACTGGAAAGAAGCTTTCTGAGAAACTGCTCTGTGTTCTGTTAATTCATCTCACAGAGTTACATCTTTCCCTTCAAGAAGCCTTTCGCTAAGGCTGTTCTTGTGGAATTGGCAAAGGGATATTTGGAAGCCCATAGAGGGCTATGGAGAAAAAGGAAATACCTTCCGTTCAAAACTGGAAAGAAACTTTCTGAGAAACTGCTCTGTGTTCTGTTAATTCATCTCACAGAGTTACATCTTTCCCTTCTAGAAGCCTTTCGCTAAGGCTGTTCTTGTGGAATTGGCAAAGGGATATTTGGAAGCCCATAGAGGGCTATGGTGAAAATGGTAATATCTTCCGTTCAAAACTGGAAAGAAGCTTTATGAGAAACTGCTCTGTGTTCTGTTAATTCATCTCACAGAGTTACATCTTTCCCTTCAAGAAGCCTTTCGCTAAGGCTGTTCTTGTGGAATTGGCAAAGGGATATTTGGAAGCCCATAGAGGGCTATGGTGAAAAAGGAAATATCTTCCGTTCAAAACTGGAAAGAAGCTTTCTGAGAAACTGCTCTGTGTTCTGTTAATTCATCTCACAGAGTTACATCTTTCCCTTCAAGTAGCCTTTCACTAAGGCTGTTCTTGTGGAATTGGCAAAGGGATATTTGGAAGCCCATAGAGGGCTATGGTGAAAAAGGAAATATCTTCCGTTCAAAAATGGAAAGAAGCTTTCTGAGAAACTGCTCTGTGTTCTGTTAATTCATCTCACAGAGTTACATCTTTCCCTTCAAGAAGCCTTTCCCTAAGGCTGTTCTTGTGGAATTGGCAAAGGGATATTTGGAAGCCCATAGAGGGCTATGGTGAAAAAGGAAATATCTTCCGTTCAAAACTGGAAAGAAGCTTTCTGAGAAACTGCTCTGTGTTCTGTTAATTCATCTCACAGAGTTACATCTTTCCCTTCAAGAAGCCTTTCGCTAAGGCTGTTCTTGTGGAATTGGCAAAGGGATATTTGGAAGCCCGTAGAGGTCAATGGTGAAAAAGGAAATATCTTCCGTTCAAAACTGGAAAGAAGCTTTCTGAGAAACTGCTCTGTGTTCTGTTAATTCATCTCACAGAGTTACATCTTTCCCTTCAAGAAGCCTTTCGCTAAGGCTGTTCTTGTGGAATTGGCAAAGGGATATTTGGAAGCCCATAGAGGGCTATGGTGAAAAAGGAAATATCTTCCGTTCAAAACTGGAAAGAAGCTTTCTGAGAAACTGCTCTGTGTTCTGTTAATTCATCTCACAGAGTTACATCTTTCCCTTCAAGAAGCCTTTCGCTAAGGCTGTTCTTGTGGAATTGGCAAAGGGATATTTGGAAGCCCGTAGAGGGCATTGGTGAAAAAGGAAATATCTTCCGTTCAAAACTGGAAAGAAGCTTTCTGAGAAACTGCTCTGTGTTCTGTTAATTCATCTCACAGAGTTACATCTTTCCCTTCTAGAAGCCTTTCGCTAAGGCTGTTCTTGTGTAATTGGCAAAGGGATATTTGGAAGCCCATAGAGGGCTATGGTGAAAAAGGTAATATCTTCCGTTCAAAACTGGAAAGAAGCTTTCTGAGAAACTGCTCTGTGTTCTGTTAATTCATCTCACAGAGTTACATCTTTCCCTTCAAGAAGCCTTTCGCTAAGGCTGTTCTTGTGGAATTGGCAAAGGGATATTTGGAAGCCCATAGAGGGCTATGGTGAAAAAGGAAATATCTTCCGTTCAAAAGTGGAAAGAAGCTTTCTGGGAAACTGCTTTGTGTTCTGTTAATTAATTTCACAGAGTTACATCTTTCCCTTCAAGAAGCCTTTCGCTAAGGCTGTTCTTGTGGAATTGGCAAAGGGATATTTGGAAGCCCATAGAGGGCTATGGTGAAAAAGGAAATATCTTCCGTTCAAAACTGAAAAGAAGCTTTCTGAGAAACTGCTCTGTGTTCTGTTAATTCATCTCACAGAGTTACATCTTTCCCTTCAAGAAGCCTTTCGCTAAGGCTGTTCTTGTGGAATTGGCAAAGGGATATTTGGAAGCCCACAGAGGGCTATGGTGAAAAAGGAAATATCTTCCGTTCAAAACTGGAAAGAAGCTTTCTGAGAAACTGCTCTGTGTTCTTTTAATTCATCTCACAGAGTTACATCTTTCCCTTCAAGAAGCCTTTCGCTAAGACTGTTCTTGTGGAATTGGCAAAGGGATATTTGGAAGCCCATAGAGGGCTACGGTGAAAAAGGAAATATCTTCCGTTCAAAACTGGAAAGAAGCTTTCTGAGAAACTGCTCTGTGTTCTGTTAATTCATCTCACAGAGTTACATCTTTCCCTTAAAGAAGCCTTTCGCTAAGTCTGTTCTGGTGGAATTGGCAAAGGGATATTTGGAAGCCCATAGAGGGCTACGGTGAAAAAGGAAATATCTTCCGTTCAAAACTGGAAAGAAGCTCTCTGAGAAACTACTCTGTGTTCTGTTAATTCATCTCACAGAGTTACATCTTTCCCTTGAAGAAAACTTTCGCTAAGGCTGTTCTTGTGGAATTGGCAAAGGGATATTTGGAAGACCATAGACGGCTATGGTGAAAAAGGAAATATCTTCCCTTCAAAACTGGAAAGACGCTTTCTGAGAAACTGCTTTGTGTTCTGTTAATTCATCTCACAGAGTTACATCTTTCCCTTCAAGAAGCCTTTCGCTAAGGCTGTTCTTGTGGAATTGGCAAAGGGATATTTGGAAGCCCATAGACGACTATGGTGAAAAAGGAAATATCTTCCCTTCAAAACTGGAAAGAAGCTTTCTGAGAAACTGCTCTGTGTTCTGTTAATTCATCTCACAGAGTTTCATCTTTCCCTTCAAGAAGCCTTTCGCTAAGGCTGTTCTTGTGGAATTGGCAAAGGGATATTTGGAAGCCCATAGAGGGCTATGGTGAAAAAGGAAATAAACTTCCGTTCAAAACTGGAAAGAAGCTTTCTGAGAAACTGCTCTGTGTTCTGTTAGTTCATCTCACAGAGTTACATCTTTCCCTTCAAGAAGCCTTTCGCTAAGGCTGTTCTTGTGGAATTGGCAAAGGGATATTTGGAAGCCCATAGAGGGCTATGGTGAAAAAGGAAATATCTTCCGTTCAAAACTGGAAAGAAGCTTTCTGAGAAACTGCTCTGTGTTCTGTTAATTCATCTCACAGAGTTACATCTTTCCCTTCAAGAAGCCTTTCGCTAAGGCTGTTCTTGTGGAATTGGCAAAGGGATATTTGGAAGCCCATAGAGGGCTATGGTGAAAAAGGAAATATCTTCCGTTCAAAACTGGAAAGAAGCTTTCTGAGAAACTGCTCTGTGTTCTGTTAATTCATCTCACAGAGTTACATCTTTCCCTTCAAGAAGCCTTTCGCTAAGGCTGTTCTTGTGGAATTGGCAAAGGGATATTTGGAAGCCCATAGAGGGCTATGGTGAAAAAGGAAATATCTTCCGTTCAAAACTGGAAAGAAGCTTTCTGAGAAACTGCTCTGTGTTCTGATAATTCATCTCACAGAGTTACATCTTTCCCTTCAAGAAGCCTTTCGCTAAGGCTGTTCTTGTGGAATTGGCAAAGGGATATTTGGAAGCCCATAGAGGGCTATGGTGAAAAAGGAAATATCTTCCGTTCAAAACTGGAAAGAAGCTTTCTGAGAAACTGTTCTGTGTTCTGTTAATTCATCTCACAGAGTTACATCTTTCCCTTCAAGTAGCCTTTCACTAAGGCTGTTCTTGTGGAATTGGCAAAGGGATATTTGGAAGCCCATAGACGGCTATGGTGAAAAAGGAAATATCTTCCGTTCAAAAATGGAAAGAAGCTTTCTTAGAAACTGCTCTGTGTTCTGTTAATTCATCTCACAGAGTTACATCTTTCCCTTCAAGAAGCCTTTCGCTAAGGCTGTTCTTGTGGAATTGGCAAAGGGATATTTGGAAGCCCATAGAGGGCTATGGTGAAAAAGGAAATATCTTCCGTTCAAAACTGGAAAGAAGCTTTCTGAGAAACTGTTCTGTGTTCTGTTAATTCATCTCACAGAGTTACATCTTTCCCTTCAAGTAGCCTTTCGCTAAGGCTGTTCTTGTGGAATTGGCAAAGGGATATTTGGAAGCCCATAGAGGGCTATGGTGAAAAAGGAAATATCTTCCGTTCAAAAATGGAAAGAAGCTTTCTGAGAAACTGCTCTGTGTTCTGTTAATTCATCTCACAGAGTTACATCTTTCCCTTGAAGAAGCCTTTCGCTAAGGCTGTTCTTGTGGAATTGGCAAAGGGATATTTGGAAGCCCATAGAGGGCTATGGTGAAAAAGGAAATATCTTCCGTTCAAAACTGGAAAGAAGCTTTCTGAGAAACTGCTCTGTGTTCTGTTAATTCATGTCACAGAGTTACATCTTTCCCTTCAAGAAGCCTTTCGCTAAGGCTGTTCTTGTGGAATTGGCAAAGGGATATTTGGAAGCCCGTAGAGGTCAATGGTGAAAAAGGAAATATCTTCCGTTCAAAACTGGAAAGAAGCTTTCTGAGAAACTGCTCTGTGTTCTGTTAATTCATCTCACAGAGTTACATCTCTCCCTTCAAGAAGCCTTTCGCTAAGGCTGTTCTTGTGGAATTGGCAAAGGGATATTTGGAAGCCCATAGAGGGCTATGGTGAAAAAGGTAATATCTTCCGTTCAAAACTGGAAAGAAGCTTTCTGAGAAACTGCTCTGTGTTCTGTTAATTCATCTCACAGAGTTACATCTTTCCCTTCAAGAAGCCTTTCGCTAAGGCTGTTCTTGTGGAATTGGCAAAGGGATATTTGGAAGCCCATAGAGGGCTATGGTGAAAAAGGAAATAACTTCCGTTCAAAACTGAAAGAAAGCTTTCTGAGAAACTGCTCTGTGTTCTGTTAATTCATCTCACAGAGTTACATCTTTCCCTTCAAGAAGCCTTTCGCTAAGGCTGTTCTTGTGGAATTGGCAAAGGGATATTTGGAAGCCCACAGAGGGCTATGGTGAAAAAGGAAATATCTTCCGTTCAAAACTGGAAAGAAGCTTTCTGAGAAACTGCTCTGTGTTCTGTTAATTCATCTCACAGAGTTACATCTTTCCCTTCAAGAAGCCTTTCGCTAAGACTGTTCTTGTGGAATTGGCAAAGGGATATTTGGAAGCCCATAGAGGGCTACGGTGAAAAAGGAAATATCTTCCGTTCAAAACTGGAAAGAAGCTTTCTGAGAAACTGCTCTGTGTTCTGTTAATTCATCTCACAGAGTTACATCTTTCCCTTCAAGAAGCCTTTCGCTAAGGCTGTTCTTGTGGAATTGGCAAAGGGATATTTGGAAGCCCATAGAGGGCTATGGTGAAAAAGGAAGTATCTTCCGTTCAATACTGGAAAGAAGCTTTCTGAGAAACTGCTCTGTGTTCTGTTAATTCATCTCACAGAGTTACATCTTTCCCTTCAAGAAGCCTTTCGTTAGTCTGTTCTTGTGGAATTGGCAAAGGGATATTTGGAAGCCCGTAGAGGGCTATGGTGAAAAAGGAAATATCTTCCGTTCAAAACTGGAAGGAAGCTATCTGAGAAACTGCTCTGTGTTCTGTTAATTCATCTCACAGAGTTACATCTTTCCCTTAAAGAAGCCTTTCGCTAAGCCTGTTCTGGTGGAATTGTCAAAGGGATATTTGGAAGCCCATAGAGGGCTACGGTGAAAAAGGAAATATCTTCCGTTCAAAACTGGAAAGAAGCTTTCTGAGAAACTGCTCTGTGTTCTGTTAATTCATCTCACAGAGTTACATCTTTCCCTTCAAGAAGCCTTTGGCTAAGGCTGTTCTTGTGGAATTGGCAAAGGGATATTTGGAAGCCCGTAGAGGGCTATGGTGAAAAAGGAAATAACTTCCGTTCAAAACTGGAAAGAAGCTTTCTGAGAAACTGCCCTGTGTTCTGTAAATTCATCTCACAGAGTTACATCTTTCCCTTCAAGAAGCCTTTCGCTAAGGCTGTTCTTGTGGAATTGGCAAAGGGATATTTGGAAGCCCGTAGAGGGCTATGGTGAAAAAGGAAATATCTTCCGTTCAAAACTGGAAGGAAGCTATCTGAGAAACTGCTCTGTGTTCTGTTAATTCATCTCACAGAGTTACATCTTTCCCTTAAAGAAGCCTTTCGCTAAGCCTGTTCTGGTGGAATTGTCAAAGGGATATTTGGAAGCCCATAGAGGGCTACGGTGAAAAAGGAAATATCTTCCGTTCAAAACTGGAAAGAAGCTTTCTGAGAAACTGCTCTGTGTTCTGTTAATTCATCTCACAGAGTTACATCTTTCCCTTGAAGAAAACTTTCGCTAAGGCTGTTCTTGTGGAATTGGCAAAGGGATATTTGGAAGCCCATAGACGGCTATGGTGAAAAAGGAAATATCTTCCCTTCAAAACTGGAAAGACGCTTTCTGAGAAACTGCTTTGTGTTCTGTTAATTCATCTCACAGAGTTACATCTTTCCCTTCAAGAAGCCTTTCGCTAAGGCTGTTCTTGTGGAATTGGCAAAGGGATATTTGGAAGCCCATAGACGACTATGGTGAAAAAGGAAATATCTTCCCTTCAAAACTGGAAAGAAGCTTTCTGAGAAACTGCTCTGTGTTCTGTTAATTCATCTCACAGAGTTACATCTTTCCCTTCAAGAAGCCTTTCGCTAAGGCTGTTCTTGTGGAATTGGCAAAGGGATATTTGGAAGCCCATAGAGGGCTATGGTGAAAAAGGAAATATCTTCCGTTCAAAACTGGAAAGAAGCTTTCTGAGAAACTGCTCTGTGTTCTGTTAGTTCATCTCACAGAGTTACATCTTTCCCTTCAAGAAGCCTTTCGCTAAGTCTGTTCTTGGGGAATTGGAAAAGGGATATTTGGAAGCCCATAGAGGGCTATGGTGAAAAAGGAAATATCTTCCGTTCAAAACTGAAAAGAAGCTTTCTGAGAAACTGCTCTGTGTTCTGTTAATTCATCTCACAGAGTTACATCTTTCCCTTCAAGAAGCCTTTCGCTAAGGCTGTTCTTGTGGAATTGGCAAAGGGATATTTGGAAGCCCACAGAGGGCAATGGTGAAAAAGGAAATATCTTCCGTTCAAAACTGGAAAGAAGCTTTCTGAGAAACTGCTCTGTGTTCTTTTAATTCATATCACAGAGTTACATCTTTCCCTTCAAGAAGCCTTTCGCTAAGACTGTTCTTGTGGAATTGGCAAAGGGATATTTGGAAGCCCATAGAGGGCTACGGTGAAAAAGGAAATATCTTCCGTTCAAAACTGGAAAGAAGCTTTCTGAGAAACTGCTCTGTGTTCTGTTAATTCATCTCACAGAGTTAAATCTTTCCGTTCAAGAAGCCTTTCGCTAAGGCTGTTCTTGTGGAATTGGCAAAGGGATATTTGGAAGCCCATAGAGGGTTAAGGTGAAAAAGGAAATATCTTCCGTTCAAAACTGGAAAGAAGCTTTCTGAGAAACTGCTCTGTGTTCTGTTAATTCATCTCACAGAGTTACATCTTTCCCTTCAAGAAGCCTTTCACTAAGGCTGTTCTTGTGGAATTGGCAAAGGGATATTTGGAAGCCCGTAGAGGGCTATGGTGAAAAAGGAAATATCTTCCGTTCAAAACTGGAAAGAAGCTTTCTGAGAAACTGCTCTGTGTTCTGTTAATTCATCTCACAGAGTTACATATTTCCCTTCAAGAAGCCTTTCGCTAAGTCTGTTCTTGTGCAATTGGCAAAGGGATATTTGGAAGCCCATAGAGGGCTATTTTGAAAAAGGAAATATCTTCCGTTCAAAACTGGAAAGAAGCTTTCTGAGAAACTGCTCTGTGTTCTGTTAATTCATCTCACAGAGTTACATCTTTCCCTTCAAGAAGCCTTTCGCTAAGGCTGTTCTTGTGGATTTGGCAAAGGGATATTTGGAAGCCCATAGAGGGCTATGGTGAAAAAGGAAATACCTTCCGTTCAAAACTGGAAAGAAGCTTTCTGAGAAACTGCTCTGTGTTCTTTTAATTCATCTCACAGAGTTACATCTTTCCCTTCTAGAAGCCTTTCGCTAAGGCTGTTCTTGTGGAATTGGCAAAGGGATATTTGGAAGCCCATAGAGGGCTATGGTGAAAATGGTAATATCTTCCGTTCAAAACTGGAAGGAAGCTTTCTGAGAAACTGCTCTGTGTTCTGTTAATTCATCTCACAGAGTTACATCTTTCCCTTCAAGAAGCCTTTCGCTAAGGCTGTTCTTGTGGAATTGGCAAAGGGATATTTGGAAGCCCATAGAGGTCTATGATGAAAAAGGAAATATTTTCCGTTCAAAACTGGAAAGAAGCTTTCTGAGAAACTGCTCTGTGTTCTGTTAATTCATCTCACAGAGTTACATCTTTCCCTTCAAGAAGCCTTTCGCTAAGGCTGTTCTTGTGGAATTGGCAAAGGGATATTTGGAAGCCCACAGAGGGCTATGGTGAAAAAGGAAATATCTTCCGTTCAAAACTGGAAAGAAGCTTTCTGAGAAACTGCTCTGTGTTCTTTTAATTCATCTCACAGAGTTACATCTTTCCCTTCAAGAAGCCTTTCGCTAAGACTGTTCTTGTGGAATTGGCAAAGGGATATTTGGAAGCCCATAGAGGGCTACGGTGAAAAAGGAAATATCTTCCGTTCAAAACTGGAAAGAAGCTTTCTGAGAAACTGCTCTGTGTTCTGTTAATTCATCTCACAGAGTTACATCTTTCCCTTAAAGAAGCCTTTCGCTAAGTCTGTTCTGGTGGAATTGTCAAAGGGATATTTGGAAGCCCATAGAGGGCTACGGTGAAAAAGGAAATATCTTCCGTTCAAAACTGGAAAGAAGCTTTCTGAGAAACTACTCTGTGTTCTGTTAATTCATCTCACAGAGTTACATCTTTCCCTTGAAGAAAACTTTCGCTAAGGCTGTTCTTGTGGAATTGGCAAAGGGATATTTGGAAGACCATAGACGGCTATGGTGAAAAAGGAAATATCTTCCCTTCAAAACTGGAAAGACGCTTTCTGAGAAACTGCTTTGTGTTCTGTTAATTCATCTCACAGAGTTACATCTTTCCCTTCAAGAAGCCTTTCGCTAAGGCTGTTCTTGTGGAATTGGCAAAGGGATATTTGGAAGCCCATAGACGACTATGGTGAAAAAGGAAATATCTTCCCTTCAAAACTGGAAAGAAGCTTTCTGAGAAACTGCTCTGTGTTCTGTTAATTCATCTCACAGAGTTACATCTTTCCCTTCAAGAAGCCTTTGGCTAAGGCTGTTCTTGTGGAATTGGCAAAGGGATATTTGGAAGCCCGTAGAGGGCTATGGTGAAAAAGGAAATAACTTCCGTTCAAAACTGGAAAGAAGCTTTCTGAGAAACTGCTCTGTGTTCTGTAAATTCATCTCACAGAGTTACATCTTTCCCTTCAAGAAGCCTTTCGCTAAGGCTGTTCTTGTGGAATTGGCAAAGGGATATTTGGAAGCCGGTAGAGGGCTATGGTGAAAAAGGAAATATCTTCCGTTCAAAACTGGAAGGAAGCTATCTGAGAAACTGCTCTGTGTTCTGTTAATTCATCTCACAGAGTTACATCTTTCCCTTAAAGAAGCCTTTCGCTAAGCCTGTTCTGGTGGAATTGTCAAAGGGATATTTGGAAGCCCATAGAGGGCTACGGTGAAAAAGGAAATATCTTCCGTTCAAAACTGGAAAGAAGCTTTCTGAGAAACTGCTCTGTGTTCTGTTAATTCATCTCACAGAGTTACATCTTTCAATTGAAGAAAACTTTCGCTAAGGCTGTTCTTGTGGAATTGGCAAAGGGATATTTGGAAGCCCATAGACGGCTATGGTGAAAAAGGAAATATCTTCCCTTCAAAACTGGAAAGACGCTTTCTGAGAAACTGCTTTGTGTTCTGTTAATTCATCTCACAGAGTTACGTCTTTCCCTTCAAGAAGCCTTTCGCTAAGGCTGTTCTTGTGGAATTGGCAAAGGGATATTTGGAAGCCCATAGACGACTATGGTGAAAAAGGAAATATCTTCCCTTCAAAACTGGAAAGAAGCTTTCTGAGAAACTGCTCTGTGTTCTGTTAATTCATCTCACAGAGTTACATCTTTCCCTTCAAGAAGCCTTTCGCTAAGGCTGTTCTTGTGGAATTGGCAAAGGGATATTTGGAAGCCCATAGAGGGCTATGGTGAAAAAGGAAATATCTTCCGTTCAAAACTGGAAAGAAGCTTTCTGAGAAACTGCTCTGTGTTCTGTTAGTTCATCTCACAGAGTTACATCTTTCCCTTCAAGAAGCCTTTCGCTAAGGCTGTTCTTGGGGAATTGGAAAAGGGATATTTGGAAGCCCATAGAGGGCTATGGTGAAAAAGGAAATATCTTCCGTTCAAAACTGGAAAGAAGCTTTCTGAGAAACTGCTCTGTGTTCTGTTAATTCATCTCACAGAGTTACATCTTTCCCTTCAAGAAGCCTTTCGCTAAGGCTGTTCTTGTGGAATTGGCAAAGGGATATTTGGAAGCCCACAGAGGGCAATGGTGAAAAAGGAAATATCTTCCGTTCAAAACTGGAAAGAAGCTTTCTGAGAAACTGCTCTGTGTTCTTTTAATTCATATCACAGAGTTACATCTTTCCCTTCAAGAAGCCTTTCGCTAAGACTGTTCTTGTGGAATTGGCAAAGGGATATTTGGAAGCCCATAGAGGGCTACGGTGAAAAAGGAAATATCTTCCGTTCAAAACTGGAAAGAAGCTTTCTGAGAAACTGCTCTGTGTTCTGTTAATTCATCTCACAGAGTTAAATCTTTCCGTTCAAGAAGCCTTTCGCTAAGGCTGTTCTTGTGGAATTGGCAAAGGGATATTTGGAAGCCCATAGAGGGTTAAGGTGAAAAAGGAAATATCTTCCGTTCAAAACTGGAAAGAAGCTTTCTGAGAAACTGCTCTGTGTTCTGTTAATTCATCTCACAGAGTTACATCTTTCCCTTCAAGAAGCCTTTCACTAAGGCTGTTCTTGTGGAATTGGCAAAGGGATATTTGGAAGCCCGTAGAGGGCTATGGTGAAAAAGGAAATATCTTCCGTTCAAAACTGGAAAGAAGCTTTCTGAGAAACTGCTCTGTGTTCTGTTAATTCATCTCACAGAGTTACATATTTCCCTTCAAGAAGCCTTTCGCTAAGTCTGTTCTTGTGCAATTGGCAAAGGGATATTTGGAAGCCCATAGAGGGCTATTTTGAAAAAGGAAATATCTTCCGTTCAAAACTGGAAAGAAGCTTTCTGAGAAACTGCTCTGTGTTCTGTTAATTCATCTCACAGAGTTACATCTTTCCCTTCAAGAAGCCTTTCGCTAAGGCTGTTCTTGTGGATTTGGCAAAGGGATATTTGGAAGCCCATAGAGGGCTATGGTGAAAAAGGAAATACCTTCCGTTCAAAACTGGAAAGAAGCTTTCTGAGAAACTGCTCTGTGTTCTGTTAATTCATCTCACAGAGTTACATCTTTCCCTTCTAGAAGCCTTTCGCTAAGGCTGTTCTTGTGGAATTGGCAAAGGGATATTTGGAAGCCCATAGAGGGCTATGGTGAAAATGGTAATATCTTCCGTTCAAAACTGGAAGGAAGCTTTCTGAGAAACTGCTCTGTGTTCTGTTAATTCATCTCACAGAGTTACATCTTTCCCTTCAAGAAGCCTTTCGGTAAGGCTGTTCTTGTGGAATTGGCAAAGGGATATTTGGAAGCCCATAGAGGGCTATGATGAAAAAGGAAATATTTTCCGTTCAAAACTGGAAAGAAGCTTTCTGAGAAACTGCTCTGTGTTCTGTTAATTCATCTCACAGAGTTACATCTTTCCCTTCAAGAAGCCTTTCGCTAAGGCTGTTCTTGTGGAATTGGCAAAGGGATATTTGGAAGCCCACAGAGGGCTATGGTGAAAAAGGAAATATCTTCCGTTCAAAACTGGAAAGAAGCTTTCTGAGAAACTGCTCTGTGTTCTTTTAATTCATCTCACAGAGTTACATCTTTCCCTTCAAGAAGCCTTTCGCTAAGACTGTTCTTGTGGAATTGGCAAAGGGATATTTGGAAGCCCATAGAGGGCTACGGTGAAAAAGGAAATATCTTCCGTTCAAAACTGGAAAGAAGCTTTCTGAGAAACTGCTCTGTGTTCTGTTAATTCATCTCACAGAGTTACATCTTTCCCTTCAAGAAGCCTTTCGCTAAGGCTGTTCTTGTGGAATTGGCAAAGGGATATTTGGAAGCCCATAGAGGGCTATGGTGAAAAAGGTAATATCTTCCGTTCAATACTGGAAAGAAGCTTTCTGAGAAACTGCTCTGTGTTCTGTTAATTCATCTCACAGAGTTACATCTTTCCCTTCAAGAAGCCTTTCGTTAGTCTGTTCTTGTGGAATTGGCAAAGGGATATTTGGAAGCCTATAGAGGGCTATGGTGAAAAAGGAATTATCTTCCGTTCAAAACTGGAAAGAAGCTTTCTGAGAAACTGCTCTGTGTTCTGTTAATTCATCTCACAGAGTTACATCTTTCCCTTCAAGAAGCCTTTGGCTAAGGCTGTTCTTGTGGAATTGGCAAAGGGATATTTGGAAGCCCGTAGAGGGCTATGGTGAAAAAGGAAATAACTTCCGTTCAAAACTGGAAAGAAGCTTTCTGAGAAACTGCTCTGTGTTCTGTAAATTCATCTCACAGAGTTACATCTTTCCCTTCAAGAAGCCTTTCGCTAAGGCTGTTCTTGTGGAATTGGCAAAGGGATATTTGGAAGCCCGTAGAGGGCTATGGTGAAAAAGGAAATATCTTCCGTTCAAAACTGGAAGGAAGCTATCTGAGAAACTGCTCTGTGTTCTGTTAATTCATCTCACAGAGTTACATCTTTCCCTTAAAGAAGCCTTTCGCTAAGCCTGTTCTGGTGGAATTGTCAAAGGGATATTTGGAAGCCCATAGAGGGCTACGGTGAAAAAGGAAATATCTTCCGTTCAAAACTGGAAAGAAGCTTTCTGAGAAACTGCTCTGTGTTCTGTTAATTCATCTCACAGAGTTACATCTTTCCCTTGAAGAAAACTTTCGCTAAGGCTGTTCTTGTGGAATTGGCAAAGGGATATTTGGAAGCCCATAGACGGCTATGGTGAAAAAGGAAATATCTTCCCTTCAAAACTGGAAAGACGCTTTCTGAGAAACTGCTTTGTGTTCTGTTAATTCATCTCACAGAGTTACATCTTTCCCTTCAAGAAGCCTTTCGCTAAGGCTGTTCTTGTGGAATTGGCAAAGGGATATTTGGAAGCCCATAGACGACTATGGTGAAAAAGGAAATATCTTCCCTTCAAAACTGGAAAGAAGCTTTCTGAGAAACTGCTCTGTGTTCTTTTAATTCATCTCACAGAGTTACATCTTTCCCTTCAAGAAGCCTTTCGCTAAGGCTGTTCTTGTGGAATTGGCAAAGGGATATTTGGAAGCCCATAGAGGGCTATGGTGAAAAAGGAAATATCTTCCGTTCAAAACTGGAAAGAAGCTTTCTGAGAAACTGCTCTGTGTTCTGTTAGTTCATCTCACAGAGTTACATCTTTCCCTTCAAGAAGCCTTTCGCTAAGGCTGTTCTTGTGGAATTGGAAAAGGGATATTTGGAAGCCCATAGAGGGCTATGGTGAAAAAGGAAATATCTTCCGTTCAAAACTGAAAAGAAGCTTTCTGAGAAACTGCTCTGTGTTCTGTTAATTCATCTCACAGAGTTACATCTTTCCCTTCAAGAAGCCTTTCGCTAAGGCTGTTCTTGTGGAATTGGCAAAGGGATATTTGGAAGCCCACAGAGGGCAATGGTGAAAAAGGAAATATCTTCCGTTCAAAACTGGAAAGAAGCTTTCTGAGAAACTGCTCTGTGTTCTTTTAATTCATATCACAGAGTTACATCTTTCCCTTCAAGAAGCCTTTCGCTAAGACTGTTCTTGTGGAATTGGCAAAGGGATATTTGGAAGCCCATAGAGGGCTACGGTGAAAAAGGAAATATCTTCCGTTCAAAACTGGAAAGAAGCTTTCTGAGAAACTGCTCTGTGTTCTGTTAATTCATCTCACAGAGTTAAATCTTTCCGTTCAAGAAGCCTTTCGCTAAGGCTGTTCTTGTGGAATTGGCAAAGGGATATTTGGAAGCCCATAGAGGGTTAAGGTGAAAAAGGAAATATCTTCCGTTCAAAACTGGAAAGAAGCTTTCTGAGAAACTGCTCTGTGTTCTGTTAATTCATCTCACAGAGTTACATCTTTCCCTTCAAGAAGCCTTTCACTAAGGCTGTTCTTGTGGAATTGGCAAAGGGATATTTGGAAGCCCGTAGAGGGCTATGGTGAAAAAGGAAATATCTTCCGTTCAAAACTGGAAAGAAGCTTTCTGAGAAACTGCTCTGTGTTCTGTTAATTCATCTCACAGAGTTACATCTTTCCCTTCAAGAAGCCTTTCGCTAAGGCTGTTCTTGTGGATTTGGCAAAGGGATATTTGGAAGCCCATAGAGGGCTATGGTGAAAAAGGAAATACCTTCCGTTCAAAACTGGAAAGAAGCTTTCTGAGAAACTGCTCTGTGTTCTGTTAATTCATCTCACAGAGTTACATCTTTCCCTTGAAGAAGCCTTTCGCTAAGGCTGTTCTTGTGGAATTGGCAAAGGGATATTTGGAAGCCCATAGAGGGCTATGGTGAAAATGGTAATATCTTCCGTTCAAAACTGGAAGGAAGCTTTCTGAGAAACTGCTCTGTGTTCTGTTAATTCATCTCACAGAGTTACATCTTTCCCTTCAAGAAGCCTTTCGCTAAGGCTGTTCTTGTGGAATTGGCAAAGGGATATTTGGAAGCCCATAGAGGGCTATGATGAAAAAGGAAATATTTTCCGTTCAAAACTGGAAAGAAGCTTTCTGAGAAACTGCTCTGTGTTCTGTTAATTCATCTCACAGAGTTACATCTTTCCCTTCAAGAAGCCTTTCGCTAAGGCTGTTCTTGTGGAATTGGCAAAGGGATATTTGGAAGCCCACAGAGGGCTATGGTGAAAAAGGAAATATCTTCCGTTCAAAACTGGAAAGAAGCTTTCTGAGAAACTGCTCTGTGTTCTTTTAATTCATCTCACAGAGTTACATCTTTCCCTTCAAGAAGCCTTTCGCTAAGACTGTTCTTGTGGAATTGGCAAAGGGATATTTGGAAGCCCATAGAGGGCTACGGTGAAAAAGGAAATATCTTCCGTTCAAAACTGGAAAGAAGCTTTCTGAGAAACTGCTCTGTGTTCTGTTAATTCATCTCACAGAGTTACATCTTTCCCTTAAAGAAGCCTTTCGCTAAGTCTGTTCTGGTGGAATTGTCAAAGGGATATTTGGAAGCCCATAGAGGGCTACGGTGAAAAAGGAAATATCTTCCGTTCAAAACTGGAAAGAAGCTTTCTGAGAAACTACTCTGTGTTCTGTTAATTCATCTCACAGAGTTACATCTTTCCCTTGAAGAAAACTTTCGCTAAGGCTGTTCTTGTGGAATTGGCAAAGGGATATTTGGAAGACCATAGACGGCTATGGTGAAAAAGGAAATATCTTCCCTTCAAAACTGGAAAGACGCTTTCTGAGAAACTGCTTTGTGTTCTGTTAATTCATCTCACAGAGTTACATCTTTCCCTTCAAGAAGCCTTTCGCTAAGGCTGTTCTTGTGGAATTGGCAAAGGGATATTTGGAAGCCCATAGACGACTATGGTGAAAAAGGAAATATCTTCCCTTCAAAACTGGAAAGAAGCTTTCTGAGAAACTGCTCTGTGTTCTGTTAATTCATCTCACAGAGTTACATCTTTCCCTTCAAGAAGCCTTTCGCTAAGGCTGTTCTTGTGGAATTGGCAAAGGGATATTTGGAAGCCCATAGAGGGCTATGGTGAAAAAGGAAATAACTTCCGTTCAAAACTGGAAAGAAGCTTTCTGAGAAACTGCTCTGTGTTCTGTTAGTTCATCTCACAGAGTTACATCTTTCCCTTCAAGAAGCCTTTCGCTAAGGCTGTTCTTGTGGAATTGGCAAAGGGATATTTGGAAGCCCATAGAGGGCTATGGTGAAAAAGGAAATATCTTCCGTTCAAAACTGGAAAGAAGCTTTCTGAGAAACTGTTCTGTGTTCTGTTAATTCATCTCACAGAGTTACATCTCTCCCTTCAAGAAGCCTTTCGCTAAGGCTGTTCTTGTGGAATTGGCAAAGGGATATTTGGAAGCCCATAGAGGGCTATGGTGAAAAAGGAAATATCTTCCGTTCAAAACTGGAAAGAAGCTTTCTGAGAAACTGCTCTGTGTTCTGTTAATTCATCTCACAGAGTTACATCTTTCCCTTCAAGAAGCCTTTCGCTAAGGCTGTTCTTGTGGAATTGGCAAAGGGATATTTGGAAGCCCATAGAGGGCTATGGTGAAAAAGGAAATATCTTCCGTTCAAAACTGGAAAGAAGCTTTCTGAGAAACTGCTCTGTGTTCTGATAATTCATCTCACAGAGTTACATCTTTCCCTTCAAGAAGCCTTTCGCTAAGGCTGTTCTTGTGGAATTGGCAAAGGGATATTTGGAAGCCCATAGAGGGCTATGGTGAAAAAGGAAATATCTTCCGTTCAAAACTGGAAAGAAGCTTTCTGAGAAACTGTTCTGTGTTCTGTTAATTCATCTCACAGAGTTACATCTTTCCCTTCAAGTAGCCTTTCACTAAGGCTGTTCTTGTGGAATTGGCAAAGGGATATTTGGAAGCCCATAGACGGCTATGGTGAAAAAGGAAATATCTTCCCTTCAAAACTGGAAAGACGCTTTCTTAGAAACTGCTCTGTGTTCTGTTAATTCATCTCACAGAGTTACATCTTTCCCTTCAAGAAGCCTTTCGCTAAGGCTGTTCTTGTGGAATTGGCAAAGGGATATTTGGAAGCCCATAGAGGGCT
Organism: Chlorocebus sabaeus; assembly: GCF_047675955.1. NCBI lineage: Eukaryota > Metazoa > Chordata > Mammalia > Primates > Cercopithecidae > Chlorocebus > Chlorocebus sabaeus. Next base: position 265,464 of record NW_027327524.1, read on the forward strand.
ATGGTGAAAAAGGAAATATCTTCCGTTCAAAACTGGAAAGAAGCTTTCTGAGAAACTGTTCTGTGTTCTGTTAATTCATCTCACAGAGTTACATCTTTCCCTTCAAGTAGCCTTTCGCTAAGGCTGTTCTTGTGGAATTGGCAAAGGGATATTTGGAAGCCCATAGAGGGCTATGGTGAAAAAGGAAATATCTTCCGTTCAAAAATGGAAAGAAGCTTTCTGAGAAACTGCTCTGTGTTCTGTTAATTCATCTCACAGAGTTACATCTTTCCCTTCAAGAAGCCTTTCGCTAAGGCTGTTCTTGGGGAATTGGAAAAGGGATATTTGGAAGCCCATAGAGGGCTATGGTGAAAAAGGAAATATCTTCCGTTCAAAACTGGAAAGAAGCTTTCTGAGAAACTGCTCTGTGTTCTGTTAATTCATGTCACAGAGTTACATCTTTCCCTTCAAGAAGCCTTTCGCTAAGGCTGTTCTTGTGGAATTGGCAAAGGGATATTTGGAAGCCCGTAGAGGTCAATGGTGAAAAAGGAAATATCTTCCGTTCAAAACTGGAAAGAAGCTTTCTGAGAAACTGCTCTGTGTTCTGTTAATTCATCTCACAGAGTTACATCTCTCCCTTCAAGAAGCCTTTCGCTAAGGCTGTTCTTGTGGAATTGGCAAAGGGATATTTGGAAGCCCATAGAGGGCTATGGTGAAAAAGGTAATATCTTCCCTTCAAAACTGGAAAGAAGCTTTCTGAGAAACTGCTCTGTGTTCTGTTAATTCATCTCACAGAGTTACATCTTTCCCTTCAAGAAGCCTTTCTCTAAGGCTGTTCTTGTGGAATTGGCAAAGGGATATTTGGAAGCCCGTAGAGGTCAATGGTGAAAAAGGAAATATCTTCCGTTCAAAACTGGAAAGAAGCTTTCTGAGAAACTGCTCTCTGTTCTGTTAATTCATCTCACAGAGTTACATCTCTCCCTTCAAGAAGCCTTTCGCTAAGGCTGTTCTTGTGGAATTGGCAAAGGGATATTTGGAAGCCCATAGAGGGCTATGGTGAAAAAGGAAATATCTTCCGTTCAAAACTTGAAAGAAGCTTTCTGAGAATCTGCTCTGCGTTCTGTTAATTCATCTCACAGAGTTACATCTTTCCCTTCAAGAAGCCTTTCGCTAAGGCTGTTCTTGTGGAATTGGCAAAGGGATATTTGGAAGCCCGTAGAGGGCTATGGTGAAAAAGGAAATATCTTCCGTTCAAAACTGCAAAGAAGCTTTCTGAGAAACTGCTCTGTGTTCTGTTAATTCATCTCACAGTGTTACATCTTTCACTTCAAGAAGCCTTTCGCTAAGGCTGTTCTTGTGGAATTGGCAAAGGGATATTTGGAAGCCCATAGAAGGCTATGGTGAAAAAGGTAATATCTTCCGTTCAAAACTGGAAAGAAGCTTTCTGAGAAACTGCTCTGTGTTCTGTTAATTCATCTCACAGAGTTACATCTTTCCCTTCAAGAAGCCTTTCGCTAAGGCTGTTCTTGTGGAATTGGCAAAGGGATATTTGGAAGCCCATAGAGGGCTATGGTGAAAAAGGAAATATCTTCCGTTCAAAAGTGGAAAGAAGTTTTCTGAGAAACTGCTTTGTGTTCTGTTAATTAATTTCACAGAGTTACATCTTTCCCTTCAAGAAGCCTTTCGCTAAGGCTGTTCTTGTGGAATTGGCAAAGGGATATTTGGAAGCCCATAGAGGGCTATGGTGAAAAAGGAAATATCTTCCGTTCAAAACTGAAAAGAAGCTTTCTGAGAAACTGCTCTGTGTTCTGTTAATTCATCTCACAGAGTTACATCTTTCCCTTCAAGAAGCCTTTCGCTAAGGCTGTTCTTGTGGAATTGGCAAAGGGATATTTGGAAGCCCACAGAGGGCAATGGTGAAAAAGGAAATATCTTCCGTTCAAAACTGGAAAGAAGCTTTCTGAGAAACTGCTCTGTGTTCTTTTAATTCATCTCACAGAGTTACATCTTTCCCTTCAAGAAGCCTTTCGCTAAGACTGTTCTTGTGGAATTGGCAAAGGGATATTTGGAAGCCCATAGAGGGCTACGGTGAAAAAGGAAATATCTTCCGTTCAAAACTGGAAAGAAGCTTTCTGAGAAACTGCTCTGTGTTCTGTTAATTCATCTCACGGAGTTACATCTTTCCCTTCAAGAAGCCTTTCGCTAAGGCTGTTCTTGTGGAATTGGCAAAGGGATATTTGGAAGCCCATAGACGACTATGGTGAAAAAGGAAATATCTTCCCTTCAAAACTGGAAAGAAGCTTTCTGAGAAACTGCTCTGTGTTCTGTTAATTCATCTCACAGAGTTACATCTTTCCCTTCAAGAAGCCTTTCGCTAAGGCTGTTCTTGTGGAATTGGCAAAGGGATATTTGGAAGCCCATAGAGGGCTATGGTGAAAAAGGAAATATCTTCCGTTCAAAACTGGAAAGAAGCTTTCTGAGAAACTGCTCTGTGTTCTGTTAGTTCATCTCACAGAGTTACATCTTTCCCTTCAAGAAGCCTTTCGCTAAGGCTGTTCTTGTGGAATTGGCAAAGGGATATTTGGAAGCCCATAGAGGGCTATGGTGAAAAAGGAAATATCTTCCGTTCAAAACTGGAAAGAAGCTTTCTGAGAAACTGCTCTGTGTTCTGTTAATTCATCTCACAGAGTTACATCTTTCCCTTCAAGTGGCCTTTCACTAAGGCTGTTCTTGTGGAATTGGCAAAGGGATATTTGGAAGCCCATAGAGGGCTATGGTGAAAAAGGAAATATCTTCCGTTCAAAAATGGAAAGAAGCTTTCTGAGAAACTGCTCTGTGTTCTGTTAATTCATCTCACAGAGTTACATCTTTCCCTTGAAGAAGCCTTTCGCTAAGGCTGTTCTTGTGGAATTGGCAAAGGGATATTTGGAAGCCCATAGAGGGCTATGGTGAAAAAGGAAATATCTTCCGTTCAAAACTGGAAAGAAGCTTTCTGAGAAACTGCTCTGTGTTCTGTTAATTCATCTCACAGAGTTACATCTTTCCCTTCAAGAAGCCTTTCGCTAAGGCTGTTCTTGTGGAATTGGCAAAGGGATATTTGGAAGCCCATAGAGGGCTATGGTGAAAAAGGAAATATCTTCCGTTCAAAACTGGAAAGAAGCTTTCTGAGAAACTGCTCTGTGTTCTGTTAATTCATCTCACAGAGTTACATCTTTCCCTTCAAGTGGCCTTTCACTAAGGCTGTTCTTGTGGAATTGGCAAAGGGATATTTGGAAGCCCATAGAGGGCTATGGTGAAAAAGGAAATATCTTCCGTTCAAAAATGGAAAGAAGCTTTCTGAGAAACTGCTCTGTGTTCTGTTAATTCATCTCACAGAGTTACATCTTTCCCTTGAAGAAGCCTTTCGCTAAGGCTGTTCTTGTGGAATTGGCAAAGGGATATTTGGAAGCCCATAGAGGGCTATGGTGAAAAAGGAAATATCTTCCGTTCAAAACTGGAAAGAAGCTTTCTGAGAATCTGCTCTGTGTTCTGTTAATTCATCTCACAGAGTTACATCTTTTCCTTCAAGAAGCCTTTCGCTAAGGCTGTTCTTGTGGAATTGGCAAAGGGATATTTGGAAGCCCGTAGAGGTCAATGGTGAAAAAGGAAATATCTTCCGTTCAAAACTGGAAAGAAGCTTTCTGAGAAACTGCTCTGTGTTCTGTTAATTCATCTCACAGAGTTACATCTTTCCCTTCAAGAAGCCTTTCGCTAAGGCTGTTCTTGTGGAATTGGCAAAGGGATATTTGGAAGCCCATAGAGGGCTATGGTGAAAAAGGAAATATCTTCCGTTCAAAACTGGAAAGAAGCTTTCTGAGAAACTGCTCTGTGTTCTGTTAATTCATCTCACAGAGTTACATCTTTCCCTTCAAGAAGCCTTTCGCTAAGGCTGTTCTTGTGGAATTGGCAAAGGGATATTTGGAAGCCCGTAGAGGGCTATGGTGAAAAAGGAAATATCTTCCGTTCAAAACTGTAAAGAAGCTTTCTGAGAAACTGCTCTGTGTTCTGTTAATTCATCTCACAGAGTTACATCTTTCCCTTCTAGAAGCCTTTCGCTAAGGCTGTTCTTGTGGAATTGGCAAAGGGATATTGGGAAGCCCATAGAAGGCTATGGTGAAAAAGGTAATATCTTCCGTTCAAAACTGGAAAGAAGCTTTCTGAGAAACTGCTCTGTGTTCTGTTAATTCATCTCACAGAGTTACATCTTTCCCTTCAAGAAGCCTTTCGCTAAGGCTGTTCTTGTGGAATTGGCAAAGGGATATTTGGAAGCCCATAGAGGGCTACGGTGAAAAAGGAAATATCTTCCGTTCAAAAGTGGAAAGAAGCTTTCTGAGAAACTGCTTTGTGTTCTGTTAATTAATTTCACAGAGTTACATCTTTCCCTTCAAGAAGCCTTTCGCTAAGGCTGTTCTTGTGGAATTGGCAAAGGGATATTTGGAAGCCCATAGAGGGCTATGGTGAAAAAGGAAATATCTTCCGTTCAAAACTGAAAAGAAGCTTTCTGAGAAACTGCTCTGTGTTCTGTTAATTCATCTCACAGAGTTACATCTTTCCCTTCAAGAAGCCTTTCGCTAAGGCTGTACTTGTGGAATTGGCAAAGGGATATTTAAAGCCCACAGAGGGCTATGGTGAAAAAGGAAATATCTTCCGTTCAAAACTGGAAAGAAGCTTTCTGAGAAACTGCTCTGTGTTCTTTTAATTCATCTCACAGAGTTACATCTTTCCCTTCAAGAAGCCTTTCGCTAAGACTGTTCTTGTGGAATTGGCAAAGGGATATTTGGAAGCCCATAGAGGGCTACGGTGAAAAAGGAAATATCTTCCGTTCAAAACTGGAAAGAAGCTTTCTGAGAAACTGCTCTGTGTTCTGTTAATTCATCTCACAGAGTTACATCTTTCCCTTCAAGAAGCCTTTCGCTAAGGCTGTTCTGGTGGAATTGGCAAAGGGATATTTGGAAGCCCATAGAGGGTTATGGTGAAAAAGGAAATATCTTCCGTTCAAAACTGGAAAGAAGCTTTCTGAGAAACTGCTCTGTGTTCTGTTAATTCATCTCACAGAGTTACATCTTTCCCTTGAAGAAAACTTTCGCTAAGGCTGTTCTTGTGGAATTGGCAAAGGGATATTTGGAAGCCCATAGACGGCTATGGTGAAAAAGGAAATATCTTCCCTTCAAAACTGGAAAGACGCTTTCTGAGAAACTGCTTTGTGTTCTGTTAATTCATCTCACAGAGTTACATCTTTCCCTTCAAGAAGCCTTTCGCTAAGGCTGTTCTTGTGGAATTGGCAAAGGGATATTTGGAAGCCCGTAGACGACTATGGTGAAAAAGGAAATATCTTCCCTTCAAAACTGGAAAGAAGCTTTCTGAGAAACTGCTCTGTGTTCTGTTAATTCATCTCACAGAGTTACATCTTTCCCTTCAAGAAGCCTTTCGCTAAGGCTGTTCTTGTGGAATTGGCAAAGGGATATTTGGAAGCCCATAGAGGGCTATGGTGAAAAAGGAAATATCTTCCGTTCAAAACTGGAAAGAAGCTTTCTGAGAAACTGCTCTGTGTTCTGTTAATTCATCTCACAGAGTTACATCTTTCCCTTCAAGAAGCCTTTCGCTAAGGCTGTTCTTGTGGAATTGGCAAAGGGATATTTGGAAGCCCCTAGAGGGCTATGGTGAAAAAGGAAATATCTTCCGTTCAAAACTGGAAAGAAGCTTTCTGAGAAACTGCTCTGTGTTCTGTTAATTCATCTCACAGAGTTACATCTTGCCATTCAAGAAGCCTTTCGCTAAGGCTGTTCTTGTGGAATTGGCAAAGGGATATTTGGAAGCCCATAGAGGGTTAAGGTGAAAAAGGAAATATCTTCCGTTCAAAACTGGAAAGAAGCTTTCTGAGAAACTGCTCTGTGTTCTGTTAATTCATCTCACAGAGTTACATCTTTCCCTTCAAGAAGCCTTTCACTAAGGCTGTTCTTGTGGAATTGGCAAAGGGATATTTGGAAGCCCATAGAGGGCTATGGTGAAAAAGGAAATATCTTCCGTTCAAAACTGGAAAGAAGCTTTCTGAGAAACTGCTCTGTGTTCTGTTAATTCATCTCACAGAGTTACATCTTTCCCTTCAAGAAGCCTTTCGCTAAGTCTGTTCTTGTGCAATTGGCAAAGGGATATTTGGAAGCCCATAGAGGGCTATTTTGAAAAAGGAAATATCTTCCGTTCAAAACTGGAAAGAAGCTTTCTGAGAAACTGCTCTGTGTTCTGTTAATTCATCTCACAGAGTTACATCTTTCCCTTCAAGAAGCCTTTCGCTAAGGCTGTTCTTGTGGAATTGGCAAAGGGATATTTGGAAGCCCATAGAGGGCTATGGAGAAAAAGGAAATACCTTCCGTTCAAAACTGGAAAGAAACTTTATGAGAAACTGCTCTGTGTTCTGTTAATTCATCTCACAGAGTTACATCTTTCCCTTCTAGAAGCCTTTCGCTAAGGCTGTTCTTGTGGAATTGGCAAAGGGATATTTGGAAGCCCATAGAGGGCTATGGTGAAAATGGTAATATCTTCCGTTCAAAACTGGAAAGAAGCTTTATGAGAAACTGCTCTGTGTTCTGTTAATTCATCTCACAGAGTTACATCTTTCCCTTCAAGAAGCCTTTCGCTAAGGCTGTTCTTGTGGAATTGGCAAAGGGATATTTGGAAGCCCATAGAGGGCTATGGTGAAAAAGGAAATATCTTCCGTTCAAAACTGGAAAGAAGCTTTCTGAGAAACTGCTCTGTGTTCTGTTAATTCATCTCACAGAGTTACATCTTTCCCTTCAAGTAGCCTTTCACTAAGGCTGTTCTTGTGGAATTGGCAAAGGGATATTTGGAAGCCCATAGAGGGCTATGGTGAAAAAGGAAATATCTTCCGTTCAAAAATGGAAAGAAGCTTTCTGAGAAACTGCTCTGTGTTCTGTTAATTCATCTCACAGAGTTACATCTTTCCCTTCAAGAAGCCTTTCCCTAAGGCTGTTCTTGTGGAATTGGCAAAGGGATATTTGGAAGCCCATAGAGGGCTATGGTGAAAAAGGAAATATCTTCCGTTCAAAACTGGAAAGAAGCTTTCTGAGAAACTGCTCTGTGTTCTGTTAATTCATCTCACAGAGTTACATCTTTCCCTTCAAGAAGCCTTTCGCTAAGGCTGTTCTTGTGGAATTGGCAAAGGGATATTTGGAAGCCCGTAGAGGTCAATGGTGAAACAGGAAATATCTTCCGTTCAAAACTGGAAAGAAGCTTTCTGAGAAACTGCTCTGTGTTCTGTTAATTCATCTCACAGAGTTACATGTTTCCCTTCAAGAAGCCTTTCGCTAAGGCTGTTCTTGTGGAATTGGCAAAGGGATATTTGGAAGCCCATAGAGGGCTATGGTGAAAAAGGAAATATCTTCCGTTCAAAACTGGAAAGAAGCTTTCTGAGAAACTGCTCTGTGTTCTGTTAATTCATCTCACAGAGTTACATCTTTCCCTTCAAGAAGCCTTTCGCTAAGGCTGTTCTTGTGGAATTGGCAAAGGGATATTTGGAAGCCCGTAGAGGGCATTGGTGAAAAAGGAAATATCTTCCGTTCAAAACTGGAAAGAAGCTTTCTGAGAAACTGCTCTGTGTTCTGTTAATTCATCTCACAGAGTTACATCTTTCCCTTCTAGAAGCCTTTCGCTAAGGCTGTTCTTGTGGAATTGGCAAAGGGATATTTGGAAGCCCATAGAGGGCTATGGTGAAAAAGGTAATATCTTCCGTTCAAAACTGGAAAGAAGCTTTCTGAGAAACTGCTCTGTGTTCTGTTAATTCATCTCACAGAGTTACATCTTTCCCTTCAAGAAGCCTTTCGCTAAGGCTGTTCTTGTGGAATTGGCAAAGGGATATTTGGAAGCCCATAGAGGGCTATGGTGAAAAAGGAAATATCTTCCGTTCAAAAGTGGAAAGAAGCTTTCTGGGAAACTGCTTTGTGTTCTGTTAATTAATTTCACAGAGTTACATCTTTCCCTTCAAGAAGCCTTTCGCTAAGGCTGTTCTTGTGGAATTGGCAAAGGGATATTTGGAAGCCCATAGAGGGCTATGGTGAAAAAGGAAATATCTTCCGTTCAAAACTGAAAAGAAGCTTTCTGAGAAACTGCTCTGTGTTCTGTTAATTCATCTCACAGAGTTACATCTTTCCCTTCAAGAAGCCTTTCGCTAAGGCTGTTCTTGTGGAATTGGCAAAGGGATATTTGGAAGCCCACAGAGGGCTATGGTGAAAAAGGAAATATCTTCCGTTCAAAACTGGAAAGAAGCTTTCTGAGAAACTGCTCTGTGTTCTTTTAATTCATCTCACAGAGTTACATCTTTCCCTTCAAGAAGCCTTTCGCTAAGACTGTTCTTGTGGAATTGGCAAAGGGATATTTGGAAGCCCATAGAGGGCTACGGTGAAAAAGGAAATATCTTCCGTTCAAAACTGGAAAGAAGCTTTCTGAGAAACTGCTCTGTGTTCTGTTAATTCATCTCACAGAGTTACATCTTTCCCTTAAAGAAGCCTTTCGCTAAGTCTGTTCTGGTGGAATTGGCAAAGGGATATTTGGAAGCCCATAGAGGGCTACGGTGAAAAAGGAAATATCTTCCGTTCAAAACTGGAAAGAAGCTCTCTGAGAAACTACTCTGTGTTCTGTTAATTCATCTCACAGAGTTACATCTTTCCCTTGAAGAAAACTTTCGCTAAGGCTGTTCTTGTGGAATTGGCAAAGGGATATTTGGAAGACCATAGACGGCTATGGTGAAAAAGGAAATATCTTCCCTTCAAAACTGGAAAGACGCTTTCTGAGAAACTGCTTTGTGTTCTGTTAATTCATCTCACAGAGTTACATCTTTCCCTTCAAGAAGCCTTTCCCTAAGGCTGTTCTTGTGGAATTGGCAAAGGGATATTTGGAAGCCCATAGACGACTATGGTGAAAAAGGAAATATCTTCCCTTCAAAACTGGAAAGAAGCTTTCTGAGAAACTGCTCTGTGTTCTGTTAATTCATCTCACAGAGTTACATCTTTCCCTTCAAGAAGCCTTTCGCTAAGGCTGTTCTTGTGGAATTGGCAAAGGGATATTTGGAAGCCCATAGAGGGCTATGGTGAAAAAGGAAATAAACTTCCGTTCAAAACTGGAAAGAAGCTTTCTGAGAAACTGCTCTGTGTTCTGTTAGTTCATCTCACAGAGTTACATCTTTCCCTTCAAGAAGCCTTTCGCTAAGGCTGTTCTTGTGGAATTGGCAAAGGGATATTTGGAAGCCCATAGAGGGCTATGGTGAAAAAGGAAATATCTTCCGTTCAAAACTGGAAAGAAGCTTTCTGAGAAACTGCTCTGTGTTCTGTTAATTCATCTCACAGAGTTACATCTTTCCCTTCAAGAAGCCTTTCGCTAAGGCTGTTCTTGTGGAATTGGCAAAGGGATATTTGGAAGCCCATAGAGGGCTATGGTGAAAAAGGAAATATCTTCCGTTCAAAACTGGAAAGAAGCTTTCTGAGAAACTGCTCTGTGTTCTGTTAATTCATCTCACAGAGTTACATCTTTCCCTTCAAGAAGCCTTTCGCTAAGGCTGTTCTTGTGGAATTGGCAAAGGGATATTTGGAAGCCCATAGAGGGCTATGGTGAAAAAGGAAATATCTTCCGTTCAAAACTGGAAAGAAGCTTTCTGAGAAACTGCTCTGTGTTCTGATAATTCATCTCACAGAGTTACATCTTTCCCTTCAAGAAGCCTTTCGCTAAGGCTGTTCTTGTGGAATTGGCAAAGGGATATTTGGAAGCCCATAGAGGGCTATGGTGAAAAAGGAAATATCTTCCGTTCAAAACTGGAAAGAAGCTTTCTGAGAAACTGTTCTGTGTTCTGTTAATTCATCTCACAGAGTTACATCTTTCCCTTCAAGTAGCCTTTCACTAAGGCTGTTCTTGTGGAATTGGCAAAGGGATATTTGGAAGCCCATAGACGGCTATGGTGAAAAAGGAAATATCTTCCGTTCAAAAATGGAAAGAAGCTTTCTTAGAAACTGCTCTGTGTTCTGTTAATTCATCTCACAGAGTTACATCTTTCCCTTCAAGAAGCCTTTCGCTAAGGCTGTTCTTGTGGAATTGGCAAAGGGATATTTGGAAGCCCATAGAGGGCTATGGTGAAAAAGGAAATATCTTCCGTTCAAAACTGGAAAGAAGCTTTCTGAGAAACTGTTCTGTGTTCTGTTAATTCATCTCACAGAGTTACATCTTTCCCTTCAAGTAGCCTTTCGCTAAGGCTGTTCTTGTGGAATTGGCAAAGGGATATTTGGAAGCCCATAGAGGGCTATGGTGAAAAAGGAAATATCTTCCGTTCAAAAATGGAAAGAAGCTTTCTGAGAAACTGCTCTGTGTTCTGTTAATTCATCTCACAGAGTTACATCTTTCCCTTGAAGAAGCCTTTCGCTAAGGCTGTTCTTGTGGAATTGGCAAAGGGATATTTGGAAGCCCATAGAGGGCTATGGTGAAAAAGGAAATATCTTCCGTTCAAAACTGGAAAGAAGCTTTCTGAGAAACTGCTCTGTGTTCTGTTAATTCATGTCACAGAGTTACATCTTTCCCTTCAAGAAGCCTTTCGCTAAGGCTGTTCTTGTGGAATTGGCAAAGGGATATTTGGAAGCCCGTAGAGGTCAATGGTGAAAAAGGAAATATCTTCCGTTCAAAACTGGAAAGAAGCTTTCTGAGAAACTGCTCTGTGTTCTGTTAATTCATCTCACAGAGTTACATCTCTCCCTTCAAGAAGCCTTTCGCTAAGGCTGTTCTTGTGGAATTGGCAAAGGGATATTTGGAAGCCCATAGAGGGCTATGGTGAAAAAGGTAATATCTTCCGTTCAAAACTGGAAAGAAGCTTTCTGAGAAACTGCTCTGTGTTCTGTTAATTCATCTCACAGAGTTACATCTTTCCCTTCAAGAAGCCTTTCGCTAAGGCTGTTCTTGTGGAATTGGCAAAGGGATATTTGGAAGCCCATAGAGGGCTATGGTGAAAAAGGAAATATCTTCCGTTCAAAACTGGAAAGAAGCTTTCTGAGAAACTGCTCTGTGTTCTGTTAATTCATCTAACAGAGTTACATCTCTCCCTTCAAGAAGCCTTTCGCTAAGGCTGTTCTTGTGGAATTGGCAAAGGGATATTTGGAAGCCCATAGAGGGCTATGGTGAAAAAGGAAATAACTTCCGTTCAAAACTGAAAGAAAGCTTTCTGAGAAACTGCTCTGTGTTCTGTTAATTCATCTCACAGAGTTACATCTTTCCCTTCAAGAAGCCTTTCGCTAAGGCTGTTCTTGTGGAATTGGCAAAGGGATATTTGGAAGCCCACAGAGGGCTATGGTGAAAAAGGAAATATCTTCCGTTCAAAACTGGAAAGAAGCTTTCTGAGAAACTGCTCTGTGTTCTGTTAATTCATCTCACAGAGTTACATCTTTCCCTTCAAGAAGCCTTTCGCTAAGACTGTTCTTGTGGAATTGGCAAAGGGATATTTGGAAGCCCATAGAGGGCTACGGTGAAAAAGGAAATATCTTCCGTTCAAAACTGGAAAGAAGCTTTCTGAGAAACTGCTCTGTGTTCTGTTAATTCATCTCACAGAGTTACATCTTTCCCTTCAAGAAGCCTTTCGCTAAGGCTGTTCTTGTGGAATTGGCAAAGGGATATTTGGAAGCCCATAGAGGGCTATGGTGAAAAAGGAAGTATCTTCCGTTCAATACTGGAAAGAAGCTTTCTGAGAAACTGCTCTGTGTTCTGTTAATTCATCTCACAGAGTTACATCTTTCCCTTCAAGAAGCCTTTCGTTAGTCTGTTCTTGTGGAATTGGCAAAGGGATATTTGGAAGCCTATAGAGGGCTATGGTGAAAAAGGAATTATCTTCCGTTCAAAACTGGAAAGAAGCTTTCTGAGAAACTGCTCTGTGTTCTGTTAATTCATCTCACAGAGTTACATCTTTCCCTTCAAGAAGCCTTTGGCTAAGGCTGTTCTTGTGGAATTGGCAAAGGGATATTTGGAAGCCCGTAGAGGGCTATGGTGAAAAAGGAAATAACTTCCGTTCAAAACTGGAAAGAAGCTTTCTGAGAAACTGCTCTGTGTTCTGTAAATTCATCTCACAGAGTTACATCTTTCCCTTCAAGAAGCCTTTCGCTAAGGCTGTTCTTGTGGAATTGGCAAAGGGATATTTGGAAGCCCGTAGAGGGCTATGGTGAAAAAGGAAATATCTTCCGTTCAAAACTGGAAGGAAGCTATCTGAGAAACTGCTCTGTGTTCTGTTAATTCATCTCACAGAGTTACATCTTTCCCTTAAAGAAGCCTTTCGCTAAGCCTGTTCTGGTGGAATTGTCAAAGGGATATTTGGAAGCCCATAGAGGGCTACGGTGAAAAAGGAAATATCTTCCGTTCAAAACTGGAAAGAAGCTTTCTGAGAAACTGCTCTGTGTTCTGTTAATTCATCTCACAGAGTTACATCTTTCCCTTGAAGAAAACTTTCGCTAAGGCTGTTCTTGTGGAATTGGCAAAGGGATATTTGGAAGCCCATAGACGGCTATGGTGAAAAAGGAAATATCTTCCCTTCGAAACTGGAAAGACGCTTTCTGAGAAACTGCTTTGTGTTCTGTTAATTCATCTCACAGAGTTACATCTTTCCCTTCAAGAAGCCTTTCGCTAAGGCTGTTCTTGTGGAATTGGCAAAGGGATATTTGGAAGCCCATAGACGACTATGGTGAAAAAGGAAATATCTTCCCTTCAAAACTGGAAAGAAGCTTTCTGAGAAACTGCTCTGTGTTCTGTTAATTCATCTCACAGAGTTACATCTTTCCCTTCAAGAAGCCTTTCGCTAAGGCTGTTCTTGTGGAATTGGCAAAGGGATATTTGGAAGCCCATAGAGGGCTATGGTGAAAAAGGAAATATCTTCCGTTCAAAACTGGAAAGAAGCTTTATGAGAAACTGCTCTGTGTTCTGTTAGTTCATCTCACAGAGTTACATCTTTCCCTTCAAGAAGCCTTTCGCTAAGGCTGTTCTTGGGGAATTGGAAAAGGGATATTTGGAAGCCCATAGAGGGCTATGGTGAAAAAGGAAATATCTTCCGTTCAAAACTGAAAAGAAGCTTTCTGAGAAACTGCTCTGTGTTCTGTTAATTCATCTCACAGAGTTACATCTTTCCCTTCAAGAAGCCTTTCGCTAAGGCTGTTCTTGTGGAATTGGCAAAGGGATATTTGGAAGCCCACAGAGGGCAATGGTGAAAAAGGAAATATCTTCCGTTCAAAACTGGAAAGAAGCTTTCTGAGAAACTGCTCTGTGTTCTTTTAATTCATATCACAGAGTTACATCTTTCCCTTCAAGAAGCCTTTCGCTAAGACTGTTCTTGTGGAATTGGCAAAGGGATATTTGGAAGCCCATAGAGGGCTACGGTGAAAAAGGAAATATCTTCCGTTCAAAACTGGAAAGAAGCTTTCTGAGAAACTGCTCTGTGTTCTGTTAATTCATCTCACAGAGTTAAATCTTTCCGTTCAAGAAGCCTTTCGCTAAGGCTGTTCTTGTGGAATTGGCAAAGGGATATTTGGAAGCCCATAGAGGGTTAAGGTGAAAAAGGAAATATCTTCCGTTCAAAACTGGAAAGAAGCTTTCTGAGAAACTGCTCTGTGTTCTGTTAATTCATCTCACAGAGTTACATCTTTCCCTTCAAGAAGCCTTTCACTAAGGCTGTTCTTGTGGAATTGGCAAAGGGATATTTGGAAGCCCGTAGAGGGCTATGGTGAAAAAGGAAATATCTTCCGTTCAAAACTGGAAAGAAGCTTTCTGAGAAACTGCTCTGTGTTCTGTTAATTCATCTCACAGAGTTACATATTTCCCTTCAAGAAGCCTTTCGCTAAGTCTGTTCTTGTGCAATTGGCAAAGGGATATTTGGAAGCCCATAGAGGGCTATTTTGAAAAAGGAAATATCTTCCGTTCAAAACTGGAAAGAAGCTTTCTGAGAAACTGCTCTGTGTTCTGTTAATTCATCTCACAGAGTTACATCTTTCCCTTCAAGAAGCCTTTCGCTAAGGCTGTTCTTGTGGATTTGGCAAAGGGATATTTGGAAGCCCATAGAGGGCTATGGTGAAAAAGGAAATACCTTCCGTTCAAAACTGGAAAGAAGCTTTCTGAGAAACTGCTCTGTGTTCTGTTAATTCATCTCACAGAGTTACATCTTTCCCTTCTAGAAGCCTTTCGCTAAGGCTGTTCTTGTGGAATTGGCAAAGGGATATTTGGAAGCCCATAGAGGGCTATGGTGAAAATGGTAATATCTTCCGTTCAAAACTGGAAGGAAGCTTTCTGAGAAACTGCTCTGTGTTCTGTTAATTCATCTCACAGAGTTACATCTTTCCCTTCAAGAAGCCTTTCGCTAAGGCTGTTCTTGTGGAATTGGCAAAGGGATATTTGGAAGCCCATAGAGGGCTATGGTGAAAAAGGAAATATTTTCCGTTCAAAACTGGAAAGAAGCTTTCTGAGAAACTGCTCTGTGTTCTGTTAATTCATCTCACAGAGTTACATCTTTCCCTTCAAGAAGCCTTTCGCTAAGGCTGTTCTTGTGGAATTGGCAAAGGGATATTTGGAAGCCCACAGAGGGCTATGGTGAAAAAGGAAATATCTTCCGTTCAAAACTGGAAAGAAGCTTTCTGAGAAACTGCTCTGTGTTCTTTTAATTCATCTCACACAGTTACATCTTTCCCTTCAAGAAGCCTTTCGCTAAGACTGTTCTTGTGGAATTGGCAAAGGGATATTTGGAAGCCCATAGAGGGCTACGGTGAAAAAGGAAATATCTTCCGTTCAAAACTGGAAAGAAGCTTTCTGAGAAACTGCTCTGTGTTCTGTTAATTCATCTCACAGAGTTACATCTTTCCCTTAAAGAAGCCTTTCGCTAAGTCTGGTCTGGTGGAATTGTCAAAGGGATATTTGGAAGCCCATAGAGGGCTACGGTGAAAAAGGAAATATCTTCCGTTCAAAACTGGAAAGAAGCTTTCTGAGAAACTACTCTGTGTTCTGTTAATTCATCTCACAGAGTTACATCTTTCCCTTGAAGAAAACTTTCGCTAAGGCTGTTCTTGTGGAATTGGCAAAGGGATATTTGGAAGACCATAGACGGCTATGGTGAAAAAGGAAATATCTTCCCTTCAAAACTGGAAAGACGCTTTCTGAGAAACTGCTTTGTGTTCTGTTAATTCATCTCACAGAGTTATATCTTTCGCTTCAAGAAGCCTTTCGCTAAGGCTGTTCTTGTGGAATTGGCAAAGGGATATTTGGAAGCCCATAGACGACTATGGTGAAAAAGGAAATATCTTCCCTTCAAAACTGGAAAGAAGCTTTCTGAGAAACTGCTCTGTGTTCTGTTAATTCATCTCACAGAGTTACATCTTTCCCTTCAAGAAGCCTTTCGCTAAGGCTGTTCTTGTGGAATTGGCAAAGGGATATTTGGAAGCCCATAGAGGGCTATGGTGAAAAAGGAAATAACTTCCGTTCAAAACTGGAAAGAAGCTTTCTGAGAAACTGCTCTGTGTTCTGTTAGTTCATCTCACAGAGTTACATCTTTCCCTTCAAGAAGCCTTTCGCTAAGGCTGTTCTTGTGGAATTGGCAAAGGGATATTTGGAAGCCCATAGAGGGCTATGGTGAAAAAGGAAATATCTTCCGTTCAAAACTGGAAAGAAGCTTTCTGAGAAACTGCTCTGTGTTCTGTTAATTCATCTCACAGAGTTACATCTTTCCCTTCAAGAAGCCTTTCGCTAAGGCTGTTCTTGTGGAATTGGCAAAGGGATATTTGGAAGCCCATAGAGGGCTATGGTGAAAAAGGAAATATCTTCCGTTCAAAACTGGAAAGAAGCTTTCTGAGAAACTGCTCTGTGTTCTGATAATTCATCTCACAGAGTTACATCTTTCCCTTCAAGAAGCCTTTCGCTAAGGCTGTTCTTGTGGAATTGGCAAAGGGATATTTGGAAGCCCATAGAGGGCTATGGTGAAAAAGGAAATATCTTCCGTTCAAAACTGGAAAGAAGCTTTCTGAGAAACTGTTCTGTGTTCTGTTAATTCATCTCACAGAGTTACATCTTTCCCTTCAAGTAGCCTTTCACTAAGGCTGTTCTTGTGGAATTGGCAAAGGGATATTTGGAAGCCCATAGACGGCTATGGTGAAAAAGGAAATATCTTCCCTTCAAAACTGGAAAGACGCTTTCTTAGAAACTGCTCTGTGTTCTGTTAATTCATCTCACAGAGTTACATCTTTCCCTTCAAGAAGCCTTTCGCTAAGGCTGTTCTTGTGGAATTGGCAAAGGGATATTTGGAAGCCCATAGAGGGCTATGGTGAAAAAGGAAATATCTTCCGTTCAAAACTGGAAAGAAGCTTTCTGAGAAACTGTTCTGTGTTCTGTTAATTCATCTCACAGAGTTACATCTTTCCCTTCAAGTAGCCTTTCGCTAAGGCTGTTCTTGTGGAATTGGCAAAGGGATATTTGGAAGCCCATAGAGGGCTATGGTGAAAAAGGAAATATCTTCCGTTCAAAAATGGAAAGAAGCATTCTGAGAAACTGCTCTGTGTTCTGTTAATTCATCTCACAGAGTTACATCTTTCCCTTCAAGAAGCCTTTCGCTAAGGCTGTTCTTGGGGAATTGGAAAAGGGATATTTGGAAGCCCATAGAGGGCTATGGTGAAAAAGGAAATATCTTCCGTTCAAAACTGGAAAGAAGCTTTCTGAGAAACTGCTCTGTGTTCTGTTAATTCATGTCACAGAGTTACATCTTTCCCTTCAAGAAGCCTTTCGCTAAGGCTGTTCTTGTGGAATTGGCAAAGGGATATTTGGAAGCCCGTAGAGGTCAATGGTGAAAAAGGAAATATCTTCCGTTCAAAACTGGAAAGAAGCTTTCTGAGAAACTGCTCTGTGTTCTGTTAATTCATCTCACAGAGTTACATCTCTCCCTTCAAGAAGCCTTTCGCTAAGGCTGTTCTTGTGGAATTGGCAAAGGGATATTTGGAAGCCCATAGAGGGCTATGGTGAAAAAGGTAATATCTTCCGTTCAAAACTGGAAAGAAGCTTTCTGAGAAACTGCTCTGTGTTCTGTTAATTCATCTCACAGAGTTACATCTTTCCCTTCAAGAAGCCTTTCGCTAAGGCTGTTCTTGTGGAATTGGCAAAGGGATATTTGGAAGCCCATAGAGGGCTATGGTGAAAAAGGAAATATCTTCCGTTCAAAACTGGAAAGAAGCTTTCTGAGAAACTGCTCTGTGTTCTGTTAATTCATCTAACAGAGTTACATCTCTCCCTTCAAGAAGCCTTTCGCTAAGGCTGTTCTTGTGGAATTGGCAAAGGGATATTTGGAAGCCCATAGAGGGCTATGGTGAAAAAGGAAATAACTTCCGTTCAAAACTGAAAGAAAGCTTTCTGAGAAACTGCTCTGTGTTCTGTTAATTCATCTCACAGAGTTACATCTTTCCCTTCAAGAAGCCTTTCGCTAAGGCTGTTCTTGTGGAATTGGCAAAGGGATATTTGGAAGCCCACAGAGGGCTATGGTGAAAAAGGAAATATCTTCCGTTCAAAACTGGAAAGAAGCTTTCTGAGAAACTGCTCTGTGTTCTGTTAATTCATCTCACAGAGTTACATCTTTCCCTTCAAGAAGCCTTTCGCTAAGACTGTTCTTGTGGAATTGGCAAAGGGATATTTGGAAGCCCATAGAGGGCTACGGTGAAAAAGGAAATATCTTCCGTTCAAAACTGGAAAGAAGCTTTCTGAGAAACTGCTCTGTGTTCTGTTAATTCATCTCACAGAGTTACATCTTTCCCTTCAAGAAGCCTTTCGCTAAGGCTGTTCTTGTGGAATTGGCAAAGGGATATTTGGAAGCCCATAGAGGGCTATGGTGAAAAAGGAAATATCTTCCGTTCAATACTGGAAAGAAGCTTTCTGAGAAACTGCTCTGTGTTCTGTTAATTCATCTCACAGAGTTACATCTTTCCCTTCAAGAAGCCTTTCGTTAGTCTGTTCTTGTGGAATTGGCAAAGGGATATTTGGAAGCCTATAGAGGGCTATGGTGAAAAAGGAAATATCTTCCGTTCAAAACTGGAAAGAAGCTTTCTGAGAAACTGCTCTGTGTTCTGTTAATTCATCTCACAGAGTTACATCTTTCCCTTCAAGAAGCCTTTCGCTAAGGCTGTTCTTGTGGAATTGGCAAAGGGATATTTGGAAGCCCGTAGAGGGCTATGGTGAAAAAGGAAATAACTTCCGTTCAAAACTGGAAAGAAGCTTTCTGAGAAACTGCTCTGTGTTCTGTAAATTCATCTCACAGAGTTACATCTTTCCCTTCAAGAAGCCTTTCGCTAAGGCTGTTCTTGTGGAATTGGCAAAGGGATATTTGGAAGCCCGTAGAGGGCTATGGTGAAAAAGGAAATATCTTCCGTTCAAAACTGGAAGGAAGCTATCTGAGAAACTGCTCTGTGTTCTGTTAATTCATCTCACAGAGTTACATCTTTCCCTTAAAGAAGCCTTTCGCTAAGCCTGTTCTGGTGGAATTGTCAAAGGGATATTTGGAAGCCCATAGAGGGCTACGGTGAAAAAGGAAATATCTTCCGTTCAAAACTGGAAAGAAGCTTTCTGAGAAACTGCTCTGTGTTCTGTTAATTCATCTCACAGAGTTACATCTTTCCCTTGAAGAAAACTTTCGCTAAGGCTGTTCTTGTGGAATTGGCAAAGGGATATTTGGAAGACCATAGACGGCTATGGTGAAAAAGGAAATATCTTCCCTTCAAAACTGGAAAGACGCTTTCTGAGAAACTGCTTTGTGTTCTGTTAATTCATCTCACAGAGTTACATCTTTCCCTTCAAGAAGCCTTTCGCTAAGGCTGTTCTTGTGGAATTGGCAAAGGGATATTTGGAAGCCCATAGACGACTATGGTGAAAAAGGAAATATCTTCCCTTCAAAACTGGAAAGAAGCTTTCTGAGAAACTGCTCTGTGTTCTGTTAATTCATCTCACAGAGTTACATCTTTCCCTTCAAGAAGCCTTTCGCTAAGGCTGTTCTTGTGGAATTGGCAAAGGGATATTTGGAAGCCCATAGAGGGCTATGGTGAAAAAGGAAATATCTTCCGTTCAAAACTGGAAAGAAGCTTTCTGAGAAACTGCTCTGTGTTCTGTTAGTTCATCTCACAGAGTTACATCTTTCCCTTCAAGAAGCCTTTCGCTAAGGCTGTTCTTGGGGAATTGGAAAAGGGATATTTGGAAGCCCATAGAGGGCTATGGTGAAAAAGGAAATATCTTCCGTTCAAAACTGAAAAGAAGCTTTCTGAGAAACTGCTCTGTGTTCTGTTAATTCATCTCACAGAGTTACATCTTTCCCTTCAAGAAGCCTTTCGCTAAGGCTGTTCTTGTGGAATTGGCAAAGGGATATTTGGAAGCCCACAGAGGGCAATGGTGAAAAAGGAAATATCTTCCGTTCAAAACTGGAAAGAAGCTTTCTGAGAAACTGCTCTGTGTTCTTTTAATTCATATCACAGAGTTACATCTTTCCCTTCAAGAAGCCTTTCGCTAAGACTGTTCTTGTGGAATTGGCAAAGGGATATTTGGAAGCCCATAGAGGGCTACGGTGAAAAAGGAAATATCTTCCGTTCAAAACTGGAAAGAAGCTTTCTGAGAAACTGCTCTGTGTTCTGTTAATTCATCTCACAGAGTTAAATCTTTCCGTTCAAGAAGCCTTTAGCTAAGGCTGTTCTTGTGGAATTGGCAAAGGGATATTTGGAAGCCCATAGAGGGTTAAGGTGAAAAAGGAAATATCTTCCGTTCAAAACTGGAAAGAAGCTTTCTGAGAAACTGCTCTGTGTTCTGTTAATTCATCTCACAGAGTTAGATCTTTCCCTTCAAGAAGCCTTTCACTAAGGCTGTTCTTGTGAAATTGGCAAAGGGATATTTGGAAGCCCGTAGAGGGCTATGGTGAAAAAGGAAATATCTTCCGTTCAAAACTGGAAAGAAGCTTTCTGAGAAACTGCTCTGTGTTCTGTTAATTCATCTCACAGAGTTACATCTTTCCCTTCAAGAAGCCTTTCGCTAAGTCTGTTCTTGTGCAATTGGCAAAGGGATATTTGGAAGCCCATAGAGGGCTATTTTGAAAAAGGAAATATCTTCCGTTCAAAACTGGAAAGAAGCTTTCTGAGAAACTGCTCTGTGTTCTGTTAATTCATCTCACAGAGTTACATCTTTCCCTTCAAGAAGCCTTTCGCTAAGGCTGTTCTTGTGGATTTGGCAAAGGGATATTTGGAAGCCCATAGAGGGCTATGGTGAAAAAGGAAATACCTTCCGTTCAAAACTGGAAAGAAGCTTTCTGAGAAACTGCTCTGTGTTCTGTTAATTCATCTCACAGAGTTACATCTTTCCCTTCTAGAAGCCTTTCGCTAAGGCTGTTCTTGTGGAATTGGCAAAGGGATATTTGGAAGCCCATAGAGGGCTATGGTGAAAATGGTAATATCTTCCGTTCAAAACTGGAAGGAAGCTTTCTGAGAAACTGCTCTGTGTTCTGTTAATTCATCTCACAGAGTTACATCTTTCCCTTCAAGAAGCCTTTCGCTAAGGCTGTTCTTGTGGAATTGGCAAAGGGATATTTGGAAGCCCATAGAGGGCTATGGTGAAAAAGGAAATATTTTCCGTTCAAAACTGGAAAGAAGCTTTCTGAGAAACTGCTCTGTGTTCTGTTAATTCATCTCACAGAGTTACATCTTTCCCTTCAAGAAGCCTTTCGCTAAGGCTGTTCTTGTGGAATTGGCAAAGGGATATTTGGAAGCCCACAGAGGGCTATGGTGAAAAAGGAAATATCTTCCGTTCAAAACTGGAAAGAAGCTTTCTGAGAAACTGCTCTGTGTTCTTTTAATTCATCTCACAGAGTTACATCTTTCCCTTCAAGAAGCCTTTCGCTAAGACTGTTCTTGTGGAATTGGCAAAGGGATATTTGGAAGCCCATAGAGGGCTACGGTGAAAAAGGAAATATCTTCCGTTCAAAACTGGAAAGAAGCTTTCTGAGAAACTGCTCTGTGTTCTGTTAATTCATCTCACAGAGTTACATCTTTCCCTTAAAGAAGCCTTTCGCTAAGTCTGTTCTGGTGGAATTGTCAAAGGGATATTTGGAAGCCCATAGAGGGCTACGGTGAAAAAGGAAATATCTTCCGTTCAAAACTGAAAAGAAGCTTTCTGAGAAACTACTCTGTGTTCTGTTAATTCATCTCACAGAGTTACATCTTTCCCTTGAAGAAAACTTTCGCTAAGGCTGTTCTTGTGGAATTGGCAAAGGGATATTTGGAAGACCATAGACGGCTATGGTGAAAAAGGAAATATCTTCCCTTCAAAACTGGAAAGACGCTTTCTGAGAAACTGCTTTGTGTTCTGTTAATTCATCTCACAGAGTTACATCTTTCCCTTCAAGAAGCCTTTCGCTAAGGCTGTTCTTGTGGAATTGGCAAAGGGATATTTGGAAGCCCATAGACGACTATGGTGAAAAAGGAAATATCTTCCCTTCAAAACTGGAAAGAAGCTTTCTGAGAAACTGCTCTGTGTTCTGTTAATTCATCTCACAGAGTTACATCTTTCCCTTCAAGAAGCCTTTCGCTAAGGCTGTTCTTGTGGAATTGGCAAAGGGATATTTGGAAGCCCATAGAGGGCTATGGTGAAAAAGGAAATAACTTCCGTTCAAAACTGGAAAGAAGCTTTCTGAGAAACTGCTCTGTGTTCTGTTAGTTCATCTCACAGAGTTACATCTTTCCCTTCAAGAAGCCTTTCGCTAAGGCTGTTCTTGTGGAATTGGCAAAGGGATATTTGGAAGCCCATAGAGGGCTATGGTGAAAAAGGAAATATCTTCCGTTCAAAACTGGAAAGAAGCTTTCTGAGAAACTGTTCTGTGTTCTGTTAATTCATCTCACAGAGTTACATCTTTCCCTTCAAGAAGCCTTTCGCTAAGGCTGTTCTTGTGGAATTGGCAAAGGGATATTTGGAAGCCCATAGAGGGCTATGGTGAAAAAGGAAATATCTTCCGTTCAAAACTGGAAAGAAGCTTTCTGAGAAACTGCTCTGTGTTCTGTTAATTCATCTCACAGAGTTACATCTTTCCCTTCAAGAAGCCTTTCGCTAAGGCTGTTCTTGTGGAATTGGCAAAGGGATATTTGGAAGCCCATAGAGGGCTATGGTGAAAAAGGAAATATCTTCCGTTCAAAACTGGAAAGAAGCTTTCTGAGAAACTGCTCTGTGTTCTGATAATTCATCTCACAGAGTTACATCTTTCCCTTCAAGAAGCCTTTCGCTAAGGCTGTTCTTGTGGAATTGGCAAAGGGATATTTGGAAGCCCATAGAGGGCTATGGTGAAAAAGGAAATATCTTCCGTTCAAAACTGGAAAGAAGCTTTCTGAGAAACTGTTCTGTGTTCTGTTAATTCATCTCACAGAGTTACATCTTTCCCTTCAAGTAGCCTTTCACTAAGGCTGTTCTTGTGGAATTGGCAAAGGGATATTTGGAAGCCCATAGAGGGCTATGGTGAAAAAGGAAATATCTTCCGTTCAAAAATGGAAAGAAGCTTTCTTAGAAACTGCTCTGTGTTCTGTTAATTCATCTCACAGAGTTACATCTTTCCCTTGAAGAAGCCTTTCGCTAAGGCTGTTCTTGTGGAATTGGCAAAGGGATATTTGGAAGCCCATAGAGGGCTATGGTGAAAAAGGAAATATCTTCCGTTCAAAACTGGAAAGAAGCTTTCTGAGAAACTGTTCTGTGTTCTGTTAATTCATCTCACAGAGTTACATCTTTCCCTTCAAGTAGCCTTTCACTAAGGCTGTTCTTGTGGAATTGGCAAAGGGATATTTGGAAGCCCATAGAGGGCTATGGTGAAAAAGGAAATATCTTCCGTTCAAAAATGGAAAGAAGCTTTCTGAGAAACTGCTCTGTGTTCTGTTAATTCATCTCACAGAGTTACATCTTTCCCTTGAAGAAGCCTTTCGCTAAGGCTGTTCTTGTGGAATTGGCAAAGGGATATTTGGAAGCCCATAGAGGGCTATGGTGAAAAAGAAAATATCTTCCGTTCAAAACTGGAAAGAAGCTTTCTGAGAAACTGCTCTGTGTTCTGTTAATTCATGTCACAGAGTTACATCTTTCCCTTCAAGAAGCCTTTCGCTAAGGCTGTTCTTGTGGAATTGGCAAAGGGATATTTGGAAGCCCGTAGAGGGCATTGGTGAAAAAGGAAATATCTTCCGTTCAAAACTGGAAAGAAGCTTTCTGAGAAACTGCTCTGTGTTCTGTTAATTCATCTCACAGAGTTACATCTCTCCCTTCAAGAAGCCTTTCGCTAAGGCTGTTCTTGTGGAATTGGCAAAGGGATATTTGGAAGCCCATAGAGGGCTATGATGAAAAAGGTAATATCTTCCTTTCAAAACTGGAAAGAAGCTTTCTGAGAAACTGCTCTGTGTTCTGTTAATTCATCTCACAGAGTTACATCTTTCCCTTCAAGAAGCCTTTCGCTAAGGCTGTTCTTGTGGAATTGGCAAAGGGATATTTGGAAGCCCATAGAGGGCTATGGTGAAAAAGGAAATATCTTCCGTTCAAAACTGGAAAGAAGCTTTCTGAGAAACTGCTCTGTGTTCTGTTAATTCATCTAACAGAGTTACATCTCTCCCTTCAAGAAGCCTTTCGCTAAGGCTGTTCTTGTGGAATTGGCAAAGGGATATTTGGAAGCCCATAGAGGGCTATGGTGAAAAAGGAAATAACTTCCGTTCAAAACTGAAAGAAAGCTTTCTGAGAAACTGCTCTGTGTTCTGTTAATTCATCTCACAGAGTTACATCTTTCCCTTCAAGAAGCCTTTCGCTAAGGCTGTTCTTGTGGAATTGGCAAAGGGATATTTGGAAGCCCACAGAGGGCTATGGTGAAAAAGGAAATATCTTCCGTTCAAAACTGGAAAGAAGCTTTCTGAGAAACTGCTCTGTGTTCTGTTAATTCATCTCACAGAGTTACATCTTTCCCTTCAAGAAGCCTTTCGCTAAGACTGTTCTTGTGGAATTGGCAAAGGGATATTTGGAAGCCCATAGAGGGCTACGGTGAAAAAGGAAATATCTTCCGTTCAAAACTGGAAAGAAGCTTTCTGAGAAACTGCTCTGTGTTCTGTTAATTCATCTCACAGAGTTACATCTTTCCCTTCAAGAAGCCTTTCGCTAAGGCTGTTCTTGTGGAATTGGCAAAGGGATATTTGGAAGCCCATAGAGGGCTATGGTGAAAAAGGAAATATCTTCCGTTCAATACTGGAAAGAAGCTTTCTGAGAAACTGCTCTGTGTTCTGTTAATTCATCTCACAGAGTTACATCTTTCCCTTCAAGAAGCCTTTCGTTAGTCTGTTCTTGTGGAATTGGCAAAGGGATATTTGGAAGCCTATAGAGGGCTATGGTGAAAAAGGAAATATCTTCCGTTCAAAACTGGAAAGAAGCTTTCTGAGAAACTGCTCTGTGTTCTGTTAATTCATCTCACAGAGTTACATCTTTCCCTTCAAGAAGCCTTTGGCTAAGGCTGTTCTTGTGGAATTGGCAAAGGGATATTTGGAAGCCCGTAGAGGGCTATGGTGAAAAAGGAAATAACTTCCGTTCAAAACTGGAAAGAAGCTTTCTGAGAAACTGCTCTGTGTTCTGTAAATTCATCTCACAGAGTTACATCTTTCCCTTCAAGAAGCCTTTCGCTAAGGCTGTTCTTGTGGAATTGGCAAAGGGATATTTGGAAGCCCGTAGAGGGCTATGGTGAAAAAGGAAATATCTTCCGTTCAAAACTGGAAGGAAGCTATCTGAGAAACTGCTCTGTGTTCTGTTAATTCATCTCACAGAGTTACATCTTTCCCTTAAAGAAGCCTTTCGCTAAGCCTGTTCTGGTGGAATTGTCAAAGGGATATTTGGAAGCCCATAGAGGGCTACGGTGAAAAAGGAAATATCTTCCGTTCAAAACTGGAAAGAAGCTTTCTGAGAAACTGCTCTGTGTTCTGTTAATTCATCTCACAGAGTTACATCTTTCCCTTGAAGAAAACTTTCGCTAAGGCTGTTCTTGTGGAATTGGCAAAGGGATATTTGGAAGCCCATAGACGGCTATGGTGAAAAAGGAAATATCTTCCCTTCAAAACTGGAAAGACGCTTTCTGAGAAACTGCTTTGTGTTCTGTTAATTCATCTCACAGAGTTACATCTTTCCCTTCAAGAAGCCTTTCGCTAAGGCTGTTCTTGTGGAATTGGCAAAGGGATATTTGGAAGCCCATAGACGACTATGGTGAAAAAGGGAATATCTTCCCTTCAAAACTGGAAAGAAGCTTTCTGAGAAACTGCTCTGTGTTCTGTTAATTCATCTCACAGAGTTACATCTTTCCCTTCAAGAAGCCTTTCGCTAAGGCTGTTCTTGTGGAATTGGCAAAGGGATATTTGGAAGCCCATAGAGGGCTATGGTGAAAAAGGAAATATCTTCCGTTCAAAACTGGAAAGAAGCTTTCTGAGAAACTGCTCTGTGTTCTGTTAGTTCATCTCACAGAGTTACATCTTTCCCTTCAAGAAGCCTTTCGATAAGGCTGTTCTTGGGGAATTGGAAAAGGGATATTTGGAAGCCCATAGAGGGCTATGGTGAAAAAGGAAATATCTTCCGTTCAAAACTGAAAAGAAGCTTTCTGAGAAACTGCTCTGTGTTCTGTTAATTCTTCTCACAGAGTTACATCTTTCCCTTCAAGAAGCCTTTCGCTAAGGCTGTTCTTGTGGAATTGGCAAAGGGATATTTGGAAGCCCACAGAGGGCAATGGTGAAAAAGGAAATATCTTCCGTTCAAAACTGGAAAGAAGCTTTCTGAGAAACTGCTCTGTGTTCTTTTAATTCATATCACAGAGTTACATCTTTCCCTTCAAGAAGCCTTTCGCTAAGACTGTTCTTGTGGAATTGGCAAAGGGATATTTGGAAGCCCATAGAGGGCTACGGTGAAAAAGGAAATATCTTCCGTTCAAAACTGGAAAGAAGCTTTCTGAGAAACTGCTCTGTGTTCTGTTAATTCATCTCACAGAGTTAAATCTTTCCGTTCAAGAAGCCTTTCGCTAAGGCTGTTCTTGTGGAATTGGCAAAGGGATATTTGGAAACCCATAGAGGGTTAAGGTGAAAAAGGAAATATCTTCCGTTCAAAACTGGAAAGAAGCTTTCTGAGAAACTGCTCTGTGTTCTGTTAATTCATCTCACAGAGTTACATCTTTCCCTTCAAGAAGCCTTTCACTAAGGCTGTTCTTGTGGAATTGGCAAAGGGATATTTGGAAGCCCGTAGAGGGCTATGGTGAAAAAGGAAATATCTTCCGTTCAAAACTGGAAAGAAGCTTTCTGAGAAACTGCTCTGTGTTCTGTTAATTCATCTCACAGAGTTACATCTTTCCCTTCAAGAAGCCTTTCGCTAAGTCTGTTCTTGTGCAATTGGCAAAGGGATATTTGGAAGCCCATAGAGGGCTATTTTGAAAAAGGAAATATCTTCCGTTCAAAACTGGAAAGAAGCTTTCTGAGAAACTGCTCTGTGTTCTGTTAATTCATCTCACAGAGTTACATCTTTCCCTTCAAGAAGCCTTTCGCTAAGGCTGTTCTTGTGGATTTGGCAAAGGGATATTTGGAAGCCCATAGAGGGCTATGGTGAAAAGGGAAATACCTTCCGTTCAAAACTGGAAAGAAGCTTTCTGAGAAACTGCTCTGTGTTCTGTTAATTCATCTCACAGAGTTACATCTTTCCCTTCTAGAAGCCTTTCGCTAAGGCTGTTCTTGTGGAATTGGCAAAGGGATATTTGGAAGCCCATAGAGGGCTATGGTGAAAATGGTAATATCTTCCGTTCAAAACTGGAAGGAAGCTTTCTGAGAAACTGCTCTGTGTTCTGTTAATTCATCTCACAGAGTTACATCTTTCCCTTCAAGAAGCCTTTCGCTAAGGCTGTTCTTGTGGAATTGGCAAAGGGATATTTGGAAGCCCATAGAGGGCTATGGTGAAAAAGGAAATATTTTCCGTTCAAAACTGGAAAGAAGCTTTCTGAGAAACTGCTCTGTGTTCTGTTAATTCATCTCACAGAGTTACATCTTTCCCTTCAAGAAGCCTTTCGCTAAGGCTGTTCTTGTGGAATTGGCAAAGGGATATTTGGAAGCCCATAGAGGGTTAAGGTGAAAAAGGAAATATCTTCCGTTCAAAACTGTAAAGAAGCTTTCTGAGAAACTGCTCTGTGTTCTGTTAATTCATCTCACAGAGTTACATCTTTCCCTTCAAGAAGCCTTTCACTAAGGCTGTTCTTGTGGAATTGGCAAAGGGATATTTGGAAGCCCATAGAGGGCTATGGTGAAAAAGGAAATATCTTCCGTTCAAAACTGGAAAGAAGCTTTCTGAGAAACTGCTCTGTGTTCTGTTAATTCATCTCACAGAGTTACATCTTTCCCTTCAAGAAGCCTTTCGCTAAGTCTGTTCTTGTGCAATTGGCAAAGGGATATTTGGAAGCCCATAGAGGGCTATTTTGAAAAAGGAAATATCTTCCGTTCAAAACTGGAAAGAAGCTTTCTGAGAAACTGCTCTGTGTTCTGTTAATTCATCTCACAGAGTTACATCTTTCCCTTCAAGAAGCCTTTCGCTAAGGCTGTTCTTGTGGAATTGGCAAAGGGATATTTGGAAGCCCATAGAGGGCTATGGTGAAAAAGGAAATACCTTCCGTTCAAAACTGGAAAGAAGCTTTCTGAGAAACTGCTCTGTGTTCTGTTAATTCATCTCACAGAGTTACATCTTTCCCTTCTAGAAGCCTTTCGCTAAGGCTGTTCTTGTGGAATTGGCAAAGGGATATTTGGAAGCCCATAGAGGGCTATGGTGAAAATGGTAATATCTTCCGTTCAAAACTGGAAGGAAGCTTTCTGAGAAACTGCTCTGTGTTCTGTTAATTCATCTCACAGAGTTACATCTTTCCCTTCAAGAAGCCTTTCGCTAAGGCTGTTCTTGTGGAATTGGCAAAGGGATATTTGGAAGCCCATAGAGGGCTATGGTGAAAAAGGAAATATTTTCCGTTCAAAACTGGAAAGAAGCTTTCTGAGAAACTGCTCTGTGTTCTGTTAATTCATCTCACAGAGTTACATCTTTCCCTTCAAGAAGCCTTTCGCTAAGGCTGTTCTTGTGGAATTGGCAAAGGGATATTTGGAAGCCCCTAGAGGGCTATGGTGAAAAAGGAAATATCTTCCGTTCAAAACTGGAAAGAAGCTTTCTGAGAAACTGCTCTGTGTTCTGTTAATTCATCTCACAGAGTTACATCTTTCCCTTCAAGAAGCCTTTCGCTAAGGCTGTTCTTGTGGAATTGGCAAAGGGATACTTGGAAGCCCGTAGAGGGCTATGGTGAAAAAGGAAATATCTTCCGTTCAAAACTGGAAAGAAGCTTTCTGAGAAACTGCTCTGTGTTCTGTTAATTCATCTCACAGAGTTACATCTTTCCCTTCAAGAAGCCTTTCGCTTAGGCTGTTCTTGTGGAATTGGCAAACGGATATTTGGAAGCCCATAGAGGGCTATGGTGAAAAAGGTAATATCTTCCGTTCAAAACTGGAAAGAAGCTTTCTGAGAAACTGCTCTGTGTTCCGTTAATTCATCTCACAGAGTTACATCTTTCCCTTCAAGAAGCCTTTCGCTAAGGCTGTTCTTGTGGAATTGGCAAAGGGATATTTGGAAGCCCATAGAGGGTTATGGTGAAAAAGGAAATATCTTCCGTTCAAAACTGGAAAGAAGCTTTCTGAGAAACTGCTCTGTGTTCTGTAAATTCATCTCACAGAGTTACATCTTTCCCTTCAAGAAGCCTTTCGCTAAGGCTGTTCTTGTGGAATTGGCAAAGGGATATTTGGAAGCCCGTAGAGGGCTATGGTGAAAAAGGAAATATCTTCCGTTCAAAACTGGAAGGAAGCTATCTGAGAAACTGCTCTGTGTTCTGTTAATTCATCTCACAGAGTTACATCTTTCCCTTAAAGAAGCCTTTCGCTAAGCCTTTTCTGGTGGAATTGTCAAAGGGATATTTGGAAGCCCATAGAGGGCTACGGTGAAAAAGGAAATATCTTCCGTTCAAAACTGGAAAGAAGCTTTCTGAGAAACTGCTCTGTGTTCTGTTAGTTCATCTCACAGAGTTACATCTTTCCCTTCAAGAAGCCTTTCGCTAAGGCTGTTCTTGGGGAATTGGAAAAGGGGTATTTGGAAGCCCATAGAGGGCTATGGTGAAAAAGGAAATATCTTCCGTTCAAAACTGGAAAGAAGCTTTCTGAGAAACTGTTCTGTGTTCTGTTAATTCATCTCACAGAGTTACATCTTTCCCTTCAAGAAGCCTTTCGCTAAGGCTGTTCTTGTGGAATTGGCAAAGGGATATTTGGAAGCCCATAGAGGGCTATGGTGAAAAAGGAAATATCTTCCGTTCAAAACTGGAAAGAAGCTTTCTGAGAAACTGCTCTGTGTTCTGTTAATTCATCTCACAGAGTTACATCTTTCCCTTCAAGAAGCCTTTCGCTAAGGCTGTTCTTGTGGAATTGGCAAAGGGATATTTGGAAGCCCATAGAGGGCTATGGTGAAAAAGGAAATATCTTCCGTTCAAAACTGGAAAGAAGCTTTCTGAGAAACTGCTCTGTGTTCTGTTAATTCATCTCACAGAGTTACATCTTTCCCTTCAAGTAGCCTTTCGCTAAGGCTGTTCTTGTGGAATTGGCAAAGGGATATTTGGAAGCCCATAGAGGGCTATGGTGAAAAAGGAAATATCTTCCGTTCAAAACTGGAAAGAAGCTTTCTGAGAAACTGTTCTGTGTTCTGTTAATTCATCTCACAGAGTTACATCTTTCCCTTCAAGAAGCCTTTCGCTAAGGCTGTTCTTGTGGAATTGGCAAAGGGATATTTGGAAGCCCATAGAGGGCTATGGTGAAAAAGGAAATATCTTCCGTTCAAAACTGGAAAGAAGCTTTCTGAGAAACTGCTCTGTGTTCTGTTAATTCATCTCACAGAGTTACATCTTTCCCTTCAAGAAGCCTTTCGCTAAGGCTGTTCTTGTGGAATTGGCAAAGGGATATTTGGAAGCCCATAGAGGGCTATGGTGAAAAAGGAAATATCTTCCGTTCAAAACTGGAAAGAAGCTTTCTGAGAAACTGCTCTGTGTTCTGATAATTCATCTCACAGAGTTACATCTTTCCCTTCAAGAAGCCTTTCGCTAAGGCTGTTCTTGTGGAATTGGCAAAGGGATATTTGGAAGCCCATAGAGGGCTATGGTGAAAAAGGAAATATCTTCCGTTCAAAACTGGAAAGAAGCTTTCTGAGAAACTGTTCTGTGTTCTGTTAATTCATCTCACAGAGTTACATCTTTCCCTTCAAGTAGCCTTTCACTAAGGCTGTTCTTGTGGAATTGGCAAAGGGATATTTGGAAGCCCATAGAGGGCTATGGTGAAAAAGGAAATATCTTCCGTTCAAAAATGGAAAGAAGCTTTCTTAGAAACTGCTCTGTGTTCTGTTAATTCATCTCACAGAGTTACATCTTTCCCTTGAAGAAGCCTTTCGCTAAGGCTGTTCTTGTGGAATTGGCAAAGGGATATTTGGAAGCCCATAGAGGGCTATGGTGAAAAAGGAAATATCTTCCGTTCAAAACTGGAAAGAAGCTTTCTGAGAAACTGTTCTGTGTTCTGTTAATTCATCTCACAGAGTTACATCTTTCCCTTCAAGTAGCCTTTCACTAAGGCTGTTCTTGTGGAATTGGCAAAGGGATATTTGGAAGCCCATAGAGGGCTATGGTGAAAAAGGAAATATCTTCCGTTCAAAAATGGAAAGAAGCTTTCTGAGAAACTGCTCTGTGTTCTGTTAATTCATCTCACAGAGTTACATCTTTCCCTTGAAGAAGCCTTTCGCTAAGGCTGTTCTTGTGGAATTGGCAAAGGGATATTTGGAAGCCCATAGAGGGCTATGGTGAAAAAGAAAATATCTTCCGTTCAAAACTGGAAAGAAGCTTTCTGAGAAACTGCTCTGTGTTCTGTTAATTCATGTCACAGAGTTACATCTTTCCCTTCAAGAAGCCTTTCGCTAAGGCTGTTCTTGTGGAATTGGCAAAGGGATATTTGGAAGCCCGTAGAGGGCATTGGTGAAAAAGGAAATATCTTCCGTTCAAAACTGGAAAGAAGCTTTCTGAGAAACTGATCTGTGTTCTGTTAATTCATCTCACAGAGTTACATCTCTCCCTTCAAGAAGCCTTTCGCTAAGGCTGTTCTTGTGGAATTGGCAAAGGGATATTTGGAAGCCCATAGAGGGCTATGATGAAAAAGGTAATATCTTCCGTTCAAAACTGGAAAGAAGCTTTCTGAGAAACTGCTCTGTGTTCTGTTAATTCATCTCACAGAGTTACATCTTTCCCTTCAAGAAGCCTTTCGCTAAGGCTGTTCTTGTGGAATTGGCAAAGGGATATTTGGAAGCCCATAGAGGGCTATGGTGAAAAAGGAAATATCTTCCGTTCAAAACTGGAAAGAAGCTTTCTGAGAAACTGCTCTGTGTTCTGTTAATTCATCTAACAGAGTTACATCTCTCCCTTCAAGAAGCCTTTCGCTAAGGCTGTTCTTGTGGAATTGGCAAAGGGATATTTGGAAGCCCATAGAGGGCTATGGTGAAAAAGGAAATAACTTCCGTTCAAAACTGAAAGAAAGCTTTCTGAGAAACTGCTCTGTGTTCTGTTAATTCATCTCACAGAGTTACATCTTTCCCTTCAAGAAGCCTTTCGCTAAGGCTGTTCTTGTGGAATTGGCAAAGGGATATTTGGAAGCCCACAGAGGGCTATGGTGAAAAAGGAAATATCTTCCGTTCAAAACTGGAAAGAAGCTTTCTGAGAAACTGCTCTGTGTTCTGTTAATTCATCTCACAGAGTTACATCTTTCCCTTCAAGAAGCCTTTCGCTAAGACTGTTCTTGTGGAATTGGCAAAGGGATATTTGGAAGCCCATAGAGGGCTACGGTGAAAAAGGAAATATCTTCCGTTCAAAACTGGAAAGAAGCTTTCTGAGAAACTGCTCTGTGTTCTGTTAATTCATCTCACAGAGTTACATCTTTCCCTTCAAGAAGCCTTTCGCTAAGGCTGTTCTTGTGGAATTGGCAAAGGGATATTTGGAAGCCCATAGAGGGCTATGGTGAAAAAGGAAATATCTTCCGTTCAATACTGGAAAGAAGCTTTCTGAGAAACTGCTCTGTGTTCTGTTAATTCATCTCACAGAGTTACATCTTTCCCTTCAAGAAGCCTTTCGTTAGTCTGTTCTTGTGGAATTGGCAAAGGGATATTTGGAAGCCTATAGAGGGCTATGGTGAAAAAGGAAATATCTTCCGTTCAAAACTGGAAAGAAGCTTTCTGAGAAACTGCTCTGTGTTCTGTTAATTCATCTCACAGAGTTACATCTTTCCCTTCAAGAAGCCTTTGGCTAAGGCTGTTCTTGTGGAATTGGCAAAGGGATATTTGGAAGCCCGTAGAGGGCTATGGTGAAAAAGGAAATAACTTCCGTTCAAAACTGGAAAGAAGCTTTCTGAGAAACTGCTCTGTGTTCTGTAAATTCATCTCACAGAGTTACATCTTTCCCTTCAAGAAGCCTTTCGCTAAGGCTGTTCTTGTGGAATTGGCAAAGGGATATTTGGAAGCCCGTAGAGGGCTATGGTGAAAAAGGAAATATCTTCCGTTCAAAACTGGAAGGAAGCTATCTGAGAAACTGCTCTGTGTTCTGTTAATTCATCTCACAGAGTTACATCTTTCCCTTAAAGAAGCCTTTCGCTAAGCCTGTTCTGGTGGAATTGTCAAAGGGATATTTGGAAGCCCATAGAGGGCTACGGTGAAAAAGGAAATATCTTCCGTTCAAAACTGGAAAGAAGCTTTCTGAGAAACTGCTCTGTGTTCTGTTAATTCATCTCACAGAGTTACATCTTTCCCTTGAAGAAAACTTTCGCTAAGGCTGTTCTTGTGGAATTGGCAAAGGGATATTTGGAAGCCCATAGACGGCTATGGTGAAAAAGGAAATATCTTCCCTTCAAAACTGGAAAGACGCTTTCTGAGAAACTGCTTTGTGTTCTGTTAATTCATCTCACAGAGTTACATCTTTCCCTTCAAGAAGCCTTTCGCTAAGGCTGTTCTTGTGGAATTGGCAAAGGGATATTTGGAAGCCCATAGACGACTATGGTGAAAAAGGGAATATCTTCCCTTCAAAACTGGAAAGAAGCTTTCTGAGAAACTGCTCTGTGTTCTGTTAATTCATCTCACAGAGTTACATCTTTCCCTTCAAGAAGCCTTTCGCTAAGGCTGTTCTTGTGGAATTGGCAAAGGGATATTTGGAAGCCCATAGAGGGCTATGGTGAAAAAGGAAATATCTTCCGTTCAAAACTGGAAAGAAGCTTTCTGAGAAACTGCTCTGTGTTCTGTTAGTTCATCTCACAGAGTTACATCTTTCCCTTCAAGAAGCCTTTCGATAAGGCTGTTCTTGGGGAATTGGAAAAGGGATATTTGGAAGCCCATAGAGGGCTATGGTGAAAAAGGAAATATCTTCCGTTCAAAACTGAAAAGAAGCTTTCTGAGAAACTGCTCTGTGTTCTGTTAATTCTTCTCACAGAGTTACATCTTTCCCTTCAAGAAGCCTTTCGCTAAGGCTGTTCTTGTGGAATTGGCAAAGGGATATTTGGAAGCCCACAGAGGGCAATGGTGAAAAAGGAAATATCTTCCGTTCAAAACTGGAAAGAAGCTTTCTGAGAAACTGCTCTGTGTTCTTTTAATTCATATCACAGAGTTACATCTTTCCCTTCAAGAAGCCTTTCGCTAAGACTGTTCTTGTGGAATTGGCAAAGGGATATTTGAAAGCCCATAGAGGGCTACGGTGAAAAAGGAAATATCTTCCGTTCAAAACTGGAAAGAAGCTTTCTGAGAAACTGCTCTGTGTTCTGTTAATTCATCTCACAGAGTTAAATCTTTCCGTTCAAGAAGCCTTTCGCTAAGGCTGTTCTTGTGGAATTGGCAAAGGGATATTTGGAAACCCATAGAGGGTTAAGGTGAAAAAGGAAATATCTTCCGTTCAAAACTGGAAAGAAGCTTTCTGAGAAACTGCTCTGTGTTCTGTTAATTCATCTCACAGAGTTACATCTTTCCCTTCAAGAAGCCTTTCACTAAGGCTGTTCTTGTGGAATTGGCAAAGGGATATTTGGAAGCCCGTAGAGGGCTATGGTGAAAAAGGAAATATCTTCCGTTCAAAACTGGAAAGAAGCTTTCTGAGAAACTGCTCTGTGTTCTGTTAATTCATCTCACAGAGTTACATCTTTCCCTTCAAGAAGCCTTTCGCTAAGTCTGTTCTTGTGCAATTGGCAAAGGGATATTTGGAAGCCCATAGAGGGCTATTTTGAAAAAGGAAATATCTTCCGTTCAAAACTGGAAAGAAGCTTTCTGAGAAACTGCTCTGTGTTCTGTTAATTCATCTCACAGAGTTACATCTTTCCCTTCAAGAAGCCTTTCGCTAAGGCTGTTCTTGTGGAATTGG